>NC_084469.1:1819020-2122190 GCF_027409185.1 Cynocephalus volans | reverse complement strand
ATGTCTACAGTGTTACAAGATGAAATTAGAAAAACATGAAAGACACACTAAATAAAATATAACCTCTTCCAGGAACTATAGGCAATGAATATAAAACAATATAATACGTACAAATGAACAATAACAGAATGTTAGGGAAAGAGGCATAGTTCTATTATCTTAATTGAACAGTAACAAAATTATTTGAGATAATATAGACTCAACAGCTGAAAGCTTATTATGGCCCAGGCAGCTATCCAACCACTTTGGAAACCTAAGATCCAAGCAGACAATAAACACTACTTGAAGACTGAAAAAATGACATAAGCACAGTATAATATTCGGTGACACACAAGCCCTTTCAAGGGGCATTCCCCAAGGACATTCCAGAGACAATTTACAGAACTGTATTTAAGCAAAGACCTACACACTTCAGTGCGCTTTGGGAAGAGCACTGATCTGAGAGTCCTCTGACTCAAGTTTTAGTCCCCGAACTCCTGGGGCCGTGTAACTGAGCAAGCCACTTACTCTACCTTTCTAGGCCTCAGTTCCCTCATTTTTTACAATAAAGAATGTAACATAATCGCTGGGGTACTTTTCATCTCTAACATTCTATCACCCACTTTTGGCACTATTTATCTGACATGAGGTATGACAGAATGAAGGAGGACAAGAAGACAAAGAACGGGGAAAGACAGAATCTGTTTCTCTTTGTGCTTTTAAATTCCTGTGGTTTTCATTAGTCTCATCTTCCTAAAAGCTGGCAGTTATTTTTCTTCTTTCTTTTCCTTTCCATCACTGCTAGCTACAAGTGTTTGCAAAGGCCTCTTGCTCCACACAAGTTCTCTCCTCTTTGATCACCCTGACCACCTTGCCGGATTCCTTTAGCCTCAGACCAGCTTTTGTGATACGACTCTCCTTCCGACTCTCCATGTTACCCCCGACACCAGGAGCACGTTTTTACTCTTCATCCCTGGCTAGAAAAAAGGAACACACCGCATCCCACTGCCAGACTGACGAGCGCAGGCCCGGCGGGTCCTGAGGTGGGATCCCGCCCCCCAGAGCCTTATCGAAATGCTCGTATTTGTTGTCTTGACTCCTTATAAGGCACTGTTTCTTGAAGCTTTCCTAATACCCCCACCGCACCGGGCGCCCCTGAGCTCATGCCATCCCCGGGACTCGCAGGCACCTCTTTTTTTAAGGAAAAAAAAAAAAAAAAAAAGGAGAAAAGCAAGGAGACCGCAGGGGCTATTCGGAATTACACCATGGAGGTGGCAGGGGGCCGACGACAGTCCCCTTCGCTCTGAGGGCTTCGGTGCAGGGGTCCCTCACACGCGCGCGCGCACAGTCTCTGCACTGTACGCCCTCCGCCCCGCCACAGCCGCCGCACGACCTCCTCGCGCGCCCCAACGTCGCCCCCAGGCCCCTGTGCAGCCCGCCCCGACTCCCTTCTCCGCCACCGAGGCCGCCTCACGGCCCGGGAGCGATGGCGGCGGCGCGGCCCTGCCGGGCGTCTGGCGGCCGGAGCGCTGGGCCCCGCCCGGGCGGTCTCCCCAGCCTCGCTCCCCCTGCCCCGGGCCCCGGGCTGCCCCGCAGCTCCTACCTCGCTCGGCCCCTCGGGCGCCAGCGGCTGCTCCGGCCCGGCTCTCTCTGTCGCTCGCCTGTCCGCTCGCTCGCTCGCTCGCTCCCTTGGCCGGGCCGCCGCGCGTAGTCGCCTGCGCTCGGTCCCCGCCTGGGGTGACGGCTCCGGCCGCGGACTCTCCTCCCGCCCGGGCCCACGGGGGCGCGCGCGCCGCTCGCGCGCGGAGGCCCGGGGACGCGCGCCGCTTCCTGGTTCCGCCCGGCGCGCGCTCGCGAGCCCGGTGGTGCCTCGCACCCCCCCCACCGTCCGTCTGGACGGAGCCGGAGCCCCCTGGTCGCACCCGAGGTGGCGGCACGCTCGGCGGGGCCGACGCCGCGCGCAACCCCTCTTGGCGGAGGTGGGTGTCTTCCCAACTCGGCTCCCCGAGGCCCCCGGGGCCGCGAGCATGCTGCTTTGTTTGGGTGGCACCGACCACCACTAGCAGGGCTCGGGCCGGCCGTTGTGGTCGTGTTGATTGGCCCCCCTCCGCGGCCCGCCCACCTCCCTCCCCCGAGCCCGAGGCCTGCGTGCCGGGTCCTCTCCCTCCTAGGCCGAGGTCAGAAGTCCACAGCAGCCCGGATCAATAATTATCCCGGGTTCGCTCCCAGGAGCGCGTCTCAGCCAGGGCTCCTGCCGCTCACCACCCGAGAAGCGAGCGGGCAGAAAGCCTAGATGGGCACAGCAGTTTACATGCGCCCGGGCAGACTGGATCCCGCCACTGTTCCAGGGTGCACCTATGGGGACAGGGGCATCTGGGGCCATTTCCCTCCCTGGGGAAATCATGCTAGCTCCCACCAGTCCGAGCTGCGTAGGGACTGCTCTAACCAGACAAGAAAGAATAAGCGGATCACCTCTGTAGGATCCAGGGGAAGGGGGGTCTCCGAGATCCTTTCCCATGTAATGAGGAGGGAGTTGCGGTGTACGGGAAGGCAGCTTGAGTCACCCACTCTCCTCCCCTCCGGCTACATCTCCCGAGCTGGCCAACGGTTTCCCTGGCAACCCTCCAAGGGCCAGCACCAATGCAAGGCATATCAGAGCTCCAGAAACCCAGCTGCAGGGGGCAAACGAAGGAAAAGGACCCATTCCTAGCTCCACACATACACACAGAGCGCCCCTTTCCTACAGTCTCCTACTGGTTGTCCAGCTGAAATTTTTCCCAGAAGCTTTCCCTTCACCTCCAGAATAACACCAGCCACAAACGTCTTTGTGTTTGTAGCTGATCACAAAGCCCTGCTCCCCCACCCAGGCTACTGCTCTTGTCCCACACTCTGGACCAACACCTGGCACAGTGCTTTGCACAGAGTAGGTGGAAGGAGCTTGGAGGCTGGAGCAGGAAGCTGGATGGAAGCACCAGCTCTGAACTCTCTGGCAGCCCCTCTGATAGTCACTGCCCATGACATTCTGGTGCTGGGGCACACCATGTTTCTCCTTCTTGTAAGCTTTCATACCTGCCCACATGCTGTTCCCTCTGCCTGGAATGTCCTCCTGCTCTCTTGCTGCCTGCCCTTCTGTGACACTTGCTCCAGGCAGCATGAACCTGGCCCTCCCTGTTTCCCACCCCATGTTCATTCCTCTATCAGAGCACCTATCGTTTTGAAGGGCAATTTCCTGTTTACAGGTGTCTCTATCCACAAGGGCAGACACAAAAGCCCATTCACCCCCAGCAGTGCCTAGCTCAGAGCAGACACAATAAATATTTGTGAAACAAATCCCATGCTCTAGGAATGGAAATGGAAACTACAAGGACTATGTAGTCATTTAGAGCACAGAGTCTGAAATCAGACTGTCAATTCCTTGAGCCATATCACCTTAAGCAAGTTTTCTGCCTTGATCTCTTCATTTGTAATATGGTGATGGTAATAGTACCTACCTCATAGTGTTGTGGAGAATGAAATGAGTTAATATATGTAAAGTGCTTCAAACACTGTAAAGCACTATATATTGTTGTTGTTTTTAGTAATAGCTAAGATTTATACCCCTCTTCCTAAAACTGGCTGAGGTATAGGACTCTATCCAGTCTGCTGATGAGCAGCAGCTGCAAAGCTGCTAGTTTAAATGCCCTCAAGGGTGGGGCAGTTATGTCTCTTTCTTCTTGCATCTCACAGCATATCTCTAATTGATCACTAGGCACCAAACTAGACCTGGCTGGCTATGTGCACAGACACCAAGGACGGAATGTTCTGGGTGACTACCTCAGCAAAACAGAATTGTTGTCATCCTGGGACAGGAAGGAAAGTCTGACACCTACCTCTGTCTGCTTGACAATTCAGATGAGGTGAGACCCTCTTCTTCTGGGCCTCAGGGACATATTTCACTAAGTTGAGGGGACACCAGACTGAGACATGACACGGAAGGAGTCTTAGAAACTGAGCAGGAAGCTAGGATCCAGAAAGACCCCACAGAGGACCCAGAGAGAAAGATCCCAGGGAGATACCTGGGGATGCAGAGATGTCCACTGGAGGGTCTCATTTCTTAGTCCACCCTCACGTGAGACAGGAGAGAGAGAGAAGCTTGAGGGAAGAACCTGGAAGTCTAGCCCCCAGCTCTAGTGTATACACCCCCCACTCCCAGCCAGGACTGACTGTGGCTCTTCCTCTCACTCTCATAGATGCCCGCGTGGCTACTGCAGGGAACCTCCCCCACTTCATACTCTCCCTCACTCCTGCCCTACCACAGGGAGATCGCGAGGCCATTTTCTGGGAACATAATTAAAACCATAACCACGATGCCTTCTATCCAGAGGCCCAGGCTCATGTGGCTTCCCTCTCCAGACCTCTCTAGACCCCAGGAGTCAGGCTGGACCCAGGGGAACCGCTTCCATATGGGGATGAGTCCTTTCATATGGGGATAAGTCAGTACAGGCCCTAGAGCCATGGGGAGGAGGCACGGGACATTCAACAGACTGGAAGGCAGAGACCCCAGATCTCCAAGGCCTCAAAATGGAGGTTTGTCACAGCTGCTCATTTGGAAGGGGCTCTGTTGGTGCCCAGGCTTACTTCTGCAAGAGTGTGGGTGGTTCCAAATCCCAGCTCTGCCAACTTACCAGCTGTGTGACCTTCATCAAAGTACTTACTGTCTCTGAGGGCCTCAGTTTCCCCTCAGGTGTAAGACACAGTTAGGAGGTAAAGTGTAGTATAGGTTTATAAACACATAGAATCTTTCTGGGAGTACACACAGGACCCTAGTAACTGTGATTGCCCCTTCAGAAGGGAGCTGGGGGACAGGAAAGGGGAGAGACTAACTTATCACCACACATCCTTTTGAATCTTTTGTATTTTGTACCATGTCCATGTATTACCTATTAAAACATCAGCAAAACAGACATTTTTTAAAGGAAAAAATAAAGAGAGGTGCCTGGCTCACAGAAGACAGTCCATAAACAAGCGTTTTCTCTCTTTCTTTCCCTCAGCCCCATCCCCAGCCAGCTTGCTGGGCCAGGAGGGAGCCAGTGTTGCGTCAGGTTGCGGGGAGGGGAGGGCATATGAGCTATGGACGTGCAGGTCCTTGCAGGACTCCCACCTAGAGATTCTCACACACTGCTCCCTGTCTTGCTCCTGTGTACCTCACCTGTCTGGGCTCCCTTCCAGCCAGAGCAAAAGGGTTGGCTCTCAGGAAAGCCCGACGATCCCCCTGCCTCCCCGGACAGGGTCACCTCTCCACCCTCTCCATCCAGAGTCCTGGGGCCATGTTGCACTATCCGGGGAAGGCGGGGCTGATACAGAGAAGAGAGCAGAGTGCCACTCCGGCCAGTATCTTGCTGGCTTGCTGGGCGGGTTAAGAACGCAAAACTCAGACCAGCTCCAGGCAAAGATGAGGCTGCTGCTGCTGCCATGGGTGGAAAAGCAGGTTAGTAGGACCAGAGCAGGCAGAGGCCAGGGCAGCAGAGGGGAGGGGTGAGTGAACAGGGGTCTGCCCTAAACTTCAGAGCTCTGGGAAGTCCCAATGCTGTTTTAGCGACCTTCGTTAATCAAACCAATATTTCTGAAGTCTCTGTTATGAACAAGCAATGGGACATAGCTCTTCAGGCAACTAGTTAGAGCCATAAGAAGAGGCCTGCAATACAGATGGGACTGAGGGACAGAGGAGAAAATGCCTAGCTCTATTGGACAAGATCCCTGTGCACCTACTATGAGCCAGGCTCTGTGAGTGAGTCTTAACAACAATCCTGGTGGGTGGGTCTTGCTGTCCTCCTTTTGAGAAGAAATGAGAACACTCAGCTCAGAGAGGCAGACTCACTCATCCAAGGACACACACCAGAGCCAGGGACTGTACCAAGTCCTTAGGATTCCAAAGCCTTTGTGTTTCCCTCTAGGCTACGCTGACCCCATGAAAGAAGAGGAGGATTTTATCAGGTGGCCAAGGGAGGAATGACAATCCGCATATGTGGAATGGAGGGGGGAAAGGCTTGGAGTTGACACGCCAGCGTGCATGGCTGAAGCACAGGTAGGCCCATGCTTGGGGCTGATCTCAGGAGCAAATGAAGACCAGGTCAGTAGCCAGAGAGAAGGTGATGGGGCATTGGCCCAGGCTTCATTCTGGGGCTGGAGAGCCCCCTTTTGAGGCTTGGAGCAGGGGAGTGGGCAGGGAACAGGTGGGTGCATCTGAGACTTAAAAAACCAGGGAACAATGAGAAACAAAGACAGCAAGAAAGGAACCCGTCCAGTCATAACAAAGGGAAGTGGCAGAGTGATGGGGGACGGCAGGGAAGGAGATGCACAGCCCTCTCCCACACAACCCCCAGAGGGCTTCAGGTCAGGTACTGGGCTGGCCAAGGCACAAATCATTTCTTGTTAGGCTGGAAGGAGTAGAAGCTAGCTCAGCAGGAAGAGGGGCCTGATAGTCATCGTGGAAGAGGATAAGAAGACAGACCTGACCCAGGGCTACTCAGGACAGCGGCCAAGCCCAGTCAGCTGCCCAGTTTGCTTGCCCACCCACATCTCTGGCCAGGCGCCTGGGCCTACCCCTGCAACGGGTGGGCTCCTTCCTGCCCACCTGACTGGATAGGAAATGTGCACCTGGCACAGACCCTGCACCCCTCCTCCCTTTGTCCAGAGAGAGCCTGGCCTGCAAGCCTTTCCCTCAAGGCAGCAGGGCATGGCAGCTGGGTGAAGGGGGCGGGACTTCCCCCTCCCAACCACCCTGTCCAGTCTCATACCCCTCCTTCACTCTATTCCCAGAAACAGAGGACAGTCTCCATGCCTCAGGCGGGATTGCCTTTTGTTCTCTTGGTGACTTCACTGTAAATTGAGTTCTCTGAAGAACGGTGGAGGACAAGGGACAGAGGTAGGAACGGCTTCACACTGGATCCAGCAGCTCCTTCCCCTCCCCCCAGTTCACACAGAATTCCTCACCACACACACACACACCCTCCGAAGGTCCTGCTCTGTCTTCATGGACAAGAATGGGATAGAATTTCCACAGGGGGGTACCAGGGTGAGAACTAGTCTCAGAGGTGGGGTGTATGCTGAGCATGGGCCTATGGCCCTACTTCTGGGAGTCTCCCCCTCTGCCGCAGGGTACAGGGATGCTTCCTGGAACGCCTTCAGCTTTCTTGGGAAGGCCCTTCACCCCCACCCCATCTCCTATCTGGCTCCCATGCAACAGGAACTCTCCTTGAAGAAGGGACTTGGAAGAAACAAAGGCATCTCCGTCCCACCTCCGTCCACCCCCAGGGATGGTAAGGTCAAGGTGACCTCAATCTGTTCTCCCCAGGGCAGGAGCATTGGCAGGGCCTTCTCAGCTGACTGGTCTCCAAGGGCAGGGCAGAAAGGGGACTTGGGATAATTCTTCTCTTCCTCCATAAATTTGAACCCACCTTCATATAATGTATAAGTCACACTGCCTCCTTCAACAGAGCAGGGGACTGGGCTGGTGTGGGGATGGAGGTGCCCTGCTTCATACTGCAGAACAATGATGGGCTAGTCCAGCCAAAGGAGACCTCTTCACTCTGCAGGTGTGTGCTGGGTGGAGGGAAATCTAGAAAGGTTGTACAGAGAGACCTTGCCCACAGGGGCAGGCAACTTGGATCCTGGTGCCAGCTGTGCATTTACTAGCCAGGTGGCTTTGGGCAGGGCTCTTTCCTGGACTCATGGAAGGCGATAACTGTGGCCATGCCTGCCTTCAAGGTTGCTGCAAGGATCAGTTGGTTGAAGGGTACAACCACGGATATATACAAACGTTACACGATGCAGTTCAGGGTGTGTATATAGTGTGCTAACTATAGACTTGGTTGTGGATTTATTATTATTCCCAATGAAATACGGTCAGTTTTCTTTTAAGGAATGTATTCTTGTAAGATATTTTTAATCCTTCCTCATTCTCCGTCTAATGTTGCTAATTACAATTAGGGGTGAAGGCAGTTAAGGGCAAGGAGGACTGCACCTCAGTCCAGACCGTAGGCAGTTTCTGATCTTCCTGAACCCCATCCCCTAGGCCTTAGTTTTCTCCTCTATAGCCTGGCCCCCTAAAACCTCTAGGGTGCTTTGTGGTGGGAAATAGAAGAGACCAAACCAGGGGACTGAAAGCAAAAAGAAACTCCAAATTTGACATTTCTGGGTAGTTGTGTTATCCAGAGCCATGACCACAGTCACCTCTGCCCCCAACCCAACTCTGACACCCTTCCCTCCTCCACTCCCTTGGTGGCCTTTGCTCACCCTGGGAAAGTGCCAAAGCTCCTCCGCCTCCTAAATGCATCTCAAAGGGAGAACAGGGGCACAAAGAAATGGAGAGAAACCCAGACAGAATCAAACAGAGAACTGGACAGAGACCTAGAGAGAGAGAAAGAGAAAGAATCAAAGCAAGAAGAGGAAACATGCCATGAAAGACACTGGGAGTCAGGGCCTTACAGACAGAGACCAGACCAGGGAGAGCCAGAGGTTGGCCAGGGGAACAACCACAGGACACATAGTGGGGGTTGGGGGGCATGTGAGGGCTCTGAAGACACTGATGCCCACCGTTTTAGACAAACCCTTCCAGTTCTGTTCACTGGAACCTCAATGCTAGCTTTTTAGGACCCAGGACTACCCCCACCGTAGTTAAGCCAAGCTCAATCCAGCTGGAGCAGCAGGCCTCTGCAGACCCTGGGGGAGGAGTCTGGAGAGGCTGCTGGAAGTGGGCAGACAGGTCCCCCACTCTTAAGCAGCCACCCCCACGCCACCTTCTCCCAGGTGCCCAGATGTGAGTGCAAGGCAAGGGTGGTCCTCTGCCCTCCAGGCCTGGCTGAGAGGAATGGAAACCCAAGGAATCTACTCCCATCAACTGAATTCCACACCTGCCTAAAGTGAAAGTCTGGAGAGTACAGCTGCCAAATGGGGCCCACCCACCATGTGGCAGTGGGTTTGGCTTTGCCACTGACAGGCTGAGCGACATTGGCCAAGTCACTTCCCCTCTTTGGCCTTTGTTTTCCCACTTGTAAAATCATCTTTATGGCCACTTCCAGCTCTGACACTTGGCACTCTTTCCAGGTGACCCCTAGTTCTGTATGTCTGACTCGCCCCTGCCAGATGCACTGCACAGAGTGGGGGAAGAAGGGAGAAGAGGGGGTCTGCTTCCTCCTCTCCACGGCCCTGCTACAGAACATCTGGGAAGCAAGGCTTCCTTAAATCCTCCACACAGCCCCATACAGTTTTCAATTCCTTTCCTTGTGATCCTGCCAACTAAGACACTGTGACCACACATGGAAGGCGGGGAGAACCCAGACGCTCCAGCTTCTGCAGCTTTAAACTCCATTATTTTTCTCTGAAGTAAAGAGAATGAAACTTGTGGGGGGGGGGAGTAGTGAGGGGCGAGAAGGAGGAATGGAGAAAAAAGGGCAGATCCGAGAAGGAACCAGGGAAGGCAGCAGGCAGATGAGAATGATTCCCTCCAGGACACAAGGTCTTGGCCCAGCTGGGCCCTGAGTGGGCAGCCAGGCTGGCCCCTCCCTTGGTGCTGCCAATACCAGCTGCCAGGCAGAGGGGAGGCCCAGAGAAGAGGGAAGCTGGGCAAAGGGGATGGAAGGCTTCCGGTCTGGCCTTTACCAACCTCTTGGGCCCGGGGTGGGGCGTGGGGTAGGGTAAGGGTGGGAGATTGGGAGTGGGGTGGGGGCACTCTTGGGGAGGAGGAATGTAACCCAGGCAAGGCTCTAGAGAGGATGTTCGCTGCTGTGGCAATGCCTGTAGGCAGTTGTGAGGGCATGAAGATTGAAGATAGCTCCTCCCTGGACCTTTGGGGAGGTTACTAAGACCAGCCTCAGATGTGACCGGGCAGGGGTGAATGCAGGGGCAGGATAGTTTATGGATCACAGGTTGCTGACTAGGCCCTGTGCCCACGGTGTGGCCCTGGGCAAGCCCCTTCCCCTCTCCGAATCTTCGTTTCTTACCTGCCAAACTGCGGAGCAGGGGAGGGTTGAAACATAGGATTGCCAAGGTTCTTTCCTGTTCCTCCTTCAGCGGGTGGGTTTAGATGGTGGGAAGATGGGAGGCGGGGCCGGGGCAGTGGTGACGGTGGTGAGCGTGGCTTCCCTGGAATCCCCAGTCCCTCCTCTCACAGCGGCTATGCCTCCCAGGTCACCAAAGCAGTGGCCCCCACCCCGCATAAACACACAGGCGCATTTGTTTGTTAGAGCCTCCAAAGACGACAGAGCTGGCAAGCATCTCCAGCTAGTCCGCCTTTCCCTCCTCCCATTTTACAGATGAGAACACTGAGGCCTTGGTTTGGAATTTCCAGAGCCCGGGATTTCCCGGCCCTCCCACCCCCATCCCGTGGGTACTCCTGCGCCTGCTGCCCGCCACGTTCCCGGGACGCTCCCGCGGAGCCGCAGGCGAGGGCTGGCCGGGACTCCCGGGGGACCCCGCCGTCCGGGCACACCCCGCCCGCCGCCGCCGCCGCCGCCGCGCACTCGCCCGGGAGCCCGCGACCGAGGGCGGAGGCGGGAGGGTGTCGGCGAGAGCTCGCGCGCTGTGTATGGCCTGTCGGAGGCAGCTGACCTTTGAGGAGGAAATCGCTGCTCTCGGCTCCTTCCTGTAGTAACAGCCGCGCCGCCGCCAGCAGCCCGGGCCGGGAGCGGGAACCGCGGGCCGCAGCGCCGGCCCCGCCGCCGGACGGCTCGGCCCCACCAGGTGGGTGGCCCGGGCGGCGCGTCCGGGGCGGGGCGCGCGGAGAGGGGCACTCGCCGCCCGGGCCCCCCGGCGCCCCGGAGCCCGACGGCGGGGCGCAGTGCAGGGATCGGTCCCCGGCACAGAGCGGGAGTTTCGGCGGCGCAGCGCGCACGAGGGACGAGGGACGAGGACGGGGATGAAGCCCGGCGGCCGAGGGTGCGCGGCGCCGTCCTAGCGCGCGGTGGGCCGGGGGCGGTGTCGGGTCGGACGCGGGAAGACGCTGGGGCACGGCTGGGGGCGCGCAGCCGATGGGGGCGTCCCTCTCCCCAACCCTCCGACCGTAACGACCGAGCCGTCGAGTGGGAGCCGCGCTGCGCTGCCCTCACTTTGGGCTGGAATATCCCGCTTTCCCAGAAACTGGGACTTGGGGTCCGGGGCGGGCGGGGGGATTCTTGAGGCCCGCTAGAGGGCCTGTGGGCCCCCGCCGCAAGTTTCTCTTTCAGATTCTAGCCATCACCCCCTGGGGAGGCCCCGGTGGGGCGAGGGGAGAGGGGGACGGGGAGGGCACCTGCTTCTCCAGCCCCCACCCTGCCGGCCCCAGCGGGTTCCTTGTTGGAGGGGAAGGGCGGCCTTCCCCTCCTCACCATCTTTCTTCCCACACAGGAAAGCGTGTCTGCGGGAGGGGAGGGGCCCAGCCTGACTGCGGTTCAGGGATGGTGGGCATGGCAGGGCCGGGGTAGGCCCGGCCCTCAGCTTCTGGGCGGGCACCTCTTCAGCCCTCTGCTCGCCCTAGGTGAACGGCCATGGCGGGCTGGATTCAGGCACAGCAGCTGCAGGGAGATGCACTGCGCCAGATGCAGGTGCTGTACGGGCAGCACTTCCCCATCGAGGTCCGCCACTACTTGGCACAGTGGATTGAGAGTCAGCGGTGGTAGGTGCCCCTGCTCTGCACCTTCTTCTGCAGGTCCCTACAATCCAGGTCTCTTGGACTTTAGATCTCCTCTTTGTGGTTTAGTGTGACTCTGGTTCTGTCTGTCCTCTGAGCGGAAGGGGGAAGGGGCGGTGTCCCTGGGAAAGGGGAAGAGGGAAAGGGGAGCCAGAGGAGGGAGAGAGGCTGTTTCTAGACTCTTTTGCCTGTGGAGCTGCCAGGGGCAAGTCTTGTGGGCCCCGGAGTAAGTACCATTAGTCACAAACCTGGTATTTCCACTCACTTTCGGAGCATGACCTCTTTGCCCAAGAGGGACCACAGTAGGTTTCTCTCCCCTGCCCTGCCCCCAAGGGATGCCATTGACTTGGACAATCCCCAGGACCAAGCCCAGGCCACTCAGCTCCTGGAGGGTCTGGTGCAAGAGCTGCAGAAGAAGGCGGAGCACCAGGTTGGGGAAGATGGGTTTTTACTGAAGATCAAGCTGGGGCACTATGCCACGCAGCTCCAGGTGGGTGTGAGCAGGGAGGCAGTCCGCCTTCTTTCAGCATCAGAACTCCTGGGTTTTTTCCTGGCTTAGCCACTGACTCATCATGTGACCATGAACTTATCAGCAACTTTTCTTCAATTTCCCCCACCCCCTCTTTCTAATTGAGACCTGTCAGATTCCTTTAACATATTACAAAGCAAGGGGTGTGTTGGCGGGGCGGGGGGGGGGGGGGGGGGGGGGTGCTCCCAACAGAAAAGGGATGGGTGAGCTGCCATTATAGACAGATCAAGCAGAAGGGATGGAGGTAAACTGAATCAGGATTCTTTTGTAGGAGAAAGGAAGACTGGCAGAGTCTAGAAATGAGGGAATGAGGCAATGAGACATCCCTCATGGGGCTCTTTTAAAGGTGGGAGAACTGTTGACATGGGGTGAGAGAGGAGCAGTGTTGCCCTGGAGGCAAGAGCTGGATAAGAAGGCTTTGAATTAAGTGTTTAGAAATAAGATGTAGATTCTCCTTTACATGGGGCCTGGGGCTATACAGAAAGACAGGGGTTTTTGTGGAAGCAGGAAAGAGGTGTGGGTGGTAATCACCGTCAAGTGTTTATTGGAACTCACTTGTGTTTTTTAGAGAGTCCTTATACAAGCAGCAGGGTGCCAGGGAAATAAAAGTCCATCGCAGAAGAGGAAGGAAAGAGGAGAAATCTAAGGGGAAGCAAAATAGGACCTGAGGGGCAGGAGTATGGTGGAAAGTACCTTGACCTTGTCATCCATCGGATGCCCTGAGTCTTCAGTCATCTGCTCGCTTACTCGTTTGCCTCTGGACAAATAATTAACCTTTCCGAGCATCAGTTTTCTCATCTGTGAAATGGGGATTGTAGTTTCTGCGAATGTCATAGGTTTTCCATGCTGTGAGAGTCAAAGGAAATAGTAGATTGGAAGTGCTTTGTAAACTGTGGGTTTCTAATTCACTGCAAAACCAAATATGAAGATCTGGGAGGGGAAGTCAAGGGAAGGAGGGAGAGAGGTGTCTTGTGATAGTTCCTGAGGCTTCATGGGAAGAGCTGAGGCAGGGGCTGAAAAAGAGGAAGGGGTGGTCATGGCACTGCTATGGGCATGTTGGGAGCAGAGGGTGGCCATTGGTGACTGCTGTCGGATTGTTTCAGAACACATATGACCGCTGCCCCATGGAGCTGGTCCGCTGCATCCGGCACATTCTGTACAATGAACAGAGGCTGGTCCGAGAAGCCAACAATGTGAGTGTCCAGAAGGTACGGGGAGAAAAGTTGGGAAGTCCTTCCATACACTTTTCTCTCCAGACACAATTGTGTTTATATAAAACACTAGCATGAGGAGAGCACCAAAGAAATAAGAGTCCTGGCAAGTGTGAGAGGCAGTATGACATGCTGGCGTGGAGTGGCCCCTGGGCTCAGTCTCTGGCTCTACCACATTACTAGCTTTGTGACTTGAGCACGTTGTTCAACTTCTCTGAACCTCTGTTTCTTCTATTGGAGAGTGGGGATAGTAATAGTATCTACCTTATAGGGTTATTATTAGGATTAAATAAGATATTATGTGGGCCAGGGATAGACAAACACCAATGGAACAGAAGAGGAAACTACACACACACACACACACACACACACACACACACACACCCGGGAAACTTGTGCTGTGTCAGAGATGACATTACCAATGGAACAGAAGAGGAAACTACACACACACACACCCCCGGGAAACTTGTGCTGTGTCAGAGATGACATTACCAATCACCAGGGAAAAGATAAATCAGGCTGGAACCAAAATAAGAAATGTACCCTGTTCAAAAAAATAATAAAATTTAAAAATAAAAGTAAAAAAAAGAAATGTACCCTGGTGGCATCTGTGAGGAGAAATGGAGCTCAGGTCTGTGTCGGAAGAAATAACACAGGCAGGTCAGAGAAGTGAGGCCCAGGGAGAGGGAACGGGGATGCATTTCTCATGTTCAGAAATCATAAAGGCGTTGAACATCTGCGTGGACCATGGTACAAATGCTATGTTATCTGCAGTAAAGCAAAATGAATTTCATTAAGTGATAATACCATAATTAAAGACCTTAGAATGGTGACTGGGGGGTAGGAAATATTTATTTATTGTTGTAGACACTGGTTTCAGGAATTTTACAGTTCACCGAATAAACATTTAATTGAGGTCCTACTGTATGTCTGTTGCTGGGCTAGGACTGGAGAAACACATAAAGACCTGGTCCCTGCCTAGAAGGAATTCTGGCAATGACAGATTCTCTAGAGGTGAGCTGAGTGCTAAGGGGGCATATACGGGGGGCATATATGGAAAAAGTATTCAACTCAAATTGGGGCAGGCTAGCAGGGGGATGGCCTGAGGAAAGGGATGTCTGAACTACAGTGAGGAAAGAGGGGAGGAAGGAGGAGGGCTGAGTTTTCTAGCCAAAAGTGACGACAGCATATCCAGGGCAGGAAGGCATTGGCCGTCTTATCACATTTGAAGACTGGCGAGTAGTCATTGTAACTGGGGAGTCACAATAGATAAAGCTGGAGGGGGGCAGAAGCCGGGTCACAAAGGGTCTTCCAGCATAGCCCCTGTGTCCCCTGAATTGTTGCAATCACAGAGCTGCCCGCAAACCTACCAATGAACTCGGTCCTGACTGAGAAATACATATCTATGACACTGGCGGTGTTGTAGTCCAGGGATCATTCTTTCTCCCAGCCCTAACACTGTTCTTGAATACCTCTGATGTTCTAGGCCTTGGGAATTCCGTGGTGCACAGTACAGAAAAGGTCCTAGTACCTGAGAACCTCACATGCTTGTGCAGGGAGACAGATCAGAAAGAAGTAAATACAAGAACAAGACACAGATAAGAGCAGTGCTGCTGTTAATTGGCCCATTGGAGAAGGCCCCTCTGAAAATGTACCTGTTGAAGTGCTTATCTCAGGAGGATTTGGTGCCGTAACAAGTGCAAAGGCCCTGAGACAGGAACATGCTTGTGTGTTCAAGGAACAGAAACAGAAAGCACACACAGCTGCTGTGCTCGAGAAGAAGTGAAGCTGGGGGTTGAGATAGGCAGTGGGTGTCAGCTAGGCCAGCAGAGGCTATGGGAAGGAATTTGATTTTATTCTGAAAAGAGTTAAGCGGAAAGACCCTGAAGACTTTGTCCCCTGTCAGTCAGGTGCTGAAGGAATGGCTGGGTCTGAGGAGGCCTTGTAATGCCTCCCCTGGAATTTCATTTGGGGGTTTCCAGGACATCTGTGAGAGCTTCAGTCTCTTCCCTCTTCCTTCGGTCACAAGCATATCTTGAGTGAGGACAGACGATGTGTGTTCACACAGCCCTGTTCCCGCTGTGTCCCCAGCACCTAGCACAGTCTGTGGCATTGGGTCAGTGAATAAATGTGGAATGAGAAGTGATCATCATTAGAAAAACCCAGATGACACCTGGGATGTATTGAGTTCTAGTCACTCCAAAGGGAATTAGATGGACCCTTTTTGGAATACTCTGGTGGAGGCCTGATTTGAGATAGAAGTTTCTACTATGAAGGTGCCATTATCTGCCAGGTTACCTGTTTCTCCTCTCTCTTTCCGCTTTCCACCCAATTCTGGAAAAAGACTACCCTTCTGATTCAAACGATCCTTCCTTCTTACCCCCAAGGCCTGAGGTTTTCTCCCACCCTCTGCCCCGTGCACTATTCCCTGTTACCTCTGCTCAATCTGTCTCCAGTGCAGCTCTCCTGCTGGGATGCTGGTTGACGCCATGTCCCAGAAGCACCTTCAGATCAACCAGACATTTGAGGAGCTGCGACTGGTCACACAGGACACAGAGAATGAGCTGAAGAAGCTGCAGCAGACTCAGGAGTACTTCATCATCCAGTATCAGGAGAGCCTGAGGATCCAAGGTGAGGCGGGGGCAGCATGAGCCCTGGGTGCCCGAGCAGGGGAGAGAGGAACATTCTGTGAGCTCCTGCAGGGTAGGGGCTGGGGTGGTGTCCATCTCCCCAGCAGCTTGCCCAAAGCCTGGTGGGAGTAAGGGCTCCCTGTGGTTCAGCCCCTGCCATATGCCCTTTGTGTATAATTCATTTAAACCCTCACAACAAGCCTGTGAAGTAGATAGTTGTGTTACCCCCATTTTGTAGAGGGTAAAACTGAGGTTCAAAGAAAACAAATAACTTGGTCTAGGTTGCCGATAAGTTGCAGAACTGGATTTTAACTAGAGATATGTCATAAAATCCCTGCACTTTACCAACCAATATTCTCTCCCTAATTGTAGGTATTTGGTGAATATCTAAACAAATGAATGAATATGGGCAAAGTGTTCCCTACCCAGACGGAGGACTTGTGTTGGGAGTCCCCCTGGTTGAACCAGGCTGGGGAGAGTTGGAACTCCAGGAGTGCCCCCTTTTGAGCCTCACAGATAGAATGTGGACGTGGGGGAGAGGGTGATAGTGGAAATTATTCCTCCTGTCTCCTGGCTGTTGTTTGCCAGTGGCTGGCAAGATAAGGGTGTGGGGAAAGAAAACATTAACTCAGAAGGAATTAACTGCAGGTACAATTTGAGGATTCTGAGACATGGCCACTCAGTCCAGACTGACCCCAGAAATATACTACCCCATCCTAGTGAGAACAAGAAGCGCCAGCCTGCCTTTTCCTTTGCTGTCTCCTTCAGACTTCATAAGGCAGAACCTTAGCTTATTGCTGTTAGACTATGTATATATTTCAAATGTAGACAGCACATAGTTGAATCTTGCTATATGTGTATGTATGTATATACATATACATACATACAGAAGTATATTCAAAGCTATAAATTTCCCTCTAAGCACTGGTTTAGCTGCATCCCATAATTTTAGATATACTGTATATTCATTATCATTCACTTTAAAATATTTCTAATTTCTCTTGTGATTGACTCTTTTACCCATAGGTTATTTAGAAGTGTGTTTAATTTTCAAGTGTTTTTTTTCTAGATGTTGTATTATTATTGATTTCAATATCATCTTGTTATTGAATTCCACTGTGATCAGAGAACATACTCTGTATGATCTCAGTCCTTGTAAATTTATTGAGACTAATTTTATGGCCCAGCATGTGTTCCATTTTGGGAACGCATTTTGTGCATTTGAAAAGAATGTATGTTCTATGGTTGTTTCATTGAAAAATAGAAGCAATAAATTCAATATTGTTAACATAAAAGGTAATATTTTACAAAAAACAAATATGAAATCTCTATTTTCCAAACCGAAAATGGGTAAGTAGAGTGGCATTGCTTTAAATATTTGCAGTTCTCTTTAAAGTTAGGCTTAATAAGAGATAGCTGGACCTTGTTTTCAGTCTGTTGTGATACATATCTTGTAGCATCTGGAAAAGTCTACTGTAAGATACTAAGAGTGAAGTAGGCAGATAGGGTCTTATGAACTTATGAAAACAGTTTGGATTTTGTGGATCCCCATAAAGGTTTCAGTGACTTTCCAGGGATACCTGGTCTACCCTTTGAGAACCACTGATCTATGTCTCTATTGACTTATTTGCCTAATTGTTTTACCAGTTGCTGAAACAGATGTATAAAAATCTGTAATGACTGTGGAATTGCCTACTTCTCCAATTAATTCTGTAAATATTTCCTTTATATATTTTGAAGCTTTATTATTAGATATATGTACATTTAAAACTATTGTGACTTTCTGATATATTGATACCATAATCATTATGAAATGTCTTTCTTGATGCTCTTTGTCTTGAGATCCACTTTATCAGATATTAATGTAACTGCTCCAGTTTTTTTATTCTATGTTTTGCACACCATGTCTTTTCTCCATTCTTTTTCTAAAATTTAAAATGTAGACATATACTTGAGTCTTGCTTTTATTTATTCTGATAATCTCTGCTTTTAATTGAGATGTTTAGTCCATTAACATTTATTGTAATTATTAACATAATTGTGTTGAAGTCTATCATTTTAATATTTATTTTGTTGTGTCCCTTTTTGTTTTTTGTTCCTGTGTTCCTCCTTTTTTGCCTTTCTTTGAATATTTAAATTTTTTTTTAGAATTCCGTTTTCATTTAACTATTTAAGCTCCACTCCTAACCCTGTCCTGTCAGTGCTTTCTATACCCCGAGGCCAGCACAATGCCTGAAATACTGTAGGTATTCAGTAAATGTTGGCAGCATGATTCTAGCATATCTTCCTCCCGTCTGAACCCATCCCAGACTGACCCCAGAGAAAAGGTAGCCCCTTTCTACAGTGGGAACAGACTTCAGGCTATTATTTCCATTCTTGTCCTTTGACTGTTGACAGTGTTTATGATCCTGTACTTGGGTTTTCTGTTTCCTGGGCATGGGTTTAAGTTTGGATTCTGATCTGGGTTTCTACCCATCATACAGTGTAGTTCAGTCTCATTTATCAAGCTCAGTCACCAAAAACACAGACTATCGATCTGTTTCTGCGAGGGGAGTCTCAGCTTCCTCCAGAGGAGCAGGGCAGGTGCCTCACGTCTCTCTGGCCTCCTTCCCAGAAACTTCTGCAAATTGCCAGGAGAGAGCAAAGTGGGTCACTTGCACGGGGAGGCTGAGTCCAGGTGTGGGAATCACCACCGCCGTCCCCGTGGGAGGGCAGGATTCCCAGGGTAGCCATCCAGACTACTCTGATCTGTTTCCTGCCTGGATAACACTCACCTTGCTCAGTACTCAGCCATGAGATTGGAACCGTCTGTCTAAGCTGTGGATCCAGGCTTGACCTGGCTGCCTTAGAGTGGATTTTGTCTGTCCCATCTTGTGTGTTCCATGGGGCAGGGACTAGGTCAGTGTGACATGGCCCTCAAAAGCCAGCAGGACTCAACCGAGACGTGCTGCCGTGCACGTCTTCTTGACTCAGCCCGAGCAAGGAGACTGGGCTGTTTAGAAAGGTTATTGGAAGGGAGCAGTAATCGCAGGACGTAGGATAGCGGTTATCAGGAGGGAGGGATGGATCTGCCAGCAGGGGAGGGTGGACAGAGGCTTCCACTGTGGAAATGTTTGATTTCCTAAGCTGGGCTATTGATGCACAGCTGTTCCTTGTATTACTCTTTCTGTTTCATAATAGCAATTTCGACAAAGGTAATTAGCCCTCACTCTTCTCCTGCTCCTGCCATCGGTGAGATTCCTAACAGCTAGTGTGGAGGGAAGCTGCCTCCCCCGCCCTCCTTTTCCTGAGAGAATCTGGCTGTATCGTGTCCCCAGTGGGCCCTGGACACACTCTCCCTTTTCTGGCTGTCTGTCGGTCTGTCTGTCTCTCTCTTTCCTGGTTAGTCAGCTGAGTTCACAGTCCCCGAACCTGGACAGACACGTAGTCACCTTCCAGCACCTGGAGAAAGTCATTCTCCCCCGAGGAGGCCTGCAGTGCTCAGGAGATGCACAGGGGCTTCCCTGATGAGGCTTCACTGTGTGGGGACGGGCTCAGCACTGCTTGTCTGTCACCCTTCCCTTCCCGTCCTGTCGCCCGTCAACCAGTGAGAGCTAATCCCACATAGAGCTTGCACGTGCCCTGCAGTTTCCTGAGCATTTTCCGTATCATCATCTATTTAGTCTTCACAGCAACTCACTGAGGTAGACGCCATGATTCTCCCAGTTTATGCATGGGGAAACTGAGACACAGGAAAGTAAAGTGATTTGCCTGAGTTCCCCCAGCTAGTAGGTGGCGGGGCACACGTCAGACCCAGGTGGTCTGGCTCCAAGCTGGAGCCCCTGTGGGAGGGCTGGGCGGCCAGCCATGTGGGGTGGATGGAGGGTAGACCACAGCGCAGGACCCCCCTCAGCTCCACTCCCATCTCCCACTGCCCTGGGGAGAAGCTTGGAGTTGGGAGGCCAGAGGCACCGGGATGTTAGGAACCCCGACTGCCACTGGTGGGCTCTCTGATCCCTGAGGGTCTTGCTTCAGGACAGGCGAGTGTGGCTCCTCTAGGCCTCCTGCTGGACGCTGGAAGTGAGGGTCATGGGTGTCCTGTCCCCTCCTGCAGCTCAGTTTGCCCCGCTGGCCCAGCTGAACCCTCAGGAGCGTCTGAGCCGGGAGACGGCCCTCCAGCAGAAGCAGGTGTCCCTGGAGGCCTGGCTGCAGCGCGAGGCCCAGACGCTGCAGCAGTACCGCGTGGTGAGTGGCTCCAGCGTCCCTGTCCTCGGGCATGAGCGCCACAGCCTGAGTCTCTGGGACCAGACAGAGGAGTAGAGCCAGGCCAAGAGCAGGGGGCCAGGTCCCCTCCTGCAGGGGGCGTGTGAGGGTCTGGGAGAGGGAAGTGCCATTACTGAGTGGGGCCCTTCAGAGTCATTCTCTGGGAGCCCAGAAGGGCCTGCTCTGCCCACCTTCCTGCAGGAGCTGGCCGAGAAGCATCAGAAGACGCTGCAGCTGCTGCGGAAGCAGCAGACCATCATCCTGGATGACGAGCTGATCCAGTGGAAGAGACGGCAGCAGCTGGCCGGGAACGGAGGGCCCCCCGAGGGCAGCCTGGACGTGCTGCAGTCCTGGTAATGGGTGTTGGGGTGGGAAGCAGACAGGGCCGCAGGGCTTGGGGTGGTGGCACAAGCAGCTGCCTCTGCCTCCCGTGTTGGCACATGCGGCAGGTCCCCTGTGACTTGTGACAGGTCTTATTTCACCAGTGGGCCTGGCTCCCAATCCAGGCAGGGGTCCCCCATCCCGTGCCACCTCCCAGGAAGGGAGTCACAGTCTTGAGGAACAGGGCAGGGCTCGGTGTGCAGAGTGACACTAGGGCTGGTTGGGCCCAAATTGGGGCGGCCCCTCCTGTGGGTTTCTCTGTACTTCTGGAAGGCAGGGGCTCTGCTCTCCACTAGTCGATTGGAAGGGGCAGAAAGCAGCCGGCCTTCCTGGGTGAGGCCTTGCTGGGTGAGGGTGCAGCTGCGTCATAGGGGCAGTCCCAGAATGGGAGCTCCCAGCCTCTGGCCTGGGGTGCGGGGGTAAGCCATCATCCTCCCGTGGCTCTTGGGCTCCTGTGCAGGTGTGAGAAGTTGGCCGAGATCATCTGGCAGAACCGGCAGCAGATCCGCAGGGCCGAGCACCTGTGCCAGCAGCTGCCCATCCCCGGCCCAGTGGAGGAGATGCTGGCTGAGGTCAACGCCACCATCACAGACATCATCTCAGCCCTGGTGACCAGGTGACTGCTGGCTCTTGGCGACTCCGGCGGGGCAGGGGCAGTTTCCACACGGTGGGCAGGTGGGAGGCAGCAGGTGCTTTCCAGCCCAGGAGCTGGTTTCAGTCCTCTCTCCATCTGCCTCATGCCCCCTTCCCTCTCAGTCTCCGGTTGCTCTGGTCTCTTGGGCTGCCCTTGCCCAGTTTCTGTTGTGGACAGTATGACAGATGTCCTGTGCCTGCAGCCTCTGCCAACTGCTGCGTTCACTTCCCTCCCTCCCCACCGTCCTCCCGACTCTCAGTGGCCTTCCTGAGAGCAGACACTATGCCGCGTGCTCTGAGCCCCGTGCGAGGCCATCTCCCCACACAGACCTTTTCCCCTGAGCCAGCAGCTCATCTTCCGTCTGGTCACTTGTGTCCCCTGCAGCACGTTCATCATTGAGAAGCAGCCCCCTCAGGTCCTGAAGACCCAGACCAAGTTTGCAGCCACCGTGCGCCTGCTGGTGGGCGGGAAGCTGAATGTGCACATGAACCCCCCGCAGGTGAAGGCCACCATCATCAGTGAGCAGCAGGCCAAGTCTCTGCTCAAGAACTCCGAGAACACCCGCAAGTAATTGTGCTGCTGCTTCTCAGTCCCTGCTGCTTTTCCTTGTGTACTTGCAGGAGGAAGAAAGTAATTGGGCCTCTCCCTCCCATGTCCCATGCCCGCCTCTCCCCGAGCTCAGGTTTGGGAGGTTGCTTCTGTGTTGGGGACTGCACGGCCTCCCTGCCTTTTGTGCCATCGTCCCAGCGTATGGATGTGTCTGTGTCTCTGTAGTTCACTCTTTCAGTTCCAGTGTACACTACACTCCTCCTGCTCAGAGACGTTCCCTAGTCCCTGTCTGTGCCCAGCACATGATAAGTCAGGTATTATTAGACTGCTTTGGTGTTTCTGTCCCTGTGCTAAGAAGTGGGGACTCAACTGTGTCCTCACCCAACCTGTTGACCAGCAGAGTAGGCAGCAGACACCGAGAAGTGACTACTGGTGCAGCCGTGTGATGAGGGATATGTACAGGGCACTGTGGAAGGGGATCGTGGTGTGGGTGACGAAGAAATGACCACTGGTCTCAGGGCCCCAGCTGAATAGCAGGAGCTAGTGACAGGGGTGGAGCAGGAAGGCTTTCTCAGAGAGAGCACATACCATGTCCTGGAGGAAGAGCGCAGAGAAGGCATTTGTGACTAGAGAAGAACTGGGGGCAGGGGGGCCCAGGGGTCAGGGCGGGCCACCCAGAGGGTGCGCAGCGGATGAATGAGTGAGCGAGTGAGTGAGCGATGTTGGAGACTTGCTCCCATCCTTTGTCATCTAATTAAAAAATGTTTACTGAGTGCCTGCCATGTGATGTGGGGAGGAGGTGATGAAGAGGTACGGGGTTCTCACTCTCTGAGAGCCTGTATTTTTGCTGTGGAGACAAACAATAATATACTTTTTTGTCTTTTTGGTCTGGTATAAGGATAATAATATACTTTTTAAAAATAAGTCAGTGCCTGTCAGAGTGATATCATAGCGTCTGGATGTGAGTTCAGGGCGGGGTTTGGTAGTGAGCAACACCAGAGCGGTGGTCAAGGAGATATTGGAGCTGAGACCTGGATGAGTGCAAGGTCAAGAGTGTTTGGGGGTGACAGTGAGAGCAAGCGCAAAACCCTAAGTGGGCACTAGGCTTGGCATATTTAGCAGACGGCCAGGGCCTGTGTGGTTGGCATGTCCTGAGTGGGTGGAGAGGAACTCTGTGAGGCCAGGGGCTGGGCAGGAGTTGATCATGGGTTCTTCATAGGCCATGGCCATGGTTTGTATTTTAAGTGCACTAGAAGCTGCCAGAGGCCCCAAAGATCCTCACATCAGTCTCAGTGCCCAAGACCAACCTCCTGATGGAGATCGAGACCTCACCCTTGTAGACCTTGCCTTGGGTACTCTCAGGTTGACGGAGAAGACAGTAACCCAAAGAGACGCCAAGGAACACTCTTAGGGAGTCAGGGGCAGGGGCTGCTGGCAGGCCTGACCAGAGCGAAGACCCCAGGCCAGGATGCGGACAGGACCGTGCTCCTAGCCTGGGGCTCCCCTCTCCTTTGCAGCGAGAGCAGCGGTGAGATCCTGAACAACTGCTGTGTCATGGAGTATCACCAAGCCACGGGCACCCTCAGCGCCCACTTCAGGAACATGGTGAGGACAGAGCCCGGCCCTTGAGGGAAGGTCTGCCCCAAGCAGAGTCCTTGTAAGCAGCTGCCCTCTCCCTGTCCCCCTCTGAACTCCCGCCCTATAGTCGCTCAAGAGGATCAAGCGTGCTGACCGGCGGGGTGCAGAGTCCGTGACGGAGGAGAAGTTCACGGTCCTGTTTGAGTCTCAGTTCAGTGTTGGCAGCAATGAACTTGTGTTCCAGGTGAAGGTGAGGCCTCCAGCTCTCCCATCCCCACAGGTCACCCAGAAAGGTGAAGGAATCTGTTAGAGGCCACCTGGCAGGTTTGGGAAAGCCAGAGAGCTCTGAATGCCCACAGGGGTCCCAGACCAGTTACGCAGTGATGCTATCAGAAAACCTCCTTACACTGTGGGCACCTGTTTGCTAGGTGATAATTTGGCACTAGCCCATGCCACTTAGGCAGTGGGCTAAGAACAAATATGTTCTTTGTTTGCTCCTGCTTAGGTTTTGTTGGGAGGAGTTTGTGGTTAGAATTGTGGGTAAGGAATGCAGATTGGGAGTCTTGCTTTAGCAGGGTGCACAGTGACGGGGGTGATACTCCAAATCTCATTCCTTTGACTCCCATAGACCTTGTCCCTACCTGTGGTTGTCATCGTCCACGGCAGCCAGGACCACAATGCCACCGCCACTGTGCTGTGGGACAATGCCTTTGCTGAGCCAGTGAGTTCCTATGGGACCCCCATCTTGGCCTCCCAGGCCCTAGGAATCTCCTCAGGGTCAGCTCTAACCCCTCAGTCCCCTGCTGAATGACCCTTCCTCACCCAAGGACCCAGAGCCAAGCTGAGGGGAGGTGAGAAGGGAGCCAATGGGCAGCCCCTCCCAAGTTTCTGGACTGGGGTCTCCAATTTCTGTGAGCTTGGTCTTTGGGCCCTAGTTGTTGTTCTTCCTTTGACTATGGCTCGGGTCCCTGATCTCTGTCCTCAGTCCCCTGGTCTGGGTCTTTATCCATGCATGCCCACCCCTCCGCTTCCCCTGCCCCTGCCTTTCTTTCCCTTTGTGTTTGTGTCTCCTTTCTGAATCTTCTCAGGCCCCTCTGTCTCTTATCTGAGTGTGTGTGCGTGTGCGTGCGCGTGCGTGTGCGTGCGTGTGTGTAAACTTTCCAACTTCCCCAATCTGCACTGTTTCCCCTCCCTCTCAGGGCAGGGTGCCATTCGCCGTGCCGGACAAAGTGCTGTGGCCGCAGCTGTGTGAGGCGCTCAACATGAAATTCAAGGCCGAAGTGCAGAGCAACCGGGGCCTGACCAAGGAGAACCTCGTGTTCCTGGCGCAGAAACTGTTCAACAGCAGCAGCAGCCACCTGGAGGACTACAGCAGCATGTCGGTGTCCTGGTCCCAGTTCAACAGGGTGAGGGGCCCAGCCAGCTGCCTGCCTGGGGCCACTGGCGTCCTGTCACTCCTCCCCACCTCACCTGCCTGGGCTAGCGCCCCACTCTCCACCCCCAACCACCATCTCCTACAGCAGGAGAGATGGGGGCTTGTGCTCCAGGAAATGCAGGCAGGGGCCATGAGGAATTGCGCTCAGCTTTGAGAGCCAAAGTAGGACCATGGAAGGAACCAGATCCAGAAATTAGGATCCTTGGGTTCTAGTCCTAGATCTACTAACTCATTTGCCAGTCCCCTTCCAGTCTCTATGCCTCAGTTGCTCCATCTGTACAATGAGGGGACAGGGCAGGAATGATTCTGGAGGTCCCGTTCAGCCTGGACAGTACTTTATACCTCCCACCCCACCCATAGGATGGTCTTGGCCCCCTGTGTCTTAGCAGCACGAGGCCAGTTTACTCTCTGGTTCCCTAGGATATGAATGGGGGGCCATGTCAGTTTATGGGCTGCTGGAGTGTGTGGGCAAGTCGGCTTGAAGAATTGGGAGAAGGTCTGGATGGGGGAAAGAGGGCACTGACTCTCCTGGGTCACCCGGGACCAGGGCACTAGCCCTGACTTGGGGTTTCCTGGGGGCCCTCAGGAGAACTTGCCGGGCTGGAACTACACCTTCTGGCAGTGGTTTGACGGGGTGATGGAGGTGTTGAAGAAGCATCACAAGCCCCACTGGAATGACGGGTGAGGAATGGGGACAGAGGGTCGGGGGCTGCGAGTTCAGGGGACAGTGGCGGCTGGCCCAGCCGTGACACTAACTGCTCCATGCACCCAGGGCCATCCTAGGTTTTGTGAATAAGCAACAGGCCCATGACCTGCTCATCAACAAGCCCGATGGGACCTTCTTGTTGCGCTTTAGCGACTCAGAAGTTGGGGGCATCACCATTGCCTGGAAGTTTGATTCGCGTGAGTGCCCACTTTTCCCACTCTCCAGCTCCAGGAGCCCTGTCCCCCACTCCCATGCTCCGCACCCTCCGCCAGGCCTGCGTCCTTAGAGAGTACCCACTGGGAAAGGCAGGGACTTTGCTCAGAGTGTGGGAGGAGTGTTGCTTGGACATGTATCCCTTCCTACCATTTTCTGTTTTGGAGAGCCCCAAATCCCTGGCCCTGCAGACGCCAGACCTGCTGGGCCAGTCCTCCGGCACTGGCTGTCCCTCCTCTGCCCTGACCCAGCCTTGCTGGCGTCTACTCGCCCAGCGTGCTGAGTAGAATGTTCCTGCAACTCTTTCTTCCCTGCACCGCCACCAAGTAGCACGCGGGTGGGGTTGCAGGGCAGGGTAGGAGAAGCCCGATCTCTCTGTAAGCCTGCCTTAGAACCCCGCAGCCTTAGTCTTCCTCCTGCTGGCGGTAGGTTGTGGGAATGAGCTTGTCCTTTTCACAGCGGACCGCAACCTGTGGAACCTGAAGCCGTTCACTACGCGGGACTTCTCCATTCGTTCCCTGGCCGACCGGCTGGGGGACCTGAGCTATCTCATCTACGTGTTTCCTGACCGCCCCAAGGATGAGGTCTTCTCCAAGTACTACACTCCTGTGCTCGGTGGGTCCTGCTCCAGGGCTCTGCTGCCTGCTGGCCCTGAGCTGGGCAGTGGGGGGCTCCTTAAGAAGGGCCCGGCGGAGAGGATTTCAGGGCTCACCGTTGAGGAGAGGGAAAGCGAAACCTGTCCTAGCTGTCTTCTCTGCAAAGTGAAAAGCTGCTTGTATTCTCACTTCTGCACCCTTGGAGGAAGAGGGGCAGTGCTGGAGGAGGAGGTGGGGGAGGAGGGGATAATCCAGCCGACAGATGATGCTCTACCCCCATCTTAACCAACTGCTTCACCACTCCCCACCCTCAATCTCCCCCCAAGTTGAATGCAAGAGGCAAAATGGACAGGTCTTTCCTCTTCAACCTGTCCCCAACGCATCACTTGGATTTGCTTCTTCTTGTTGATTCTATTTCCTTGGCAGGGGTAGGGGCAGGGAGGGAGAAAGCAAATGGCCAGAAAAGAAACCAGGAAAAGGGATGGGAATGAAGCCAGGGTTCTCAGTGACCCTCAGGCTGGGTCCATCAGCACGTGTTTATTGGGAATCCTGGGGAAATCTCATCTCTGCTAAGGCCCCAGGGTGATGGGGGCAGAAGGCAGGCTGCATGGGAGGTGTGCTTACACCCCACTCTGCAGCTCCTGAACACCTGGTTCTCACCGCTGTTCTCCCCTTGGCAGCTAAAGCAGTTGACGGGTACGTGAAGCCACAGATCAAGCAAGTGGTCCCTGAGTAAGTGTCCAGGGTCCAGCTCTGGGTCCCCTGCTGCCTCTTCTCTCCTCCCCAGCTGTCCTTCCCCAGACAGTGCCGCCCCTCCTGTTCCCGATCCCCCAGGAAACCTGGCCCAGCCCTGGGGAGAGAAGTGGGCTAGGCCACGCTGTGGCCAGTCCCCAGGGCCCCACTCCTGCAGCTGAGCCCCAGGGCTTCTACACCCCAAAAAAGACATAAAGACACCCCTGGGTCCCTGCCCAGGTCAGCTGCCAACCGGTCTCCCTGGCAGCTGCGCCTCTGTTCTGCTTCCTTCCGCAGGTTTGTGAACGTGTCAGCGGATGCCGGGGCCAGCGCCACCTACATGGACCAGGCCCCCTCCCCAGCGGTGTGCCCCCAGGCCCATTACAACATGTACCCACAGAAGTAGGTTGTGTTCTCGGGGGTGTCCACAGGGGAGGAGCTGGGGACTTGGCCTCAGGCTGGACCCCTGGCGGGCTGGTGGACGGAGGAACCCAGAGCTCCTCTAGGTCTGAGACCACCCAGCCTGGGCAGGGAAGGCAGTGTCAGCCAGGAAAAGGCATAGAGCATTTGGAAGCTAGACATAGCAGGGTCCAGTTCTGACTCTGGTAACTGACTAGCTTGTGTGACCTTGGGAAAATTACTGAGCCTCTCTAGTGCTCAGTTTCTTCATCTGTAAAAGGAGGCATGAACACCTACCTCATGGATTGCGGTGAGGATTAAGTGAGCCAGTGCAGGTAAAGCCTTTACACAGGTGGGGCTGTCATAAGGGCTTGATACAGGGTAGCTGTTCGTGGGGTGGTTGTTCTCAGGAGTCGGGTGGAACAGGATAGAGAATTAATTCTCTTCTGAGCTGTGAGTGGGCCTAGGCTGGATGTATGGGTGTCAGCAAGCTACAGTGGGACCACCACAGGCTTGGGAGTCACAATGACCCAGATTCCAATCCTGCTTCCGCTACCTGCCAGACAGGTGGCCCAGAGCAGGTTTCCTAACAAGGCCACGTTGCTCAGTGCATGGCGTGCTGCCTACGATTTAACTGAATAGCAATGCAGGTGGGCAGGGCTCATTGGCTCAGCCAGTGAGGACAAGGAGAGGGGAAATGAACTCCCTGAGGTCATTCAATGAGGTAGCGAGAGATGCGAATAGAAGTGGGGTGTCTCCCACGGAGCCAGTGACTGCTACCCAGCTTGTGGGGGGGGTTGGCCAGAACTGGCCCTGTCCCCATGAGACTCTGGTTTGAGTGGGGAGCAGCCGGGGGCTGTCCCCCAAGATCTTGGGGCTGTGAGACATGCCAGTTCCCTCTGACGTCCCTCTCTTTACCAGTCCTGACCCCGTCCTCGACCAGGATGGAGAATTGGACCTGGACGAGACCATGGATGTAGCCCGGCACGTGGAGGAGCTCTTACGCCGACCCCTGGACAGTCTTGACCCTGACCTCGCCCCACCTGCTGGTCTCTTCACCACTGCCAGAGGCTCCCGCTCATGAATGTCTGAATCCCATACTTCTCTTTGGCAACAATGTTCAATGTGGAGAGGTCATATTGTGACTTTAGTATTGCTGTGCATACTGATGCCTTTGCAGGCAGCATGGGGATGCGTGCGTGTGTGTTGTTTGTGCACGTCGTGTGTGCCTGCCTCGCCTCTGCAGTCGTGATCTGTGGCTGCAGTAGCAGCCGCCTGCTTCAGATCAAGACATCTGAGAGCCCGCTGGGTCTCTCTGTCGTGGAAGAGACTGAGCTTCCGTTGTTGCAGGTACTCAAAGCAGGCAAACCTGTTCCTCCCACATCCTTTATCTGCTTAGCAGCTTTTTGAATGAAATTATTCAAGAAGGGGAAGGGAGACAGGGAATGTCTCTAAGCTTAAGTGTTACTCCTGAGTGAGAAGCTTTGCCCCCCAAGCGTGTGTGTGTACATGTATGTACACGCATCTGTCCTCGTGCACATGTGTTGGTCTAATTGATTCTTTCCCTCAGGAGAGACATTGGGGTTCATTCTTGAGTAATATTTTATACTTTATTGAACGTGGACTCCAGGCTTTTTGCAAACTCTCAGAGCTTGTCTAGGGCATGGCCACGTCCTTAACACGGTAGAGCTGGGTTAATTTGAGTCAGGGCTGTCAGAGCTGCTCTGAGTTTGTACTTTCTTGGTCTCTTGTCCTTGAGCTGGTGGCGGAGTGGGGATGCTTGGGCTTTGAGTCTGTGATTCCATTGCCCACATTCTACGTGACAAGATATCCCCTCCCCGGCCTTCTGTCCCTGCCTGTTTGCAGCCTTGCTTAGAGGAGAGGAGGGAGAGACTGGTCCAGGATGTGGTGGGTGAACAGGGGGCCTGGGACTTGTAGGGTTGATCCCCTCCCTCCTGGAAAAAAAAAAAAACATGGCAAGAGACAGCAGCAGATCAGCCACTTGCTGCATGCCTGTGGAATCTGGAGTGTGGGGCAGAGCCGATCTCGTTGGATGCTGCTGGGAGGTGGAATCTGGAAGAGGCCTCACGCTGTTGCATAACCAGCTGTGGTCTGAGCAGGCCTTGCTCCCAGCCTTGCCCAGTCCTCCCTCAGAGGCCATGCCACATGCAGCCAGGGCAGCTGGCGCAGAAGACTTGGAGTCCCAGGTTTAAACATCTCTGAAGGGAGGTGGGGACGAGAAGAGGGATTCTTTTGTACTTTGTACATAGGCCACACATTTGTGTAAACAGTGTTTTTGAATAAAATATTTTTTTCAT
This sequence comes from Cynocephalus volans, assembly GCF_027409185.1. Classification (NCBI taxonomy): domain Eukaryota; kingdom Metazoa; phylum Chordata; class Mammalia; order Dermoptera; family Cynocephalidae; genus Cynocephalus; species Cynocephalus volans. The sequence continues at coordinate 2,092,414 of NC_084469.1, read as the reverse complement.
AAGTTTGCTGGTGTGGCTCCTGGTCTGGGGAGCTGGCGGGAGTCTTCCTGGAGCTGGAGTTGTTTTGGTCCCTCCCTCCTGTGGCAGCTGCTGTAATTTTTAGCCTGCAGCTACAACTCTGCTCCTTTTTCTGTGGTTTAAAAGATGCTGACCTCTCCCAGAATACTGTCAGTGCTTTTCAGAAGGCTAAAGAACTAGGTTAGGGGGCACACATTCCCAAGAAAGCAGGGACTCAAGGTCTTGGGAATCACTGGTAGAACTATGATCCAGATTTCTCCTCATCAGCCGAAGCTGTAAGCAGTCTTGAAGCTGTCAGCTGAGAGCCAGTGCCAAGGTGATTTGCAACCCTCTGGGGCCAGGGGCCAGGGACAGCTGTGAGAGCCTCAGCAGCAGTCCCATCCTCCCCTGGCCTCTAACCAGAGACCAGCAGGTGGCACCATCCAGCTGCTGCTATGTTTTCCAACGGTTGGTCCAAATGGTGAGGGAGACTGGGCAGAGAGGAGGACTGACTGGCTTCACCATCGGGACCCCCCGGTACCAAGCTGCAGCCAGTCCAGAAGCTGTCATGGGGGTGGGGCAACGGGGCTTAGACTCAGGAACACGCACTCCCTGGGGCAGGGGTTTGGGGAGCAAGGATCTGCGGGCAGGTTTCTTCAGAGCTCAGAGCGAGGGAAGTGGGGACAGGGCCTGCAGCCTGCGCCCAGGGAGTCACCGGGACCCAGAGCAGGGCTGGCAGGGGCGGGAAGGCACTAATCTCCTGTTCCATCTCTGCAGGGGAAGGAGTGTATCTCACCCACAGGCTCGGCTCGTCTCATCTCCATGGCACTCAGTGCGAGTGCAGGGGGTGGGGAGAAGCAGAGTAGGAGCTGATGTGGGTGCACGCTTCCTTCAATTATCACCACTGACTGCCCAGGGGCCCCGCAACAACCAGCCAGTGAAGTGTCTACGTGTTGTCCCCACTGAGTGAAGAGAAAGTGATAATGGAGCCAAGTGTGGAAGGGGAGGCTTGGGGGGTGGGGCGAGAGTGCTGTATCTACACCCCAACCCCCCTTAGGTGGCTTATCTGACCCCAGACAGGACGCAGCAGCTTTGGGAGGGGGTAAGGGGAGGGAGGGGGTCAGGGGGACGGAGAGGTTGGTGGAAGGAGGCCTCCATGCTGACACTTTCTGTTGTTGGATGGTGACCCTCTGCTCCTCCAGTCACCCCTTACCTCGAGGCGGGTGGCTAACCTAAAACAGGAGCCCAGCATCAACTCAGGAATGAGGCTAAGGTACCTTCAGCCCCAGCGCTGGGCCAGCCACCTTCTCTCAAGACCCTTTTGTGCTGCCATCCCAGGTTCTACCTGTGTGTGAGGCCCCCTCAGAACTTAAGCGGGGGAAACGGGAGCCTCCACCAGCCACAGACAGAGCTGCCATGCTACCGAACGGTTCCTATATAAATTTTATTTCTGGAAGTTAAGGTAGTTACAGCAATATACAAAACAAAAAACAAAAAACACCAAAACCCATAATAATATAAATTTTTACACTATGAAGTATACATTGGAATTTGAATGCAGTGGCTAAGAGAGCAGCTCACAAACCACTGTATAGGTAGGTTAAGAGAACCATGGCAGTCCCTTGGCTGGGCTGGGGACAGGGCAGTGGAGAAGTGGGCAAGTCCTGAGGACTCTGTCCTTTAAGGGAGGGGCCAGGACAAGTCTCAGCGCCTCTCAGGACTTTTGCTACCATCAGAGTTAGAAGCAGACGTGCATGCCGCCTAAAGCTTGCAAAGAATTCTACAGTGTCTGCTCCAGAGAAGTCCGAGTCCTGTTCCCGGTTCCCAATGACTTAAACCCAATAGTAAGCCCAAGTCTCATCTTTCTAAATATTCTCTCAGTGTGTGAGTTAAGCTTATTATGAAATAAAGAGTGCTGCTGGCGAGGGGAGAGCTCAGTATTACATGCCAACCATTTCTGGGTAGAAGGACAGGGATGGCCAAGGGCAAGCCCTGTTCACTTTGGAGAGAAGGTCCTTACCCCCTTAATTCAGAAACTAGCTAATCTGGGTCTAACAAACAGAATAGAAGCTCTGATCCACAGAGGCAAGGTGGTTTAGCCGTGCCTGTGGGTTAGAGGAAGCCCACCTAGCACACTGCTAAGTGCACCCAGATGCACAGTGAGGGTGAGCCGGCGGGTGGAGGCTGGCAGGCAGCCACAAAGGCCAAAGGAGGGGCAGGCACGCAAGCTGTTATGCCTCACATGTGGGGCCCCAATGGCGAGGAGATAGCTACCAGCCCCAAGGGAGGCCAGGTGTCTGCCCCTCACCCGAGGGGCAGACCTCGAGTTTATCAGTAGGCCTTTGCCCTGTACTGGCCAAGTGAAGAAGTGATTACAGGTGCTGCGAGAAATCACCAAGAAACTGGATAAGAACCATTTTCCCTGAGCTCAACTAGACACTTCGCTGGGGCCCCATAGTCTGAGTCTTGTTCACCTGTAACTCTTTCCTTTTTTCATAAGGTCCTGAGACCAGGATTCCTAAAGCAAACAGGACAAAGGACCTTTAGACACTGGAAGGAGACATGCCACTGGTAGAATCAAGTGAACTGGAGGTAAAGAAGCCAGAATCATCCTAGCCCTGATAAGGCACCCACAGAAACAACCTAGGTTCTAGAACAGGAGCTGAAGTCCAGGGAGAAAGGGAGGGAAGGTTTTAAGTGCCCTCTGCCCAGCCTTACCCACTAAAAGGCCAACACATTACAAGGGAAAATAAAAATCTGCTCATAAAAAACTCTAAAATGTTTAGGTTCTCCTCAAACCTTCCTATTTCAAAACCAAAGGGCAAGCCACAGCTTCGGATGTATTTAAAGGGTTTGACCTGAAGCTCATTTCAGGGTTTATATGAATTATCAGCCTGAAGAAAGCTGAATGCTTAAAGCACCAAGGAGGCTGTTTACTAGGTTTTCTTAAATACAGAAAGGCTATGCTGATACAGTTTTTTGCCCTTTAAGTATTATTACTATTCTTTAATTTAAAAAAGAAACCTAGGGGCTTAGATAGTCCTATTCTCTATTTGGATGTTAGCAAGATTAAAAGTGCGATGCCAGGAGGGTGCAGCTACAGGCGGCCTGTGGCACGAGCTTACAGAAATAGGCAGAAGGACGCTGCTGGCACCAGGAGGCACTTGTCTAACAACACAACAACAACAACAACAATAAGCTGCTGAGAAAGGAGGGCAGGGGAACAAAAACACACAAGAGATTTCCTTCTCTCCCTCTAGCCACCCCATTCCATGTACCCTGACCACAGTCTCAGAGAATACATTCCTATTTGCATTTAGATACAAGCATATCACCCACATTCATTCATTTCTCTATTTTTAAAAGTGCCTGAATTGCTCAAAGATAGAAGAAGTAAAAAAAAAAAAAAAAATCTGGAACCACAAAGTGAGGAGTTACAGATGATCTGGGGTTTGGCTGTGTAAGGGGCGGTGGAACACAGGTAGGTGCCTCAGACATATCTCTTCTGCAGCTTCCGTTCTCAGCGCCTCACATGGGGGAGGTAGCGCACTCCGAGGTCAACTCCATGTCAAATGTGAGGGACTCTGGAAGGACAGACAGGGAAAGCTAGTTCAGTTGCCTATTCCTGTAGCTGGAAGGGGACACCCCACCCCCCAGCCCTTCAGAGGACAGGGCTCAGGCCACAACTGCTATCCAAGCTCTTGTCTCTTAAGGCCAAGACAGGTTAAAAAAAAACCAGATTTACTCTCCTTCCAGGACCTTGCCTCTGGAAAGGCTCAGTCTCCTTTCTACCTTAACTCATTCCCAGCTCTCCATGTTTAAACAAGATCTAAGGTTGCCCAGTTTAACATGGCAGCCTCAAGCCGTATACAGCTCCCGAGCAGCTGAAGTGCAGCCAGTCCAAATGGGATGTTCTGTAGCTGTCAAAAGCCCAGTGAATTTCAAAGACTCAGTACGAAAAAAAGGATGGAAAAATACCTCATTCACTTTTTCTTGAAATGACAGTATGCTGGATTTACAGGAGTAAATAAAACATACTGTAAAATTAACTTCACCTGTTTCTTTTTACTGTTTTTAATGTAGACACTAGAAAATTTACATTTACACATGTGGTGTATATTCCATTTCTACTGGAGAGCGCTGCTCTAGAACCTCCTACCAATCCAGGTGACCAGCTCTTGGCTCTGTACACATGAGCATTACACAAAGGGGACTGATGTCCCTCATAGGGACAAAGTCTATCAACCAAATACTCACCAAACTGCCCTCCTGCTGAGGGTTCAGCACCTTCACCATTATTTCCAAACTGCATCAATGAATCTAAAGTGCGGGGGGACATCGGCAGGTCAATGGTATTGCTGCAGGTCGTTCTGTAGGAAATGGGCAGCAGCAGGAGGGGAAAGGGCCAGGTTGACAAGACACAATGGAGGGGAAAAAAAAAAAGAACAAAACATACACACACAAGCCATCAAACTCTGGTCTCAAACAGAAAAGTAAAAGCTCAAGCTTTTTAAACACACAAGGTCACGCTGAGTACTAAACATAGTCTAAGGGCTTCCAACCCATCACAGGATAACTCTCACCCAGCATCCTATTCCCAGGGGGACAACTGAGGACATTAGAAATGAACGCAAATTTGGGAAGGGAAGCCACTTACGGTGTCACACAGATAAACTTGGTCTTCAGGTATGGAGCAGCACCTGGGAAGAAGAAATCTGGGCTTACTGATTGTGACCTCACTGTGAGTGCGGGGCAGGAAGAAACCATCTGGTCTCACCAGGGCTGACTTGAAATTCACTCCATCCTTACACAGAGATTGTTTGGAAACTTCCATCTGCCCCTTAGGGTTGCACTCTGCAATCGCATAATATTTGATGTCCTAGGCACTTGTACTTCTGAAGTTCAATTCTTTCCACAAAGTTTGCCTGAGCTAAAGAGACTTTTTAGCATACCCTTATACCACCTGAGCCTAGACTAATGCCAACTTTGTGTTCATTCTTTCCCTAGATTATGTGATCGTTTAACCGCCTCCATGTGGTCTGAGGATTCCATTCTGGCCTGGTCATATCTTTTAGATAACTTCTCTGCATGCAGGAACCAAGCCTATGTAGTCTTTGCATGGTGTCCAGCCCAGATACCAACGTCACTGAGTCTTTAAAAAAACGTGGAGAATGCTAATGCTTGTGATTCCAAAGCCAAGAATTATACTTCCTATTCCTATCAGCACTAATTTGCCTCTATTATATTTTTAGATGAGGGCACTAGTAACTTCCCAGTTGGATAAATATACCAAACAAAAAGCAGCCTCTATATGCAGGGAAGATGTTTTTGTGGTGCCATTCAGTCTCCTCAACTAGAAGACAGGAGACCTGGGCTGAGGTATATCTTCAATAGCTAAGAGACCCGGGGCAAGGCTCTTCCTCACGTATAAAATGAGAGAGGGGGAAGAGTGAAGAGCCAATGGCCTATGATCACTGCTGTTTATAATTCTTGTTCTGTAGTTAGAAATGTGAGCATTCGCTCAGTTGGTTGGAGTACAGTGTTACAACACCAAGATCAAGGGCTCAGATCACCATACTGGCCACCAAAAAAAAAAAAAAAGAAAGAAAGAAATGTGAGCATTGGAATAAATGAATTTTAGACAATGAATGCTTATACCGAGCTGTCAAAGAGCCCTGGGCACATTGGTATGAAATCTGGGGAATTCAGGTGAGAAACCACTCAGGCATGGGGCAAGGCGGAGTGGGCTGAGAGAAGCAGCGTCACAAAGCCTGGGGCTTATGGAGAAACTGAGGGATCAGAAAGCATGACGATCTGAGAGAAGGCGCTGTAAAGCGATCCTTAGACTGCCCTCTGAGTTTATTCTTGGTCAAGAAACAGACCATTCAGTGCAGAATCCAAGGGAGCTGCTAAGACAGTGGTCTGGTGTCTTATAAATCCAACCATTTGAGCCCAGACCTGAGGGGAGCTGACACCTAGACAGAAAAGGATTTAGATCCCTAGTCATCAAAATGGTTGAGGAAAACAGCCTCAGACTGAGATGGAACAGAAGAAGCAAAGGAGAACTAAGATTGAAATGTACTTTAAACAAACAAACAAAAAAATGTAGTTTAAATGTAAACGTATTTCATCTAGTTTGTAAGTGGCTCAGAACCTCTCCCTCCCTTTATGTCTTATAAGGAAACACGGTGTGGGCTTCCAGTGTCGAGGTAACGAAAGGGGAGGATTCCTGGGAAGACGATTTATCTCTGAGAGACTCTCACAGCATAAAACACAACGCGATGGAAAGTGGCAGCCTCATCTCCCTGCAGACTCCCACCTTAATGCAGGGACTCTGCTTATGCCCCCCGCCGTGCTCACGGTGAGCCCTCATGCAACTCCTTCCACCCGCCTCTCCAGAGGCAGGCAAATCACTCAAGTAATTAGTTCCTTGCTCATGATTAGCTAGCGTCTTGCCCCTGAGGAAACATGGATGTCCCTGGCAGGAAAGGACCACGCCTCCAGTCCATAGGACAGCGACGGTAATGGGAGAGGCAGCCTCAGACCGGGAACTGGGATCTTGAAAGCAAAATCAGTCAAAAGGACCAGCACTTGGACCTAAATGTCCTCTGCAGAAGGAACAAAGAGTAGTGTGACAGGTGCTGATAAACAGATCTCCCAACTGAAGCACAAGGTGGAAAGAGAGATAAGCAGCAGACAGGAAGCGAGAGTTAAACTTGTCTAGGGCATGAACAAAGCTCAACACTAGAACAGAGGAAAGAGGAAAGTCAGTAGTCAACGAGCTCCAGTGCCCTCTTCTAAGCCTCATTCCTCCCCACCCCTCAGAGAGAATCCCCGTGAAAAACTGGAACACAAGGTGGTGGGTCGGTGTGTGCTATTTGGACAAAAACATTTTAAGAAGCAACCAGGGCACAGGAGTTAACCCGAAAGGATCACCTTAAAGAGCTCACTATTGGCTCCACAATTAAGAAAAGTTAAATAACTGGCCAGACGGGGGAAAAAAAGTTAAATAAAAATGGAGTGGCAAATCAGAGACTCCTCACTACCATCTGGACAGAGAACAGAACGTCAAAGCAGCAAGTGCTGAACAGGAAGAGACCAGAGGGCTGCCCTGCTCCGTGCTGAGGACAGCCCCAGAGATTACAGGTTTAATATAAAATAATTTACATATAACTTATATAAACACACATGCTTTTGCACATGAAAATGCATCTCTGCCCCACTCTTCTGTAGGTCATGCCCCAACGCTGCTAGCAATCATTCCTACCAGGAACACTTCCTCAGCCCGCTGGACACCACTAACATGGTTTCGTGATGGGGAAGGGGAAGCGTGCTAGACTCCCGTCTGAGTTTCAAACCTTCTAGCATCTACTCTGTCAGACGTGCTGGGCTCGCTGGGCATCCTGCTATTAAAGAACTCTGTCCTCACTTTCTCTTCACAGTTTTAGGCGTGGGGTGTGTGTGTGTGTGTGTGTGTGTGGTGTGCGTGTGTGTGTGCGTGTGCGTGTGTGTGTGTACTATTTCCCCCGTGTGTGTGTGTGCGTGCGTGCGTGTGTGCGTGTGTGCGTGCGTGTGTGTGTGTGGTGTGTGTGCGTGCGTGCGTGTGTGCGTGTCTGAGTGTGTGTGTGTGGTGTGCGTGTGTGGTGTGTGCGTGTGCGTGTGCGTGTGTGCGGGCGGGCGTGCGTGCGTGCGTGCGTGCGTGTGGTGTGTGTGTGTGTGTGTGTGTGGTGTGTGTGTGTGTGTGGTGTGTGTGTGTGTGTGGTGTGTGCGTGCGTGCGTGCGTGCGTGTGTGTGCGTGTGTGTGTGGTGTGTGTGTGTGTGCGTGCGTGAGTGCGTGCGTGTGTGTGTGGTGTGCGTGTGTGTGTGCGTGTGTGTGCGTGTGTGGTGTGTGTGTGTGTGTGCGTGTGTGTGAGTGTGTGTATGTGAGTGTGTGTGGTGTGTGTGTGTGTGCGTGCGTGCGTGTGTGGTGTGTGCGTGTGCGTGTGTGCGTGCGTGCGTGCGTATGAGTGTGTGTGTGAGTGTGTGTGTGTGTGTGTGTGGTGTGTGTGTGTGTGGTGTGTGTGTGCGTGTGCGTGCGTGCGTGCGTGCGTGTGTGTGTGTACTATTTCCCCCCTAGACGGGTATGCTCTCTGTGGGGCAGGGACTAGTGATTGTGATTCCCGTCTTCTCTAGAATTCCATCAGTCATCCCAGAAGCACTCACTACAAAGTCCTTTCCCGTAATGAGGAACAAAGATCCCCCAGGTTATTTGGGCATTTGCCTGTCTACTCTCCAAGGACCCTGTCATTGCTAATTTTCCCAACAAGTAAATGCTGAAAACATGGAAAATCAACAACTACCTGGGTCAGCTTCAGGGTGCTCCTGGCTCTCTGGCCGACAATACTTTCCAAATGCCTCCTCCTTAGGAATGTCAGGATAGAGATAGACCAGTGGAGACACCAGGATATTGGTAGCATCCATGATTTTATAGCCCATGATGATTTCAGCAAATGACATGTTGTTCAGCTGCTGTTTGGTATATGGTTCCACCGACTGGATCTGGGTCTTACCTGTCACGGGAAAGTGAGAAGAAAGATAATGGAACCTATGCCTTAGGAATCACAGAGAAAATGACCCAATTTATCTTTCCTTGGTGGGGAAAGACTTATTATGCCAACCTAGTGCTTGAGACCCTGGACATCCTGCCCAGTGACCTGGTACTGTGGAAGTGTTCAGGCTGGCCTTTAGAGAGACCATCCAGTTGGGTCACAGGCAATAAACTTGCATATAACTACTTGCATAAGGTCTATTAACAAAGTAAATAAGAAAGTGGATGAAAAATAAAAGGTAAATTACAATTTTCTAGGCAAATATTGGCCACTGGAGCCAGCAAAACAAACTGGCAAACCAATCCTTCAGTCAGAATTTAAGAGAAAACAAGTCACCCAGACGTGTTTTACAAATGTGGGTGAGGCGGCCCACCAGGGGGCAGTAGGGGCACAGAACTAGTAGCAGTCACGCGCCACTGGCCACCAGGGGGTGTAGAAGGAGCCCCGCTTACCACTGATGTCCTTTTCCACCCAGGTGAAGGTGACACCTCCTTCTTTGCTGCTTTCACTGAATCTTAGCAGGAAGGTGCCTGGGGGCTTGGTGCTCAAGATGGCCCGCTCCCGCTCCTTACTGATAAAGCCCATGATGTACCTGGAGCCAAGCAGGAGCAACAACGCTGTTTGAGCTAACAGGGTATCCCTGCCACGGGCTTGCTGACAGGGCAGGTGACTTGATCACACCAGTACACTCTCTGCCAGACAGAAGAGTTTCAACCTACCCTTCATTCCAAAGAGCCAGAATGTACTTTTTCACAAGGTCAATGATATTGTCCAGCCAGACCCAAAAGGAGAAGCCCTTACCGGCCATGTTTTCCTGGAGAGAAGAATAATGGGAAAATTTAACACCATCCCAAACTTTTCCTTCCTCGGGGTATAGAGCACTGGCCCAAGCGTTCAGAGACTTCCAGCCCACACAGCCCTCCACAGCAACCTTGCAGGTGAGCACTCCCACTCCCACTCCTAAGAGGTGACCAAAGGATTTAATAAGATAGCTTACTTTGCAAAATTTAGCCCATGTGATCTGACACCCTGAATAGTTCACACCCGGTCCTAAAGGAAAAAAAAAAGAATAAAGTAGTAAATTTTCAGCTTTGAATCAAGATCTTATTTCTTAAAACAGAGCACACACACATCCCACAATGGGCCATGAAAGCACTGGCTGTCATGTATCTAAAGGCTGCCACTGTTGTGTACGTTCACATGTGCACACACATGCCCAACCCCATCTTTTTTTTTTGCACAGGGATCCAAACCCTTGACCGTGGTTTTATAACACCAGCTCTAACCAAATGAGCTAACCAGCCAGCCCCTCAACCCCATCATTTGACTCAACCAAGTTATTTAGCCCAGCAGAGGTAGTAGATGATGTATCAAGCCCCCCTGCCCTTCTGAGCCTTGTGTGGTGGTCTGGGGACCGGCAGCACACACTGATAAGCTCACAGCTGATGTTAAGGCCGCATTTGGTGGCAGCACAGGACAAAAGTACTTATGGTCCAGGTAACACATGAAATATTCTAAATTTTTTTCTAGGGGATGGGGGATACTTAAAACCAGTCTACAGTTTATTAAAGAAATGGACAGAGAATGTCAAGCCTTTAGCTCCAGTTTCTAACAAACACTTAAAATATCTTCTAAGGTTAGACAGAGTAGTACCTTAGAGAGAGAGGGTGAGAGCAACCAAGACAAAGGAAATCTGCCTCCCACCTCAGAAAAAACATCACCAGGATGCAAACTTTTTCTGCCCCAACTCCCCAACCTGACGCAGCACAGTTTCCCCAGCACCAACACAGAGCCCTGCTCAAGGCAGGTCAGTAAACACTGCCTGAGCCAACAGCCCCACGGGCCAGATTCCCCTTCTGAGGAGGGCAGGAGGGGGAAGAGGTCAAACACAGACCTAAGAGCTTCTCGGCCAGTGTGGTCAACTGCTCGATGCTCAGCCCTCGCTTTGTAGTGGAGGAGAACTGCCAGCTCAGCACCTCAGCCACTTGATCCCATGTTCCAATTGGGGGCTTGGTGAAGAAGTTCACGTTCTATTGAAAATAACACATTTGTTCATGTAGATGAGAGGGTGGTGCTAATGGCCTGCACGAGGTACTGAGAAGTCACAAGACAAGATGGTCACAAGAGCTTGGGGCACGAACCTTGGGGTTGTTGGTCAGCATGTTATACCACAGGATTGATGCCCAGGCGTTTGGCATCTGACAGATGTTGGAGATCACCACAACTGGCAAGGAGTGGGTCTGTGGAGTAAGTGGAAAGTGAGTTGGAAAGGCAGAGGGGTTCTCACAGCTTCAAAAATCTCTTCACTTGTATCTCACAGGGTTCAAAGTGAAAGGACTTGCCATAAGCCACACCAGCTGCCAACTCTAGGCGAGGAGTGCGACTGAGTCAGCTCAACACCCGGAGTGGAAAGAATGCTGAACGTGGGCCACAAGATTCAGGCTGCTGTGGGAATGTCACCAGCAACTTGCAACATCTGACTTGCTCAAAGCCTGACTCACAGGCCACAGAATCCCTGCGTCTGAGACCGGGAAGACATTTTCCAAGAATTGAAGCTGTATCTTCCCACAAAACAGATCTCAGAAATCAAAGACTAGGATTCCTGCTTTTCCAGGTTTATCTTAATTTAAAGATATACCTTAAAGTTGAAAAGAGAATGTAAATGTCATGATTTTCTGTATACTAAAATCATTGACGACTAAGACTCTTTTGCCCGAACTTTATTAATAAAGTCAGCCTTAATCAATTTCTAAATATAGATTTTCATACCAAGTTTGCTGAAAGCTGAGAATATATGAGGGTAATTCAAAAAGCTCATGGAAAAATAGAATTAAAAGGTAACACGAATGCATCTCTTCTAGGCACTTAAGCAAGACTTTATTTTCAGATGGGAAACCAAGGATTTTTTGGAAGAAAATAAGCACAAATAAACACAGTGCTTAGCAAACAGTAATCATTCCACCTTCTCTAGTGAAAATTCCAGCAGAAGTTTTTGTCCTGAGTCACCCCACTGATTCTGCTGCAGAACTCACCTCTAGGTCGATCTTGAGGCCTTGGTGATACACCTCGGTCTCAAAGGTGATCAGGTGCAGCTCCTCGGTCACAATCAGGGAGGCCTACAACAATGAGAAGGATACTCTTCCTCAGACAGAATGGCATTTGCTACTAACAGCCACAGCTGACGAAAGTGACCTGCCACAGCCTCACTGCACTCTGAAGGGTAAGCCACCAGGTAGCCACACGCAAAATACCAGGGTCACAACTCTAAGCAAATGCTCTCTTCAGCACTAAGACCCTCCAGTGCTACAATCCTCAATCTGGTCTTTTACCCAGTTTTTACTGTCATACTATATAGATGCAGTAAGTTGTTTACAAAAGGTGTAAGGCACGAAGAATAACATAACAATGAACACCTGTGAGTCCACCACCCAGTTTAAGGAAGAGACCACGACCACTGAAATTCTCTGGGTTCCCCTCTCCAGCCTCATCCCTTCCCGTCCTCCCTAAGAAGTAACTGCTGTTTGTCTTCTGGGTTTATCACTTCCTAGCTTTTCTTTACAGTTTTATTTATTTCTTTCTCTAAATAATGTACACACTGTTTAGTTTGGGATATAGGTGAACCTTATTATATACATGGAATCTATTCCACGTATGCTTTTGTGACTCCCTTTTCACACGGTGTGAAATGAATCCGTGTGGTTGTGTGCATCTGCAGTTTATTCCTTCTCACGGCTGTGTAGCATTCTGTTGTACGACTACACCACAAATCACTGATCCGGTCTAGTGTTGATAGGTATTTATTTGTGTTGTATTTAGAGCTTACAATTAGGCTGATATGACATTTTGTACATGTCTCCTGGAACACATATGCAAAACTTTCTCTATTGTTAAGCCGTGGGAATGGTACTGCTGGTTTACAGGGTATGTTCATTTTTATAATGCTGAACTGTTTTCCAAAATGACTTAATTTCTACTCCCACCAGTGATATAGCAACCGTGTGTGTGTGTGTGTGTGTGTGTGTGTGTGTTGCTGTTTTTTGTTTTTGTTTTTTGTAGCTGCCCAGTACAGGGATCGAATTCCGGACCTTGGTGTTATCAGCACCGCACTCTAACTGAACTGAGCTAACTTGCCAGCCCTAACCTTATTTTGAACAAGAGTTACCGATGAATTCTCAGAAATGAAATGCCAATTCATTTTTTAAACTTTTTCTGATTACAAAAGTAGTACATCCAATTTAAAATGCAAATATTACAGATAGACTAGAGTACGGAGAAGCCTTGGACACCAACAGTGATGATACCTAGGCACTTCCTGGCGTATATTCCTCCAGAATTTTTAAATGCATATATGAATGCACAAAATAGTGTACCATATTTTTAAAACAAATATACTAATATACTACTCAAATTATTTCACATCTTGCTTTTTCTAAATAAATATTCCATGTACATTTTCCTGTTTCATTGCCTATAGACTATCTTACTCTTTAACTACTGTCGGGCATTAAAAATTCAATTTTTTTTTTAAAGCACTGCTACATGTTAGAAAAGAGAGAGACTGGCTCAGGCGACAAACATCAGAAAAAGAACAGGGTGTCAGAATTTTTAAAAAATGACTGAAAACTAGTTTTTGTGACATTTACCTATTTTTAAAAAGTTTATTCTTGACACCAAGAATCCAATAATCTGTATCAATGGGAGGCAGGAAATAAATAAGGGGGATAAAGAACAAGCCAGGTTTTCTTCTTTTTTTCCTAATGTTTAACTCATATTTATTACTTTTACACCCTTACTCCCACCTCAGTGAGAAAAACAGGTCACTAAAAATGAAGGCAAGCAGCACAGCTGGCAGAAGTTGGAAGGGGAATTTGGAAAGCCCCAGGCAAGGTAGAAACCTATTTTTCCACCAGATGGGTGTGGATAACCACTCAGGAAGGGACTTTCCACTTCTTAACGAGGAGCTAACTGCCCAGCAGTCAAGGAAATGCTACAAACCAGAGAATTCCATGGCACATGTGACTTGTGATCATGTCACATTGGCCCACAGTGACTTCTGAATGACTATGGCTGAAAGAGCAGGTTGATGTCTCTAATTCTGGGCAATAGGGAGGCTCTTTCTCTCTCTACCCCCTCAAAGAAAACCCTCCCAGTTGGCTTTCATCAACAAAACTCACGTCACAATTGGCTCGGCCCCCATTCCCACATCTTTGCTCCCTCAGGGTCTGCAAGAAAAGAAAAAGCCATCTGTCACGGGAGGCTCTCCCCTACCCTCTTCCTCTGCCAGATGCTGTTTGTGAAGGGGAGTGCAGGCTCTTCCCACATACCAAGTGTTTGAATTCTGCAGACAGGCTGCCATTGTTGGACTCTTCCATGTTCATGACTTTTGTATTTGTGCCCAGAATGTTAAATTTCCGGGATCTGAATCGCAAGAAAAAAAACCAACCACAGAGGTGACTGGGTGCCCAAGGATAAAGTTAGATTAAACAGAACAAAAAGAAGCTTCTAGGCTGAACTTACCCTCTGAGAGCTGCCACATCCCCGGAGTCTCTGTTAAGAACACAGACTGTTGTTAATAAAACAGGCCCTGCGTTTCTTCAAAAAGCCTACTTTGACCACATGTTATTTACTCTGATGGAAAAACTCCTGTGCTCCTGGAAATTTCTTGAAACATCACATATTTTACATAAACATACAATCCTGTACACACTTGAGCAGTAAACACAGTTGGGTGCCTACTCAGCACCTACTTTCCCCCTTCTTGACAGAAGCTTGATTCTGCCCAGGTAGCCTTTCAATCCGCACCTCCAGGGGAAGCCTTGCGTTACGTTCATTAGAATAGAATCTGCCCACAACACAATGGTCCAGGGGTGAAGACATGACCAACACTGTCTCGATCAGACCAAAGGCAGGGAACTGTATCCCAGGCTGGCTTATACTCCACAGCTTCAACCAAACATGAGCGAGGAAGCCTGTGGTCTTAAGAACAACCCACATGGAACTTGAGCATGCAGGTGATACTTACGATGGCAGAGAAGAAAGAAGAGCCCTTGAGAACATCAATGAGTCACTATGTCACCATCATCAGGAACTTGCCCAAACTCTGCATTTCCAGTTATAATGGTTTGCAAAAATCCTTACTATTTAAGCCACACAGGGTTTTCTGCAAAGGTTTGCTGTTACTTGCAACTCAGAGCACCCCCTTTGATATAGCTAGAAATACTCTTTCTGGTGTGTTCACTCTTTAACTCTATGTTTTGAATATATAGTTTATTATACAGTCACATTTCTGTCTTTTCCTTTTCTTTAAAATTTTGAATACTGTTTAAAAGTTCTTCTTGGAGGGGATAAAAAATTTTAAAAAATAAAATAAAATAAATAAAAGTTCTTCTCCATTTCAATATATTGCTATACATTCATCTATGCTTTAAGAATAATAGCTATTTATTAAATAATGCACTCATGTAGGTTTACAGATAAAAACTGATTTTTAACCATTCAGAAGACATCTTTCCATATATTACATTTTAGAACCTAATAGTCCTAGTTATCAGGAAGTTCTTCCTCATGTCTAACCTATATTTCTTTTTTTAACATTCCTTTTTTGTATTACAGCTTTGATGTATAATTGACAACCAATAAACTGCACTATTTAAAATGTACAATTTGATGAGGTTGATTTATGGATAAATACTACACACACCTGTGAAGCCATCGGCACAATCAAGATAACATACATATCCATCACCCCCAAAAGTTTCCCTGTGCCCCTTTGTAACCCATCCCCGATCCCATACTCTACACCCCCGCCCCTGTCCTCAGACAACCACTGATCTGCTTGCTGCCACTACAGACTCATTTGCATTTCTAGGATTTTATATAAATGGAAACATAAAGTATGTACTTTTTTTTTTTTTTAGTCTGGCTTTTTTCACTCAGCATAAATATTTTGCTGAGTGTTACAGGTATTAACGGTTCATTCCTTTTTGTAAATAAGTAGTACTCCATTGTATGACATACCACAAATTAATCATTCATTCTCCTGTCACTGCAAATTCATCTATTAATGGACATTCCTGTGCATATGCCTTCATTTCTTGTGGGTTAATATCTAGGAATAGAATGACTGGGTCATAGGGTAAGTACATGTTTAACTTTTCAGGAAACTGCCAAACTTTTTTCCAAAGCAGTTGTACCATTTTGCCATTTACCACTATTTCATTATATATTCACCTATACTTTCAAGACACTTTTGTTTTAAATGTGTAAATACATCTAGAATTTATTCTGATGAACCATAAAAAGTAAAATTCTAACTTTCCACTTGAACCCTCAATATCAAGTTGTCCCAAAACCACTTTCTGAATAATCCATCCTGTCCTAACTGAATAATCCATCCTTTCATAACCAATTTGAGATAATATTTTGAACATTTATTAATTCTTTATATAAACTTGAGTTCCATTTCTGGACTTTAGATTTTGTTTCAACTATCAGTTTATTCCTGCCCTAGTAACACACTAATTTTGTAACTGAAACTTTGTGATATATTTTAATATCTAGCAGGGCAGCTTCCCATATCACTACACCCCTATTATTTTTATTTATTTTAAAAGACTTTTTGGAAAGTAGAATGGTGCTTGCCAGAGGCCAGAGGGAAGGAGAAGTGAGGGGTAATTATTTAATAGGTATAGAGTTTCAGTTTTGCAAGATGAAAAAGTTCTGGAGACCTGTTGTACAACAATGTGAATATTCTTTTTTTTTTTTTTTTTTTTTTTAAAAGATGACCGGTAAGGGTTCTTAACCCTTGACTTGGTGTTGTCAGCACCACACTCAGCCAGTGAGCGAACCGGCCATCCGTATATGGGATCCGAACCCGGGGCCTTGGTGTTATCAGCACCGCACTCTCCCGAGTGAGCCACGGGCCGGCCCCAATGTGAATATTCTTAACACTACTCCACTATACACTTAAAAATGGTTAAGATGGTAAATGTTAAGTGGTTTTTTTTTTTTCCTCCCATAATTAAAAAATTTTAGGGTTCAAGTCCCTGGACTGGCCAGCTGTAAAAAAAAAAAAAAAAAAAATTTTTTTAAACAAATTTGTTTACTATCTTTGCTTACTTTTTTCACCTAAGTTATAACTTGAAAAGCATTTTGTAGATTTTTAAAAATACTATTCACATTTTGGCTGGTGCTACACTGACTGGGAAGAATCAACATCTTTATAGTAAAATTACAAGTTTGCAATTCAGGAATATGATTGGTCTCATCAATTTTTAAAATATCCCTCCACAGCTAAAATTTCATAGTTTTCTTCAAATAGATCCTAAATATTTCTAAGTTTTACCACAATATATTTTTTTATCTCTGTTGCTTATTGTGAGATCATTTTTCTTTTTTTGCTTCCTTTTTTTTTTCCCTGTGTGGGGGACGTCTGGCCAGTATGGGGATACGATGAACTTACTGTGAGATCATTTTTCTCTTATAGTGCTAATACACAGTTACTAATTATTGCATATTTATTTACTTATTAAACCTAACATCTTTGCCAATGCCCTTATTTCACTAATAATTGTTTTCCAGTTTATTCTCATGTAATTTCCAGATAATCTCTTTTCTAATCTCTTCAAAGGGTATGAGCATTTTAAATTTTGAAAGGTACTGTGAAATTTTTAAAGTGTTCCACTCTATGGTAAAGTGTGGAACAACAACAACAAAAAGATCCATTCTCTCTCTATATTCTCAGTTTTATATTATATGCGTAAATTTTATTTACAAGTAAAAAACTAAATAAAGAAAAAGAGGACTGATGGTCACAATAGCAATCACAACTCAAATCTTTAGCAGCTTTGTGGTTTTGTTCAGGCACATAACTGACAATGCACTGAAAGGTTTTCAGGAACTTTTCTTCACAAAATGATCTCTCAATGGAGATAAAGTCTGTAAGTACAAATGATGCCCGTCAAAACTCTCATTTTTCTGTCTCTCATCTGAAAAAAAGGAACTAAGATTAGGAGTACTTACTTGTCAATGCATACTTTAATTTTAAGCTGATAATTCAACTCCGGGAATTTGACCAGCAACCTATTTTTTAAAAATCCAGTTAAAACAAAAAAGTCAGTAGATTCCCCCATAACCTCTAGTTAAAGAAATGTAAAATTCATAACTCTTCATTTCTAAGAGGTGAATAAATCACAATCCCAAGTTCCTCCTCCAACCAATGCTATCTTGATCTTAAGTTAAGCATCCCCCTTCAGGCCAAAAGACACTAAAAAAAAGCCCAAGAACTACGAACTTAGACAAAGTTGTGAGAGATTCACAAAAAGATAGTAAAAGCCATTTAATAAAAAATATTACAAGAACACATGCTCTGCAGCTGGTATTCTTTCTATTAAACCTGAAATTCAACACCACACTAAATATCTGAGGAGGGAAATTTCACTGCAGATGGGCAAAACCCCAGCATACCTGTACTGATGTGCGTGTGAAAGGAACACTTCACCCTACAGGCCCCCCACGCACCTACCCTGGGGCCTCTTGGCAGCTATGTCATAAAGCCTTACTCCTTTCCTTAAAATCCTCAGGGAAAAGTCAGCTTAAAGAACAGAAAAGAATCGACATTACCTTGCCCCTTTTGGAGAGCAGAAGGAGAAGCTATGGTCTAAGGCTCTAGGCCGCAAATCATAGGAATATGGTAAGGGAGCCTCAAGAAGAGTTCTATTCTTTCACTTTTGACGTGAGAATCAAAGAGCAAGTCAATGTTACGCCAACAAACTCCATACGCGTTATAGGGCTGCCTGTGACACCTGGAAAGAACCCTGGCCACCAACTGTGCTCTCACCCAAGCGTGTACCTCAATAAAATATCTACCCTAAGTGGCAGTGCTGGGGCTTACCTGACTTTGGTAGTAAACTGGACACCAGTCTTGATGACCAGCGGCCGGTCGGGATGCATGGGCATGCAGGGCTGCCGCTCGACAACAAAAGCACTGACGGGGGAAAAGGACAGCAGTTCAGCAGTGTTCGGGCTGAAGGCTGAAGTCAGCCAATCTCTCCCTTTAGAACATGACTTTTTTTTTTTTTTTTTTTTTGATGTAGGAAAGAGAAATGGATTCTAAGTTACCTTTTCATTAAGTTTCTAAACAGCTCCACAATTCTCTCCTCCAGCATTGGCCGGTGCTGTACAATGGGGTCCCCTTTGTAGGAAACTTTTTGCTGCAACTCTTCTAGTTTCTTAATTTGTTGGCGGGTCTGAAGTTGAGATTCTGCTAATGAGGTTATCCTGCCAATAAAATAAGAAAGTCAGCAGTTATCTAAATGTGTGTATACAGGTGAGTTGGAGAAGGGGCAGGGAATACCATAGATATAAATACCACTAAGAAGTCCCCTGAAACAAGAAAGGGGATTTTTTTGTGTGGTAATATATACACAACATAAAATTGACCATTTTAACCATTTTAAGTGTACAGTTCAAGGGTATTAAGAAAATAAGAATATATTTTGCTTTTGTTTATTTGTTTATTTTTATTTTGGTTTTGGGTTTTTTTTTTTTTTTGGTGGCTGGCCAGTATGGGGATCTGAACCCTTGACCTTGGTGTTATCAGCACCACACTCTACCAACTGAGTAAACCAGTCAGCCCCCTTGCCTTTTTTTAGACCCTTCCTAAAATTTAAAATTTCAAAGAGGGGGCTGGGTGCAGAGGAAAAAGTGTTAAACTTATACCACTAGGAGGCTGCTGTGGGTTGATTGAATTTTGTCCCCAAAGTTCATATATTAGAAGCTTAATTCACACTGCAACAATTGAGGGTGGGAAATCTTACTATGGTAATTGAAAGGTGAGGACTAGAAGAGATGATCAGACTGTAGGATCATGCTGTAGTAAATGGATTAAAATGGTAGTCAGGGGCGTGGTTCTGAGGGCTTTAAAAGAAGAGCACATGCGAGGTTAGCCTCTCTCTGCTCCACCATTTTCTGCCATGTGAGACCCCTGGTCACCACTGCCACCACCAAGATCCTCACCAGATGTTTTCCAGCACTGTGGACTTCACAGCCTCTAAAAATGTAAGCAATAAGTCTTGTTTTCTTTATAAATCACCCACTTCCGAGTATTTTGTTATAGCAACAGAAATAGACTAATACAGAGGCATTAATGGAGTTATCACTGGAAAGTGACAAGCATTACAGCCCAGATATGGAGACCATGAAATATGGAATTTGGCACTCACTTTCCTCATCCTACCTTGTCCATGTACCAAAATGTGAAGACTGGGAAAAACAGGAGATCAGACAACCCAAGAAGACTTGGGTTTAAGCCTGCTCTAACACTTGCTATCTGTGCAGGCATGGCCAGGCCCCTTTGCCATCATGGCCCTTAATGTCCCCTGGCATGAAGAGAAGGGGTTGAACTGCATGATCCCCATGAGTCCTTCCAATGTCAACCTTCAAAGGATCAAAGGACGTGACATTATGTTTCAAAACAATGATAGCATGCATACAGAAAAAGTGAACAGAGAAGGAGACAAAGCTGATTAAGTCTGTCTCCAAGAACAGACAATATTAGTGTCTCTTTTCAATGGTCTACCACTAGTTCAATAAAGACTAAAAGACCTCAAAGAGAGAAGGTGAACAGAGGGGGCAGAGGATAGCTGCAGAGATTTCTGAGCTCCCTGGCTCCCTTCTGTCACTTCTATCTTCCCATTCCCAGAACTTCCTGGTTCCCTGATCAGGAAGCATTTAAAATTGCTTTCAGTAAATTAACAACGCTCAAGATTAGTAAGGATATGAACAGACAGGCATTCTCATGTCAAGTTGTCCTAAATTTCTGGTTTCATGCTCCACGTATCTGGGTCCCCCTCATGTCAAGTTTCTGTACTAAGTTAAGCTGGTGCAGCATGCTCATTACCAAGCCTTGCACAAGAAGGTGCTCAATAAAGAAAGGGACTGGCCGGTTAGCTCAGGGGAGCACAGTGCTGTAACACCAAGGTCAAAGGTTCAGATCCCTGTACCGGGCAGCCACAAAAAATAAAAAAAATAAAATAAAATAAAGATTTGCTGAATGGATGAAAGTAAAAGAGCAGATTACAGAAGAGTATATATACAAAGAATGATCCCTCATGTAAAACTGTATAGATTTCTATCTTTATGTGTATATACCTAATGACATGTCTAGAATGATAATCACAAAAATTTTAACTACTGGTACCACTACATGACTAGATTTTTTTTTTTCTTTTTAAGATAACCGGTAAGGGGATCTTAACCCTTGACTTGGTGTTGTCAGCACCACGCTCTCCCAAGTGAGCTAACAGGTCATCCCTATATAGGGATCCGAACCCGTGGCCTTGGTGTTATCAGCACCGCACTCTCCCAAGTGAGCCATAGGCCAGCCCTACATGATTAGATTTTAAATGATCTTTCTTTTTTGATTTTCTGTATTTGATATTTCTTCCCATATAATGAACATGCATTGTCTTAGATTACTAAAATAACTAAAATACAAATTCAGACTGCATGTTAAACACAGTTAAACCAAAAAAGCTTTATTCAAATTATTAAATAAAATATATATAAAATATAGTCATATAAATACATTCTTATAAAAAAAAAATTGTCCAAATAAAGTGAAAGCTTTAACTCCTGGACTAAGTTTGAGTATGTAAAAGTCCTCACCCTAGAGATATAGTCCCAACTCTGTGGACCTGCAATTATGACCATAATTTTACACAGCTTTCTAAAAGAAAAGGAAAAGCTTCCCTTTCATCTTTTACCAGTTTTCAAGACGGTCCAGGCAGATGTTGGGAGGGCCTCCAATGCAGGCGATCTGTTGCCGCCTCTTCCAGTCAGCCAGCTCTTCATCCGTGAGAGTTTTCTGCACGTACTCCATCGCTGACAAAAGCCCTGCCAGCTCACTCACAATGCTCTGTTTGGAAACCAAAACAAAGTTAGAAAACATTTCCTCAAACGGTCTCTAACCACATTCTTTAGTCAATTCCAGAGAAGGAACTTTTTAGAAACCAAGAAAGTTCTGCCACGAGATGCCGAAATCCTACGGGTGAGCGAGACACTTGGGCGAAGTTGTCCATGGCTCTTACCCTCCGCATCTGGTCAAGGGCAGTAAGCATCTGTTCTAGCTGCTGCATCTTCTGCCTGGTCACCGACTGGTTGTTTCCATTCAGATCTTGCATGTCTGGGGAAGAAGGAAAAACTCCTTAACCTGAGAGAATACTCCCATCCTTAATAACTAGGCTCCCTTAAGCACCAGTAGCCCCTGCGTGTGCACACCCCCCACCCCCACCCAAAGTCTGAACAGAGTTGAAACAAACATGTCCTTAAACTCAGTAACACAAACTCACTTTCTACAGAAGATTTTAACGTCTCTAATATTCACTTGCCTCCTTGACTCTTGAGGGTTTTATAGTTGAAATCAAAGTCATCCTGAAGATTCTCTACCACTTTCATTTTTTGTTCTAGATCCTGTTTAAAACAAACAAACAAAAAACAGAAGTGAAAAAAGATCTCGTAGAGGAGAGGGAAAAGGTTTCTGAGAAGAATTAAAATGAAGCCAAAACCTCAAAAAAGGCACACGCGACTCACAAGCAATACCCCCAAGAAGAGGCTCCCTGCCGAGCCCTGCCTCACCTGAACTCTCTTCCGGACATCCTGCAGGTGCTGCTCCAGCATCTGCTGCTTCTCTGTCACCACAGCAGCCGTGGGGTGGTTGGCCTGGCCCCCTTGCTGCCAAAAAGTAGTCAATGCACAGATGAACACACATGTGGAGAAAAAAATACCCCTGGTCTGGTCTCCATCCCACCATACCTCCCCTTCCTGTTTGTGAGAGGAAGGGAGACAGGCTGAGGCACTGCCAGTGGTGCCCTGGAAGCCCTTGCCTAGATCTACCTGTATCGCTGCCTTTTTATGGACAGGTCATATTATAAACACAATCTGTGTAATGTTCTAGGAGACCACATGTTGAACCAAGACACGGTCCCTGCCTTCAAAAAGCTCATGGGTAGGTACGTCAAAAACTTCAGAACAATTTATGATGGCAGATGTTGATGCCTATTTAAACACAGTGTCTAATACATTTCTGTATTGATAACATGGACAATAAAAAAAATCCACCCTGACCCAGGGATGAAATTCCAAATCAAGAGATATTAACTCTGGGGAGAAGGGGAGGCTGGTACCTTGAAAAGGTCAAATAGCACATGAAACTTAAAAACGAAACGATAGGTTTTGTCCAAGTAAAGTAACAGGACATGTTCTAACAGACCATGTAGAGGCTACAGTGATAAAGACAGTGTGGAAGTGGCTCAAGGACAGAGATATCGATCAATGGCACAGAACTGAGAGTCCAGGAAAGACATTATCTACTCAGTCTTCCAAGCTAGAAATCCTCAGGTGTCTTTGATTTCTTCCTCACTTTGACACTGAGTCACCAAATCCTTTTGGCTCTATATTTTGTAATCTCTCAAATTGATTTCAAGTGCCAGTGGCTCAGATCAGGCCCCAATTCTTGATCTCTTTGCCTCTAATCTCTCTCACTTCCAATCTGTTCTCTACATTGCTCCCAGAAGTCTTCAAAATAGATCTGAATATGCCAGTTTTAGAGGGAGACATTCTCTCCCTTTTCCCATGGACCCTCTCCAAGCCCACAGAATACAGACTGCATAGAAGTTTTGGTAAGGCAGCCCTCCCCCGCCCCCATGCTCTCCACAGTGGGAGTGACTCATCTGATTGGTAAAATTGAGAGAAAGACTCTGCACACAGAGATCTTCAAAGAGCCCAGCACTTAAGCTGTTTCCTCTTCTCCCTTTTGCCTTCCTGTGGCACACCTGAGGCAGGGGCAAGGGCCTGGTTTCTAGAAGCAGTTCTGGAGACCTCACTCTCTGTAGTCAATGGGTGTTATTGATGGTCTCTGAAGCTCCATATGGATGGGTGATGAGGTACTCCTCTGCAGACCCAATCTCCCCACTCCAAGATCTAATGCAGGGCACAGTCTTTATAAAAAGCCACTGTGGTTACCAGCTCAAGCCATGGCTTTCCCGTCTAGCTGTACCAACAATTCAGCTGATATTTTAATCTGTATTTGATTCCCATGTCTATTTCTCGATTGGTACAGCACTTAAGAGGGAAAAAAGATGTGATTAATTATCACCCAGAGAAACCCACTTCTAAACCCTTTGTAAAAACTTTATTGGCTCCCCACTGCTTCCAGGTATAAACATCTCTGCCTCACACAGAAAGGTGTTTCACACAATCTGGTAACAACTTAACCTTTCCTTCCCTGTGCCTCAAGCTCTTCCCCCTACGTAGCATGTTTTCACACTTTACCTCTCCACACACTGGCCACTCAGCCTGGCATGCTCTTCTGCCCAAGCACACCTGAATTCACTCACTTTCAAGTTCAGTTCGAATGTTTGCTCTCCTATGAAATCTTACTCCATTTACTTAGACAAAATGACTCACATCCTCCTCTGTGTTTTTCTCACTTTGAGTGTTTGTGTACCTATAATCCTAACCACCCTGACAGCCCCTGGGTAGCAGGGTTCTATCGGCTAGAGGAAGAGATGTCATCCCACGCTAGACATTGAAGAACATGCCAGATGATGTAAACAGAGAAAAACAGTGAGGCCTGGTTGAGGCCTACAAATATCCAAGTTTTAGCTGCATATCAGGGGTTGCAAACTTTTTCTCGAAAAGCTGAGTATTAAATATTTTTGGCTTTCTGGGTCAAACAGTCTCTGTCACAAATACTCAGCCCCACCAATGCAGCAAGAAAGTAGCCACAGATAATGCATAAATGAATGAGTATGGCTGGGTCCTGAAAAACCTTCATTTACAAAAACAGACAGCAGGCTGGATTTGGGCCATGGTCATAGTTTGCAGACCCCTGATCTATATGATTGAAAACATCCTTGGGATATCTTCTTTCCTACCTCCCATGGTAAAGTTGGAGCCTCTAACCAAACTGACTTAAACCCAATATTTGTATCTTGTTGAACAGGATGAAAACATAAAAGATTCTCCACAACAGAAAACCCTGGTGATGCATGGGCAAGGGCCTCTTTGCTTGTCTCCTGGTCACCTGCATCAGTTTTCTGCTTAAAATTCTTCAGTGGGTCCTCATTTCTCACGACAGTGGTGATGGGGACGACGGTGATAGTAGCAGCAACAGGAAGCAGTTAACGTTTATTTCACATTTATGTGTTAGATACCATTCTAAGCATTTTACACGTATTAATTCATTCTATGACGTAGGTACTATTACCATTCCCGCGGGAGAAACAGAGTAAATAATTTGCTTAAGATCACAAAGCAAGTGGTAGAGCTGTGGGGTTCCAACGCAGGCAGTTCGGCCCCTTGTGGTAAACTGCTCATCCAAGGCCCAATTACCAGGCATGACTAATTAAGAACATCTTCATGTGGCCCTTAACTAGCTTATCTTCTCCTACACAGCCAGGTGCTGAACTTTCTACACTTCTCCCGAGAACATGTGAGTTTATGTTTCAGTCTCTGAACATGATCTGCTTTCTGCCTGGAGTGCTCTCTCTCATCCTCTGCCTGATGTACTTTTAATCAGCCTGAAGTCTTAGCTCCAACACTACTTCCTTCCTCTGCGATGCCTTCCCTGATTCTCTAGGTTAGACTTAGATGTTGTTTCTTCTCTGTTCCTGCTACATTTTTGTCTTTGAAAAGAAAAAAGTGAAAAAAAAATTTTTTTAAAGAAAAAAAGAAAAAGAAAAAAGTGTACACCCACGTCCACAGCAGCATTATGCACACTAGCCAATCAACAATGAATGGATAAACGATATGTGGTATATACATATAACGGAATATTATTCAGCATTTAAAAAGAAGGAAAATCTGACACATGGTAAAACATGGACAAACCTTGAGGACATTAAGTGAAACAAGCCGGTCACAAAAAGACAACTAATGTATGGTTCCACTTATATAGATACCTGGCACAGTCAAATGTGTACAGACAGAAAGTGAAAGGAGGGCTTCCAGAGGCTGGGGGAAAGGGGAAATGCGGAGCTTTGTTCAATGCATACAGAATTTTAGTTTTGAAAGAGTTCTAGAAACTGGTTGCACAATAATGGGAATGCACTTAACGCCACTGAACTGTAAACTTAAAAATGGTTATAATAGTAAATTTTATTTTATATGTATTTTTCCGGAAAAATACATTTTATATGTATTTTTCCAGAAAAATACATTTTATATGTATTTTTCCGGAAAAATACATTTTATATGTATTTTTCCAGGCCGGGGGGGGGGGGGGTAGGGAAAAAAAGTCCCTGATTATAGGATTTTTTTCTCTTTTTTTCATTGATTATAGGATATTAATGGAAATAAAACTCCTCAGAGAAAGTAAAAAAGTCTCCTATAACTTTAATGATTTAGTATGTATCTTTCTGGATTTTTTCTCATTTATATCAATAATATATGCATATTGTATGCATTTGTTTTTGCTATTATGAATCAGATCTTTTCTTCCATTATATCTTCTAGCAGGTTACTGCTGCTACTGTGAAAACTACTGTGATTCTTAAAACATTTATCTTGTACACAATGACCTTTCTGAACTCTTGCTAGTTCCCATACAGGTTCAGTATCCCTTATCTGAAATGCTTGGGACCAGAAGTCTGGATTTCTTTTGTCTTTGGAATATTTGCAGAATACATACTGCTTGAGCATCCCTAATCTAAAAATCCAAAATCCAAACATTTAGTGTAAATTTTACTGACATGTTATATGGAATAAAGAGAACATTGTTTTAAACAAAAAACAAAACAAAATCCAAAATCCAAAATGCTATAATGAACATTTCATTTGAATGTCATGTTGGCACTCAAAAAGTTTCAGATTTTGGAGCATTTCGGATTTCAGATTTTCAGATTAGGCATGCTCAACCTTCATTTTTGTTTGTTTCTTTGTTTTGCTTCTCTTGGATCTTCTAAGATCTTTCTGTAAATAATGATAATTTTGTCTCTTGATTTCCAACACTGCACCCCATTTATTTTTCTGTCTTTTTGCATTGGCTGGATCCTTCAGAAAAATATCAATGATATATTGTTACTATTTTTAATAAGAATACTTTATGTTTCACCACTGTGCATCACCTTTGGTTTCTAACAAATATTCTTTTTTACATTAAGAAAGTTCCTCATTTTTTATTTTTTAATCTGTAACTGATACTGAATTTTGTAATCTAACAAAAATAATACAGTTTTTCTTTTTTCTTTTTTTTTCTTGGGTTTTTTTTTTTTTTTTTTTGTGGCTGGCCAGTACAAGGATCTGAACTTTCAACCTTGGTGTTACTGGCACCATGCTCCAACCAAGTGAGCTAACTGGCCAGACACATTTTTCTTCTTTAACTTACTAATTCAATGAGTTAACATTAACAGAATTCCAAATGTTGAACCAACCTTCCGTTCCTAGAATATAAACTATGCTTTGTAGACTATGCAGGATGCAAAGATCCTAATCATTTCTTTTACTTACACTGTATTTTTTAGGTTTTGATATGCAGATTATCCAGCCTCATAAAATAAGCTGGAAACATCTCCTATTCTCCTATACTTTGAAAAAGTTTGAGTAATATTGAAACAATCTGTACCATGAATGTTTGTCAGAACAAAACTTTTACTTTATTTATTTTGTGGGGAGCAGCTGGCTGCGAGAACATAACTTTTAAACCATTGGGATTGTTGGCTTTTTTTGGTGGGATGGGGGTATAAATTTTTAGGAGTCTTTTTCAATTTTTTTTATAATTATGGATGTATTTAAGTTTTTTTATTCTTCTTTAGTATAGTTAATAATTTATATGCTACTGCATTATAAAGCTGTTTGATCTCTTATTCCTCCCAGACCCGTGCTTTGTTTCTCCCAGGCCTCACCTGGGCTGCGGCGGCTGCAGTCTGGAGCAGGCGAGACTCTTCCCACAGACACCGGGCCACAATCCGGGCAATCTCCATTGGCTTCTCAAGGTATCTACTCTGTAAGGAGAAGAGAAGGAGAATGAAAAGCAGCCACAGACCAGGCCGACATGGGCTGAACTCTGGTAACTTACAACTAATTTCCTTTTAAACTGAGGAAAGTGTTCCCTATACTATACGAAACAGTAGAACAAAAGCCTCAGTGCCGGGCTGAAATCAGTGGGGGATGAAGCGGCCAAGAAAAAAAGGTGGTTGCAATGAGGTACTTCTGCAAGAGAAGGCACATGAGGCCAAGTCCGTGGACAGTATGTTATCCTGGTGCTACAGGGAGGCAACTGAACTTGTCAAGGAGTAATGGTCCAACTTTTAGCATTGACAGGTGAGAGTCATCTTCTATGGGGAGACCTATTTATAACCATGTTATTAACATGCTGACATCATAGTCACTTCATTACTTCAGCTGTGACAGGGGAAGTGAACTTCAGGTAATGACGCTCAACGGTGAGTATGCAGAAATTTGAAAAAGGGCTAATTACTTCTCTTTTGATTGTAAATACAAGATAGAGTCTCATTATTTAGCCAAATGAGATAAAAAATACTTCCAGGAAAGAAACCTAACACCCTACTCTGCAGGTCCAGTTTCTCCTTCTACTCAGTTTCTCATCATACCTGAAGGAACTGCTTGATTCTTCGCAGATTGTGCTGATAGAGAACATTGGACTCTTGTAGGAAGCGACTATACTGCTGGTCAATCTCACCCAAGAGATTATGAAACACCAAAGTAGCATGTGATTCTTTGCTGGCTGCGTATGCCCTAGGAAAAGGAAGAATGATAAAGAATGACTCTAAAATCTACATACACACACATGGAAATCACCATCATGGAGGAGGAAAAAACCAAGGCAAACCTGATGCTATCACCCATTCGTCTTTTTAGATTCTTCTTGCTCAGCAACAATAAATGCCATCAATTTAATAATCATTAACGATTATTCTAGATATTATTAGCCACCCTTATCGTCTACATTTGTAACATATTTGAGCGAAGTAGACAGATATGCTGTTTTGCTTTCAATTCTCAGTCAACTCTGCGGTAAAATTATTAGTACAAAGAAGCCGCTCTAGGCTGGGATGGCCTGTCCCCACCATCTCTGAATCACTTCCTCGGTCCTACACCACATTGGGGTCTATATTCCAGAAAAAGTAGGTCTTATTGACATAGGCCTGAATTAAACCAAAATCAGTAGGTGGAAGTGAATCAATTAAAGTGAAGGAAGTGGCCGTTGGACTTCTGTGTCATCACCTCCTCTACGAATGGTGTCCGTTTCCCTTACCCTGAGTCTCCTTCCTTTAGTTAAAGGGGAATCACAAATATGGACCCAAACTTCCATCCATGACAGAATTCTCACTCAGATAAAAGATAGTTCTAGCACATCACTGGAGTATCAGAATACACAGAGGCTCTCCCCAAGTAGATCCAAACCAACCTCCAAAACATCTACCACCAAGCAGGCTGTTTCAATGTGCCAAAAGACAGTCAGTTGTCCATATGTCCTTCTAATACAGAAAATGCGTTAGAAGACTAAGGCTACTTCTTTATCTCCTGATCTCTTTTCCCCCATCACCTGAACCCATAAGTTTTTTGATGAAATAGTTAGCAATGCAGGAAGCTAGAATAGATCATGTCTCCTGACTCCAACCGAAACCTAACCATTTGGGGAGTTTCTCAAGGACTCACCAATCTTGACTCTCAAT
This sequence comes from Cynocephalus volans, assembly GCF_027409185.1. Taxonomy (NCBI): domain Eukaryota; kingdom Metazoa; phylum Chordata; class Mammalia; order Dermoptera; family Cynocephalidae; genus Cynocephalus; species Cynocephalus volans. Next base: position 2,063,133 of record NC_084469.1, on the reverse strand, counting down.
CCAAGGGGCCAGAAACTGCCGTAGCTCCATCGGGAAGCTGTCACTGTACAGCTGATGAAGCTGTTCCAGGTACCGCGTGTCGAGCTGCTGCAGCTGATTCCATTGGGCCATCCTGCTGGAATCAGGGGTCCCAACTGTAAAGTAAAGTGTTTATATGGTCACCACAAGCCCCAGCAGGGGTGAAAAATGGAGAAGTAACCCACCTACCCAACTCAGGTATCAGGTCTGTGATTAGGGATAAAGATGCTTTGGGAAGGATCCTGCATGTTTCTCCAAGTTTAGAACAATACACAGACATTCACAATCTCTAACTCTAGAAAATCACAGCTCCTTTTAAACTCGAATGACGAGGTGAGCATGATGCCAAATTCTAGAATCCATTATCTACCAGAAGGATGTGAAGTTGAAAAATTACTTAACTTCCAGATTTCTATTTCCTGATCTATAAAATAGAGATTGTAATTCCCACCTCTCAGGGCTGTTGAGGTAATATTTCTAAAGCACCCAGCTCAGACCATAGAACACAACAAATGCTCAACAAATGTCAGTTCCTTTCTTTCCATCTCACACCCTCTTTAGGTGAACTAGGAAGTATACACAGTGAACCTGGACTAAGACCAAAATGTGGACTGTGGATGTTCAGGGATACAGAGAATTAATTCCAAGACTGTAGATTGTAAGTGGGGATCTGCCTGGGATTCTCACTCAACGAAAAGTAATTTTGTTTTTTTAATTTCTCAGTTTGGGATGAGAAAGAAGGGAAGCTAAATGCCAGTTATACAAGCTGTCCCCAGGTTCACGAATACTCCAGGGACATGCTCAGGTATGAGAAGCCAGCCCCGCTAATCACCTTGAGTCCTCTTTCTGAATAGTTCGGGTCCTGGGAGTACCCATAAAGTCAAGGAGTCTTAAGAAGTTCTAAAAATAACTAAGCCAAATACTAAGACAGGTACAGACCAAGGTCTACTGAGACGGTTCTGCGGGACAGTGAGAACACCGAATGAAAGAATGAATATACACAAACACATACACTTAGCTAGAGTTCTTGATTTACTTCCCAGAGATGGCATGAAGTACGTAATTACTCACTGGCCCTTTCATAAAAATGACTGAGCAAACTGGCAACAAAACCAAAAGGTCTTCTGTTCTCAAAGCAGCAAATTTAATGGTCAATAAGTGGTTCAGGATAGGTGTTCTGACAGAATCTGAGAAGGCTGTATTCTGGAGAGATGGACACATAATACCCGCTTTGCTACTGCAAAGATGGAATCAACTGGTCAAGCTCTCAAGCACATATTCAAGGAAGCACAGGTGGTCCCCCCCAGCAGTCTCGAATTACTAATAATGGAATTAAACATTGAATTATTAATAATCTAAGGCAGCAGTGTCCAATAACAGAATACAAGCTATGTATGCAATTTAACTTTTCTAGTAGCCATACTTAAAAAGGAAAAAGAAACAGATGAAATTAATTTTAATAATGTATTTTATTTAACCTAATATATCCAAAATGTTATTATTTCAATATATAATACAAAAATTATTAATGAGATACTTTACACTCATTTTTTGTACTAAGCTTTCTAAATCTGGTGTATACTTTACACTTACGCCACAGATCTAAGGTATTCTCCCTCCTCAAGTACCAAGCACTTAAATTCCACTGGTAAAAAGTTCAGTAAAGCAAAGAAACTAGAATGTCAGAATGAGGTATTTGCCCCAATGAGACCAATATGTTTTCATAAATCAACTAAATTTTCCAACATTAGAGAGAAATGAGTTTCCTCGGTGCTTGGTTTGTTTTTTTTGGGTGGTAGTGGTGGTTATTTAAACATGTCTTCTTTCTTCTTAGACACCTCCCCAAACATTTCCAGCTACGACTACTTAGCAGTACTACTTGCCACCTCCCACCCCAAGACTGACCTCTCACATGACAGATTCTGCTTGGGCGGTGGCACATGTATGCTAAACACTCCCTGGAATAAAAGCAGATTCTACATGCTGAAGCATTGTAACCATGGTGTGTATTACCTTCAGTAAGAAATCAAAGGCCATTAGATCTCTCTTACAATATTCACATTAGGGCCAAGTTAAAATCTGCCTCATAAACTAAAAGCATCATGTTACGACTTATGTTTCTCAGGAACTGATTTGCACAGAAATCTGCATAATATGAGAATTTAATAGATTCTACTGCATGCAAATTTACTGAAACTCTAGACTTACACAATCCAGTATGATAGCCCCTACACACATGTGGCTACTGAGCACCCAAAATGTGGCTGATTCAAACTGAGATACGGTGTATGTGTAAAATACACACTGGATTTTGAAGACAGTGAAAAAAAAAAAAAAAAAAAAGAATGTAAAATATCTCAGTGTCAAAATGATAATATTTTGGATATACTGTATTAAATACATTATTAAAATTAATTTCACCCATTTCTTTCTCTTTTAATGTAGCTCCACTAGAAAATTTAATATTACATATATATGACCTGTATTCTATTTGTATTGAACACTGCTGCTCTAGACTATGTAACCAAAAAGCTGTGGTTCTCCTAATAAAGGATTTAAATAGTCACCTGCTTTTCATAATAAATTCCAGTGTTATAAATAATAGACTATTTAATCGCTCATCTTGAATACAAATGCAGAGCCATGAAAGTCTACTCCCTGAAGCTCTAAGTTAAAAACATAAAACAGCATCCCACTACATCTGCTTATAACACTGGGGTCATGCATGAATATTTGCATTTCAAACTAACATATCATTAAAAAAAATTGTAAGTTGTTGAAAATTATCTGACTCATTTCTAGTCTATAACTCAGAGGCTTTTTTTGTTGCTGCTGTTTTGGTGTTTTAGTTGGGGACAGAGTATGGCTAGCTAGTAAGCAGTACAATAATTGTGCTGTTTCTTAAACCAGAAACCACTTAGTAGTTTTTTCCATAAAACTAAAGCACCAAGAATGACTGATTTTATGTTTTACTTCTTAGTCTAATCACTATAAGTAATATTGTAATAGCTATCCTACATAGAAAAATATTATTATAAATTAAAGCCAAGAGCAGGTAGTATTTTCAAGGAGGGCATATACTCAAATAGTCATCTTATAGGCTGCTTAGCTGCAAACGATGTTTAACTAACAGCAGACACTGGGCAATCAGATCAAATATTCTTCACAAGAACAGCATATCCTTAAGAGATAACTAGCTAAATTGTCTGGGAAAATCATTTCCAACAAGCTTTCCTGTGATTGTTTTACTGGAAAAAATTTGAAAGAGCCTACTTTATTTCACAATCTTAATTCTAGTTTTTTCAAATTACAAGTTACTCCAATAAGTTTTAACTAAAATATTTCTTATCTACAAAATAATTCTAAACCTGTGATTTAATAACCACTTAATCGAACCCCAGACACACAAAGTGATATGTGTAACAATTTGAGTACCAAATACCATTCTGGGTACATAGGAGAGAAGTCAATTCATTTCACACTGCGGCTGGCTTAGGGCATTACATAGGGCTTAATTCTCTCAAAGTTTTTACTGGGCTTAGGTTAGCAGATAGTAGATGCTAGTATATAAAGGAAAGGTAACTGTGATCCTGTTTTCTAAAACTGAAGAGAGAAGAAAAATAAAAATGAAACAGCACATCACCGGAGACTTTCTGGACTTTTCAAAACAGAAATTTCTTAGCCCCTTGGGGATAACCTACCAACAACAACTCATAAGGCAAACAACTATTGTCTAATGGGGAACTTTTTGCTTTAAAGATCACTAAAAAAGTTTGTCCGAAATCACAGTTCTCTTTTATATATTCCAGTCTAAAGAAACCAAGGGATATGTTGAGAAACACAGTCAAGATCAGTTACAAAAGAGATTAATGGGGGCTGGCCAGTTAGCTCGGTTGGTTAGAACACGGTGTCACAACACCAAGGTCAAGGGTTCAGATCTCCATACCGGCCAGCTGCCAAAAAAAAAAAAAAAAAACAAGCCCTGAGTTAACAGTATTAATACAGCATCATATTCTTTTAAAGCTATTATATAGTAAACATTTCTCTATGAGAAGAGATTTTTGTTTAAAGCCACAAAACAGCTACAAATGCTCTTCAACTTACAATGGGGTTACATCCCAATAAACCCATCGTCATCATAAAGTAAAAACTCCTAAGTCGAGCCACTGTAAATCAAGGGACCGTCTGTATAATCTTACTAAACCCATTGAGGGCCACAAAATTTATTTACACTTGCAAACTCTCATTTATTTATTCTCACCATACCACATGCCAAAAATAATCTGAGGTGGCTGCAAGCTTCTCAAAGTAGATTAGGAAGGAAAAAAATTAGAAAAAGAAAAGACAATTAATGCTAGAGAAAAACATTCAACCTTCATGAAATTTTCATTGTAGGATAACTGGTGTAACGGATGGCAGTGAGTACACATTTATGTATTGTAGCTTTAACTGTTTAGCCATTCATAATTACTCTAGACATTAAAGCTCTGGAATTTCAAATAAATGATAATCAAAATAAGTACACTTACATAGTAAACATACACAATTTCATTGCTTATAAGTCCAAGTAGTACTTATATAAGGTTTAAGACTAGATATCTGCCTTTACAGTAAGAAGTCTATACATAAACTTAGTTTTGATTTCCTAAAAAGACAAAACATTAATACCTGAATGCCCAATCTGAAACAAATTACTATAATTATTGTAATGTTCAAATACGTTCAAGTACAAGTAATAGCATTTCCTTGTGAAAATGAACAGACATATAAGAGAACCTGAATTTTAATTCCTTACTAATATTGAGATAGGATGTACTCAGTTTCCCTGGGTTTGGACACACCTCTGGGTTTCAAGCCACTCCCCAAGGTCTCAAGCCCCTCTTCAGGCCCTCCCCTAGAGGAGAGGTACTGTTCCTAGTTAGACCTACTTCCAGCACCAACCCAGGGAAATTGAGACTTCAAGGGGGCTGGCTTATGCAAATCCAGTGGCTGGGCATGCTCAGTAGAGAAGGGTTACATAATGCTGGTGGCCAAGAATGCTCAGTAAAGTGGAGTTTATCCCTTGAATGACCTTCCACTAGAGGCGCTAAAGAGCACGGAATATTCTTGAATATATCTGCTGCATGTGGTAGGATTTGACCAATGAACATGCTCCAAAAAGAGACCAACTGAGCATGTGCAAGACTATGTTACATAACAGGCAACCACCCCCTTAGTTGAATATTCATTAGATATTATGAATATGTATTAGATAGTGAAACTATTAAAAGCTGAATCCAGGCAGAAGGCAGGGTTCTTGCTCATTTTCCTGGGGCCAAACTGCACTATGCTGGCTGAGGAGGGTATGCTTTACTTTTGTGTTAAACTTACTTTCAGCAGGTGGCTGCTCACGCTCTTGAGTCAGCCTGCACTATCTACTAAACTTTAAGAATGTATTTTTTACTTATGTGTTAAACTTGGTGTGGGTCCTGCTCAAACTCTGGAGCTAGGCCACACTCTTTCTGTGAAATCTATATCTCTTATTCTTTATAATAAACCTGTTCTCACTTTCTTCTGTGACTCTGCTCTTGAATTTTTTCCTGTGGCAGAGTCAGGAACCTGGTAAGAGGATGGGGTGGGTTGAGGCTGACTACTGGGCCTCCCCAGACCCTACCTCTGGCATCGATATGACAAAATTTGAATATATGAAAGAAGTACTAAATTACTGGGGAGTAGAGCTCAGAGAAGTGGGGAAAAGAACAGTTTTTAATGACAGTCTGGAGCACTTCTAATCCAAAAAAGTCTACTATCCCACGTTCTTCCTGGAAGAATTAAAGAATCTCATGCCAGGCACATTATTTTTTCCAATTCTTAACAAGCCTGTAAAGTCTTATCACCATAACTACCTTTGTATCTGGTTTACATCCAGAAATACAGAGAATAAAATGTATCAGATTTACAGAGGCAGAATCCACCAAGAATGTGAACAGCAAAAAGGAAAGAAAATCTAATGTTCTGATTCATGAAGGACAATCAGAATTTAAAAACAAATCCAAAGAACTTCCCCAAATCTAGAGTTTACCCAGCTATCTCTGAGAAAAAGATTCTGACAACTATGAATTGTCAAGGCCTCTTACTATTTCAAATTTTACAGTGTTAAGAAATTTTTTTAAAAGCACCAAAAACTGATGTAGTCTCCACACTTGATTTGAAATAGGCACCATATTTGATCACAAATATTTCAGATTAAAGGAGCAAGAACATAACAAACCTAATTCCCTTTAAGCTGAAAGTAACACAACTAGACATGTTTTGTTAATTACTGAGTGCACAGTGTATGGTTAAAGCTGCCTAAGAACAGTTCTGAGCTCTGCAAACAAAAAAATACAAAACAGACCAAATTTGTGCATCAGATGACCTCCCCATTTAGCAGCACTTCCACTCCCCCAACCAAAGACACGAGAGACTCTGATACCAGATGGGCTGAGCGGAAGCCCTGTGTGCCATTTATTAGCTCCTTGTTTGGGGAAACGTTACTTCACTACTGAACAGGCTTCCTCTTCGGTGAAACAAGGAACTATCCCTCCTTTGCAGGATCGTTATAACGTTAAAAGAACTATTGGAGGTGCAGCACACCTCTCACACTGTGCTAGGTGCTAAGTGCTTGGTACCGCTATATGTTTCCTTCTCCATGACATCCCTCTCATCAGCATTTCTTATGCTAAATCTATTTTCTCCATGCCCTGGGAAGCATGGAAACAGGTGAATTCATCACACCCACTAGGTGTTGAGTGTGATAATTTCTTAGCTTTTCCTGCTATGTAAAATACATGCATTTAATGGGCTTTTTTTTTTTTTTTAATCATATCCTGACGGAGGGAGTTAGTAAAGCTGTGATTTGGCGTATGTGTTTAAGGGGAAAAGGGAAGGACAGGAGGGCTGGGTGGTGTCCTGATCAATTATCTCCATACATATTTCACCTAGGATAGACATAGGTCCTAAAGAGACTAAAGGTGAAAACACTTATTATTCTCAAAATGAAAGAAAAAGATGAAAAATAAGAACTTCAATTAAAGAGCAGTAACTAAGTAACGATTATCACTACAATTTATATATTTCTTACCATACGCCAGGCACTGTTTTAAGCACTTGACATATACGTATTTGCTCATTTCATTTTTACAACAACCCTATAAGATAGATACTATTTTTATCCCCACTTCACAGAGGAGAAACTGAGGCACAGAATTTTAAGTGACTTACCCAAAGTCACACAGGTAGTAAAAGCATGGAACTGCAATCCTAACCCAAATAGTCTGTTTTCAGAATTCCTGCTCTTAACCATAATGGAAGTTTTAGTTGATTTTTTTTTTTTTTTTGCTGCTGGGTGGTATGGGGATCTAGCTGATTTTTAAGAAACTCATGAGTCAAATATGATACCAAGCCAGTGTGATGTTATCGTATTTTAATAGACATTAATAGTGCTCAGATTAAAGGACCTATTAGTCCTGCTATAACTGGCCCACATCTGGAATGCTATTCTTTTTTTTTTTTTTTTTTAAAGATGTCCGGTAAGGGGATCTTAACCCTTGACTTGGTGTTGTCAGCACCATGCTCTCCCAAGTGAGCCACAGGCTGGTCCTGGAATGCTATTCTAATTGTGTGTATCACAATTTAAGTGAAGTGCTGAGGGAAAAAAAAAAACAAAAAACATCCAGGGAGGTAATCAGAGTATGAGGAGTCCAAGAAGTCCTGTTGCCCAACAAGGAAAAGACATGGGCAGCAGGAAACAGGATTGGGAGAGACAAAGATAAATTACAGAAGAGTAGTTCTTCAAATACTTGGAGATCTGTATATGAAAGGGTAAATCACTCCAGAATAAGAATCTGTTTCCCCATAACATCTACTCCCAAATTCTGCGCCCCCTGGAGTTATACCTTCTGTACACAGAGGTCCTCACCCTGGCTGCAGATTAGAATTACAAGGGCAGATATTTTAAAAACAAGAACAACAAAAATAGAGATGCTTGGAAACCAAACCAAATGCCAAATCAGAATCTCTGAGGATGGGAGTAAGGTTTTGAAATTTAAAGCTCCTCAGATGATGCTAATATGAAGCCAAAAAAAAAAACCTCGGAATTAGAGCAAAGATGAAGGCTGAACTCTGGATGTACATCAGAATCACATGAGGAGCTCAGAAAAGCCAGATGCTGGTCCTCAGCCCAGATGAACTGAATACTAATCTTCAGGGATGGGGTGCAGGCAGTTGTAATGAAGAGCACCGTAGAGACTGTACCAGGAGACCATGGCATCAGATGAGACTGGAGAAGCCTCTCTTGCAAGCCTTACTAAGAAATCTGAATTTTCTTTCAAGGGCAATGGGAAGTCTTTGAAAAGTTTTAAGCAGATAAGTGACAATTTGACTTAAATGTCAGAAAGATCCTTCAGGATGTAATAATCAAGGCGAGAGATGGTGGCAGCTGCATGTGGGTAGCAGCACTGAAAATGTTTTGAGGTGGACATTTTCCAGAATTATTAAAGAGGTAGATGTGACCAGGCTTGGTGACTGATTGAAGGGCTAAGTGACACAGAGAAAGGGAGGAGTAAGGGACAACCTCCCAGGCTCCTGTTGCATTTGGTGTTCAATGGAGGTTAAATGCTCACCCTGAGAAATGTCACAGCAGTAATTCCGACACTGAAAGAGCAACCAGGCTAGATGGCCTCTAAAGACTACTCTGTCTATAAATTATGGTCAGGCTCAATTTTCAAGACTGGAAGGTTGCTGCAACCCAAGAATAAATGTTGCAGTAAAAGAAAGTAAGTTAATATTTAACTCAAAAAAGTTCAGGGTTTGTACTCTAGCCGACTGATAAACCCTGCCATCACCTCAGGAAAGGAGTCAAAGGCGAAAGAAAATCAACCAGAAACCTCAGAGCCAAAATACACCTGGGCTAGGACAAGAGCTTTTAACTGTCTCTCTACATTGGCTTGCTTCCCACCAGACCATTTTGTACACTATGGGCAGAAAGACTTTTTCAAGTTACAAATTTGATCTTGCCACTCCCCTACTTAAAGCCCCACTAATGACTGCATTGTTCTTAGGCTGAAAAACAATATGTGTAATATTAAGGCAAAACAGTGTTGCTTACAGCATAGATACTAGAGCCACACTGCTCGGATTTTAATTCTGCCTCCACCACATAGCTAGTGCCAGTTATTTACCTTCTTTGTGCCCTCAGTTTCCCCATGTGCAGAAAAGGGAGGAAAAAACTTACCTCACAGGATCACTGTAAGAATTAAATGAGTTAATTTACACAATGCACTTAGGACAGAGCTGGCACACATATGTAAGTGTTTGTAAGTGGTATTAACATGCAGTGGTCTGGCTGGCCCAGCCTCTCCCGCTCAGCTGGTACCAACTTGCTGGTGAAGCTCATTCACTCACTCTGACCTTCTTTCATCTCCTCAAATACCAAGCTGCTGCCTGCCACAAGCCCTCACACAGGCCTTCCTTCTATTACCATTACCATCGCTTGGACTCAAGCACTGTAACGCCATTACTTGGACTCATAAGCACTACGCTGGACTGCAAGCTCCACAAAGACAGGAAGAGACTTGACCTCTGCTTGCTAGTGTGTCCTGCCCCTGACCCCAGCATCCAGCATAGTGCCTGGCTCATAACACGTGCTCAAAAAATATGTATTAAATGAATTAACCACTGGAATGAATTACAACTAAATTGAGTAAGCCACTGCACCCAGTAAGTATTCTGATGAGTAGACCAACGCTTTCAGTTTTGCTGTTTGAAAAATTCAAGAATGATCCTTCTGTGACCTTTCAATAAGAGTAAAATCACAGTACTCCCTCAACTCAAAAACATATACTCACTTCTCACTGTCCAATCCAAAATCTTTTTAACCTTGTCTAAGGTTCCCTAACTACTCAGCCAACTTTAGCCACCTCCAGCTCCTCTCTCCAGCCTCAAGATGACTTTCATAAATGCTGTCTTCCTTCAAGTCATCTTATCACTTCCTCACCCCCCACCCCATAGACTTTGTTCCTTTCTTACGGATATTCTTGCCTAAAATGTTTTTTCCTCTTTGATGACACTATATGTCCCTTTCCTGACTCTTAGAGAGGCTTTCCCCAACCCCACCTCTACTACAATCACTGCTTTAACTCTGGATGCCACAGTACTTGTGTGTCTGAGGCCTTTTTCTGTTGGTTTTGATTCCATCTCCTCCATTTGAGGAGCCTAATGGATCATTCTGATTTACAGCTTGTACCTGGATATTCAACACCAAATGAACATTTCCTATATAGTTTCCTATGTAACATTTCCTAGATAGTCCTTCGCTCACATTTGCACAGACACACAGATAACACCTCCCCGTTTCAAAAGTTTCTACTCAACAGACTGATGGGCAAAATACTGGAAAGCATGGCACCAATATGGCAACTACATCTAGAAAAACAAGATCAGCAATACGCTGTATGATTGGTTATCTAGAATTTGGAAGTTTGGAGAGAAGCAAAGCAAGCTTTGAATGGTGAGGGACTCACCTTCACAGGAGTCAGAAGAAGGCTGCCAAACGTTTTAAACAATTGTAGGTTGGGCAAACAAATCATGATGTCTAAATTTCTAGGCTTGAGGGCAACTGAAGGGAAGAGAAGGTCAAGTTGCTGGAAAAAGCCCATAGGTACTGTTATCTTTGGCCAAAGCCCAAATAAAAGAGTCACAAAAGTATCCACTAGGGACTGGCTCAGTTGGGTAAAGCATGGTGCTGATAACACCACGGTCCAGAGTTTCGATCCCTGTACTGGCCAGCTGCCCCACCCCCCAAAAAGTATCCACTGATCTAAAATGCTGTGTAAGTTATTAACATTCATCTAAGACAAGCAATTTAAATAAAGCAGATAAAGGGAACTTAAATTTCTGAATCTCAAAGTCACAAACCCATAATATAGCTCAATGCTTACTGGAGAGAAGGAAGAACCTTTCAGAGTTATTCAGGTCACTTTCCCTACAAGAGATATTAAGGACATCCTGGTCACTTAGTATGGAGCAAGGTATAACCGGGACTGAGAATCCATATCTGTGGATCCTGTATTAGAACGAATCTAGAAAGTCAAACTTATGCCCAGGGCTGGGTGCATCCTCAGAAAAGACCTGAAAAGGCCCTATTCTCTCAACTGTGAATAAACTTCAGGCTCTAAACAAGCAGGAAGTAAAGGCTAAGTCCTCCTTCAAAGTAACTATAGGTTTGGGACAGAACCTCAAATTCAAAAGGCATTTGTGGTAGTTGGACAACATGACCCCAGATTTTTTGATACTCCTTCCATTGACAGGAGAGGGTCTTTCTCCACTTCCCTTGAATCTGGCTAGGCCCATAACTGCTCCAACTAACAGTATGGTGAAAGTGTCGTGGGCAACTTCCAGCACTATGTCACTTCTGCCTGATTCTCTCGGAAGGCTCATTCTGGAAAACACAGCCACCACTCCGTGAGACACAAACCCAAGGCAGAAGAGGCCACGTGTAGGCACTTGGTCCACAGTGCCAGCTGAAATTAGCCTTTGAATTATCCTAGCCCAGGCATCAGATATGTGAGTGAAGAAAACTCCAGATGATTACTGCCACCATATGTTCAAGTCATCCCAGCTGAGGCCCCAGACATCACAGAGCAAAGACAAGCTTTCCCTGCTTTTCCTACCTGAATTCCTGTCCACAGAATCAGTGAGCATAAAATGGTTGCTGTTGTATGCTACTATGTTTGAGGTAGTCTATTGCATTTGGTTACTAGAACAATATTTTTACTAACATAGTAATTCAATGCAGTCTTTATAGAGAGTCCAACTTCCATGAGAAAATAACTCACAATTTTAAAGGAAAACGCTTTGCTGTTAAAATTATTTTAATAGTAAACCTCCTTTTTTAATTTTTTTGGCAGCTGGCCAGTACAGGGATTGAACCCTGGAACTTGGTTTTATCAGGATTGCATTCTAACCAACTGACCTAACCAGCCAGCCCCAGTAGTAAACCTCGTCTTTTCTCTACACACTCACTTTCTAAATGATTCATCCCTATAATGTTTGTAAACTGACAATCCCTAAATTTATGTCTCTGGCCCCATCTTCTCTCATGAATGCCAGACTCCTATATCCAACTGCCTCCTCAATATGTCCATTTGGAAGTCTAAAAAGCATCTCAGACTTAATGTTTCCAAAACCAACTCCTTCATTAAAAACCTCTCCCAGCCAGCTTCCGCTCTACTCTTCCCCATTTTAGCAGGTGACAACTCCATTCTCATAAATGCTCAGGCTAAAAACCGTGAAATAAGCCTTGACTCCAATCTCCCTCTCCTCCCCCTCTTTTTTCCTTCCTCCCTCCCCGACATCCGATCCATTAACAAACCCTGTTGGCTCTACCTTCAGAATAAATCTAGAATGTCAGCATTTCTCAGCACCTCCATTGCCGCAACCTTACTCTAAGCCACCTGCATCGCTTATCTGGACGGCTGGACTACGCTCCTAACTGCTTTCGATGATTTCAGCCCTGTCCCTCTACAGTCTATTCTCCACATTACAGATCCTTTCAAAATATAAGTCAGATCTTTTCATTCTTCTACTCAAAACCCACTCAGAAAAAAACCTAAACTCCTACCATGGCCCACCAGATGATTCACTTTGCCCCTGGAGGCCTCTTGGCCCTAACCCCTGCAGCTCTCCCCTTGCTCACACCTGTCTCCTCTCTACTCTTGAAACACACCATGCCCATTTCTGCCCCAGGCCTTTTGTACTCATTCTCCTCTCCACTCGGAAAGCTCTTCCCCTAGATGGCTACATGGCTAGCTCTCTCACTTCATTCAGGTCTCCACACAAATGTCCTTGACACTGCTCCATCTAAAAAAGCACGTCTTCCCCAGGTGAGTTTTCCTTCACAGCACTCATCACCCTCCAATATGTCATGTATTTTTTCTCTATCACTTTCTACAACCACTGGCTAGAGTGTAAGCTCCACAAAAACAAAGACTTTCTTCTATTCATGGCTACTTCCCCAGCACCTAGAGAATGCTCAAATATTTGTTGAATAAACGAATAAAAATTAGGGCTGGCCACTTAGCTCAGTTGGTTAGAGTCCGGTGTTCTAACACCAAAGTCAAGGGTTCAGATCCCCATACCAGCCATCTGTCAAAAACAAAATAATTTTTTAAAAAAATCTGTAACATACTTTTAACATAAGAGAAGACAGAAGTACCATAAGAGGTTAATTACTTCATATAATGGAATAAACTGGCCTTTCACAGGCATGAGCTAATAGGTACAGTACTTCATGTAAATTTACTCTAAGTGGCAAAGCAAATATACAACGTTTCCCAACAGAAGAGTTTATATTAAAATCTAAGCCTCAGGAACACTTATTCTATTTTATGGGATAACATGTGGCCTGATTCTAGAATCACAATAAAGCCAATTGAAATCTTTAAAAATAAAAATACAAAATAAAATCTAAGTCTCAAAAGAAAGTTTTTAAAATATAAGGCTTTTCCTATAAAGCTAAACTGTAATCAGGTAGAGTTGTTTCTCTTCAAATTGTAACAATGAGATTTTAACACCCTGTTGTCCTCTGAAAGGTTATTTCATGACATATGCCTGTTAGTAGTATTTGAGAAACTAAGAAATTAGACCAACACTAAATATTGACATGTAGATGCTGAAATGAAGCATCTCATAAAACATAACAGCAGGGCCGGCCCGTGGCTCACTCGGGAGAGTGTGGTGCTAATAACACCAAGGCCACGGGTTCGGATCCCTACATAGGGATGGCCGGTTAGCTCACTGGGAGAGCGTGGTGCTGACAACACCAAGTCAAGGGTTAAGATCTCCTTAACAGTCATCTTTAAAAACAAAAACAAAAACATAAACCACTTGGATGAGTAAATTTATTTTGAGATATCCCCAAAGTGATAGGTCTAAGACCCAACATACAGTCAACAGTAAATCTCTTTAAACAGTAAATCTACCACCTGTTTTTCAATGCTTTACCCTCAAGAAACTTGGGCTCCAACTCAATATATTTTAAGAGCCCTTAAAATATATAAATCCAACCTCCTCATTTTATAGACATGGAAATAGACCATCGATGTGATCATCAAGAGCATCTAATAGACAACCTCTCAACTGTTAGTCGAGGGTGCTTCCCCTACAACATAACTTAAGAGGCAAGAAGTGGGTCAAGCTTCCAACTTTACAAGTAGAAAAATATGGCTAGAGAAGAAAAAAAAAAAAAGTCTGACTGCAAAGACTACAAAAATCATCTACCCAGTCAGAAAAATAGGGCCACAGATGTTATTCTCCACAAAAGAAATATTTTGTTGTTGGGATTTTTAAAAAATTTATCACACAACTGTGGCCTCAATAGATAAAAATGTAAAGAAGCAAAATACATCACTTGTCAGAGATTTTCTAGTCAACATTTAGCCTGTGACATTTAGGCCACATGTAGAGATGTCATTGTTTCACTGAACATTTAAGTGCCTCTTTACCAGGTACATTGCTAAACTCTAAGTAACACAGAATAGGAGATCCAGGGTTCCTACCAGGACAAGAAGAATGCACAATTCTGAGGAACACCCTGGAACATAACTCCAAAGCAGCAAGGTAAATGGTGCTCACAGCAGGACTGAGGGGCTGGGGGGACAGAGAGGTCACCAAGAAAATAATGAAAGTAGTAGATTGTCAATGTGTTTAAATATCTGAAGTAAATGGCCAGGCATTTGAGAGACCTGCTGGAACATTTGCGGAAAGTTAGCAATAGGTACGAGAAAACTAAACAAATTTTTAAAAATAAAAATATTGGATCAAGTCAATAATTTGTCCCTGTAGGTCAAATTCTTCAAACTGTGATCAACACTTACAAGTCAAATTCACATTTAATTTTTTGAGTGGCTTCATTTTGAGAAAAAATGAAAATTTTCATTTCATTTCTCCCGATAGACATTTATTTCAAGGTACACTGCTTTCTACCATTGACTCTAACTCGTGGGCTGCATGTGACATGCGGCCTCTCCTTGGTTTCCAGCAGACTCAGGTTAACCGTAACGATCCCAACTTCCATTTCGTGTCACCTATTGGTATGTATACCAAAAATGTTGAGTCCTACTGGAATAAATGTAAGGCAAAGTGCAGGACCGTGGGGAGGAGTTCACTGGCATATGTCGGACTCGTGTTTGACTGAATGTACGTGGCGGGAAAGATTTGGAAATAATGCTTTCAATTCGTTTTTATTGTATATATCAGAACAATTTCCTGCTAAGTAATGTGATGTTTTGACTTTTGGTTTTAGTATGTTTTAGTACAGATATACAGGGACAAATTCTTCAATTGAATACATCTCAGAGAAAAATTGTTCAATTGATCCAAAATATGAACCCTGGGAAAAATAAATATTTGTCTGTGAAAAGCAATATAATCATAGTAAATACTTGGTTTATCAGCAAAAAATATTTATTCACTCAAAATAAAATGCACTGACTGTGTTTTAGGTAAAAATTATGAAGATTGTATTGTGAGTTTGGTAAAGAACAGGGATTACAATAGAAATCTTCATCAACCATAATAGGAAATTAAAAGGTGTCTAAAATTTGATATATCAAAAATATCAGTATATTACTTAGAAGTATAGAAGTAAATACCAGAAGAAAAAACCAAATGCTTTTTAGTGACTACCTCTGGGAAGCAATACTTGGAAGTGAGGAGGGATGGAAGAGAAGACTGCTGTTTTCAACATAAGCATTTCAGTATAAGCATTCTTGGATTTTTAAGTTATTTGTACGTGTTACCTGGATAAAAATTAAAATTATTTTTTAAAGTGAGATGCTTAGTACCAAAATAAAATAAAAATTAGGTAACATCATTTTATCTTCCCTCAGAAGGAAACTCCTTAATCAATTCATTCACCCATTTACTTATTCATTCAAAAAAGAAAAATACTCAGTCTGGAACCAAGGGCAGGGTATATTATAGTGAATAGTCTCTGCCCTCATTGACACGGAGAAACACAGACAGGTAAACTAGGAAGATAACTGCCACTTGTGATAACAGCAGTAAAGATGACAGGATACTGAGTGACCAGGATCTGGTTGGCATACTTTACATAGTCAGGGAAGGCTTCTTGGAGGAAGTAATTATTTGTTCTGAATCCTAAAGGAAAACAGACTTTTTTATGTTAAAATCTCAGCTTGGAGTTTCCAGGACCTAAAAGATAAGTGTAGATTCAAACCCTAAAATGCGAGGGCTACGCTAAGGCATTCTTTTAGGAAACTTGCATTTCCAACTCCTCACCAAGACCAAGGCCTTGTTCTCTGCCTAGAATGGCTGTTAAACCAAAAATCTTTGGTAATGGAGGTAAGTAAATGTCCCCTGCCCCTGATGCTTCTTTTTTTGGTGCGGTTATATTTGTTTATTGCTTCTGAAGATGTCCCTGTTTTTCTTGAGAGCTCAGTTTATCGAGCATTTCTAGGTGGTGTGTACAGGAGGGTTTTCAGGGTATCTAGTCTACCTCAGAGTGGAAACAGAAGTCAGGACAAGGCAAGTGAAGGGATGTGAGAAAACTTCAGAGGTAGAACCAACAAGACTTACTGATGATTTGAATGGAAGCAGAGGTATGAGAGAACAGGGGAATTAAAGAGGATTCTTAGACTTCTGGCTTGCACAATGGGGTAGGAAGCTGGGTGGGGAGAGAGGCACAAGCTTGTGGAGAGAAAGTTAAAGAGTTAAGTTTTGGACAAGATAAATAAATAGGAGATAGCTACAAGCTGTCCAAGAGGAAATGTCAAATAAGCAGCAGGATGCAGGAGCTGGGGATCCAGAGATGTCTGGTCACGAGATACACGCTTTGTAGTCATCAGGGTGGTTAAAGCATCGTCACAGTAAAGGCCAAAGTGATGGATGAGAAAATATAGAAAAAGAGAAGAAACAAAAGACCCAGACAGAGGCCTGAGGCATTTCAGCATTCAAGTTCAGTTAAAGAAGAATGACCAGGAAAGGAAATTGGGATGGACCGGTAAGACTGAAGGACAACA
This sequence comes from Cynocephalus volans, assembly GCF_027409185.1. NCBI lineage: Eukaryota > Metazoa > Chordata > Mammalia > Dermoptera > Cynocephalidae > Cynocephalus > Cynocephalus volans. Next base: position 2,046,055 of record NC_084469.1, on the reverse strand, counting down.
AGGGGAATATACTGCCACAGAAACCAGAAGACAGTGTTTCAAGAAAAAGAGAAGTGTTCAACGGTGTCTAACACCACTGAAAGGGTGAGCAAAATGGCAAAGAGTAGTATCCACTGAACTTGGTAATGCAGAGATCACAAGCAGTACACTAGCCCACCATCCCCCCTCTTCCTTCAATTAGGTTAATGTTTCTGAATCCCAAGACAAATCCACCTAGAAATCCCACAAAGGCACTCAAACTACTCTCATTACTTCTTCCTAGGATTGACTGACTGCCTTAAAAGCTCCTGGGACCCCTTGGGAGACTATCTTTTCACCATTATCCTTTAATCAGACAAAAAAAAAAAAAAAAAGTGATTAATAAGAGCCCAAGAAGAATGACCTCTAGAAATAGTGATCCTCCTCCCTCAAAAGATTATTTCTTCACTATTCCAATCCACCTAAGCTCAGAAATGTTCAGACCCTAAGGAGGAATCAATACTTATCCAGAATATTAGGTATAAGGGCAGAGAGATTATTCTAAACATAAAGATCAGTATTTAAATCTGTATTCTGGACTGTAGACCAATGGCCAACCTTATCAAGACACAAGAGTGTTTGAAAGGTAAAATTATTGGAAGGGGAGATGCAAGTACTGTACTTCCTTGTCCCCAGTACACCAACCACAAGGATCCTAGTGTTTGTTTCTGCATGCACTTGAGTTCTAGAAGATTTTATGCCAGTTATAAAGTTTTAAGAGAGAAAAAATTAAATATATCCCAAATATACAAGGAACTCTTAAAACTCTCGAAAACAAACCACCCAGTTTAAAACTGGGCAAAAAATCTGAACAGGCACCTCACAAAAGAGGGTATACAGGGGCCGGCCCGTGGCTCACTCAGTAAAGTGTGGGGCTGATAACACAGAGGCCACGGGTTTGGAGCCCGTATAGGGATGGCCAGTTAGCTCGCTGGGTGAGCGTGGTGCTGACAACACCAAGTCAAGGGTTAAGATCCCCTTACCAGTCATCTTTAAAAAAAAAAAAAGAGAGAGGGTATACACATGGCAAATAAGCATATGAAAAGATACTCAGCATCCAATGTCATTAGGAAATTCCAAATTAAAACAATGAGATACCACTACATACCTATTGAAATGGTTAAAATCCAAAACACTGACAACACCAAATTTCGTGAGGAACACCAAATGTGGAGCAACAGGATGGTGGGAATGCAAAATGGAAGTCATTTTGGAAGACAGTTTGCAAATTTCTTACAAAACTAAACATACTCCTACCATATGATTCAGCATTTGGGTAAATGCACTCACTGGCATGTACCCAAAGGAGCTGAAAACCTCTGTCTATACAAAAATCTGCACACAGATGTTTATAGCAGTTCTATTCTCGCCAAAACTTGGAAGCAACCAAGATGTCCCTCAGGTGAATGAATAAACAAACTGTGGTATGGCCATGTAATGGATAACCACCATCCCAGGAATTCTCCATAAATTTTTATTACTTAAGTTGGAAAAAAAAAAAAAAAAAGAAAGAAAAGAAAAACCTGACCCATAAAGTTTAAATTATATTCAAGATGGAAAATGACATTTCTCTTCAATTAAACAGGTTTTTCTATGAAAATCTTATCAAAATGAATAATACATTGAGAAAAATAAGTGACCTCACTGTACACCATGGCTTTGTAGGATGATGCAAGTACTCTTCAGAGATAAGCTCCCACACAGAGAGGGCTAAGAAAACTCCACTACTCATGACATTATAATCCAACAATGTTAGTGAGATGGTCCATGATTTAGAAAGAAAAAGAATACATATTTAGAAAGAAGATAGTGAAGAATTTAGAAACACTATTCCAGTTTGTATTGGGGATAGCTCATGATCTAAATTCTAAAAATCACACCCATAAAGAACCTGACCTGAAGCATGAATTCACATTGGATTTTCCAGTCAATCACTCAGCAAGAGAACCCTGAGGTGGCCAAGATAATACAACAACGCTGTCAAGCAAGTGTTATTCCCATTTTACAGATAAGGACAGAATGTTAAATGACTACACACAGATAATGGCAGAGCCAGAACACAAACTTGGAGTCTTCAAATTCTCAGGTTAGTGGAGTCAAATTATCTGTTTTTTAAGTCTTATCTCTCCTATATGATCTCTGACAAGTAAATTTTTCTTTGAATTTGTTATACAAACAATTACAAAAAGAAAGGAAAATGAGCTTATGTGTAATTTAAGTAAATTGTATGTACATAATATTTATTATGTTATGTAAATGATGTTACATTTATTATATGTAATAAATGGAAGTTTATTAAAGCATGTCTGAAAAAAATCAACACTGCTTATAAAATCTAAAGACATGAGAAATTAACACATCTTTTTATACTAGGAAATAGTTATCCTGAATGATGTTGGAAGCTTCCCCTCCCCTTTATTTTTTTTCTATCAATACATGTTAAAATAACAAAACAAAATAAAACAAAAAATTAACATAAGCAGTCAAAAACTACCTTAAAATTTTCACGGATATTCTATCCACAAAACCAGACTGAACATTAGTCTGGTAAAGTTATGATTCTTTAGTCATGATCCATTCTTGATTAATATTCAAGCACATAAATACCAAGAAGGGTAAACAATAAAAATAAATCTCCAAAGCATTTTCCCTTATTTACTACATGTCTACACCAGCATTTGCTTTTTTTGTTTATTTGCTTGTTTGTTTTTGAACCAATCATCATTTACCTTTATCTCCAAAACAACAATGATTTCTAAACCCTGTGGACATGACTTCACTAATCTGACTTTATAGTCACTTGTCCTTATAGAGCAGTGTGTCTCAAACTAAGGACCAAAGACCACCTGCATCAGAGTACCTGGCATGCCTGATAACATGACCCTAGATAAACTAAACCAGACCCTCCGGGGCAGATACATAGAATCTCTCTTTTTTTTTTTTTCTTTAAACAAATATCCCAGAGGCTGGCTGGGTTAGCTCAATTGGGAGAACATGGTGCTGATAACATCAAGGTCAAGAGTCTTTGGATCCCCTTGCTTGGCCAGCCACTAAAAAAACAAACAAACAACAAATAACCCAGGGATTCTTATGCTAAAACCTTTATACCAACCAACAGTTCTCAAATTTATTTGCTCTCTGGATTCCTTTATACCCTTAAAAATCAAGAACCCCGAAGATCTTTTGTTTATAAATTACAAATTAACTTGCTTATCTATTACAAATTAAGAAATTATCTATTAGAAATTACACATACTAGAAATTAAAATTGAGAAATTTAAAAATATTTATTAATTTTTTGAAAAAATAACAAACCTACTACTATATGTTAACATAAATAACATTTTTACGAAAAATAACTACATTTTCCAAAACAAAAAAAGTGGAAAGAGCATTATTCAAAGTTTTGGAGATCTCTCTAATATCTGGTCTAATAGGAGACACTTGGATTCTCATAACTACTGTTGCATTCAATTTGTTGCAGTATGTTGTTTCGGTTGAAGTACACAGGAAAATTTGGCTTCACAGCCTTTTCAGATAATTTTGGATATTTTTCTTTAATACTACACCAAAACTCAACAAGTCGTGGTTTCAATGTGGAATCTGATATCACACCAAACTTTTCATATTCAGTTACATTAAGTTCTATTAGTCTAACCTGCATTTTGTATTTTTGGGTTTTTTGTTTGTTTTTACTTATATCTTATATTTTAACAGAATGTTTTTCATGCATAATTTTGTAATATCATGATTAGTCATTTGGAAAATACTGTTTCAGAGATATACAGACCTTCCAAATGTTGGCACATTTCATTATTCACTATCAAAAATATCACATTTGTTAACATCAAAATATTAATATTGGAAGTTGTCAACTCACAGTGGTGGATACAAGTTTTCTCAAATTCTACTTTTTTCTCTAAAGCTCACTGGCAACAAATATTGTCAGTTGTTTTCCTTGAACACATAGCTTCCCTTCTTTCATTTTCGAGAAAATGTCTGCCAATATCCCAGTTGGTTTGCCAGTCATTCTTCAAGTAAAAATGGTGTTTCATGGAAAAAGCAGCTAGCTAGTTTGAGATCACAACTCAATTTACAAGTGCTTTTCTTTGAGAAAACCATCATCCTTCAGTAAACAGAAGAGCTTTATGCATGCTTCCCATTTCATTACAGAATATCAAAAAGATACATCCTAGGGCCGGCCAGGGGCTCACTCGGGAGAGTGCGGTGCTGATAACACCAAGGCCACGGGTTCGGTTCCCTATATAGGGATGGCCGGTTAACTCACTTGGGAGAGCGTGGTGCTGACAACACCAAGTCAAGGGTTAAGATCCCCTTACCGGTCATCTTAAAAAAAAAAAAAAAAAGACACATTCTCAAGGGTCAAGAGATAATGGAATTAATATTGTTTGCTGTTTCATCACGGACCTTCTTAAGTAAAACCAGTATTTTTTCTGCAAGTACACTGACTAGTGTAAGTACAAATGCCAACTAAGTAAAAAACACAAATAACTATACTATGAAAATAGTTTTGATCTCAATGACCCCCTTCAGAAACCCCTCAGGGGTCTGTGGACTATACTCTGAAAACTGCTGCTATGGACAACTCAAACAAACATCAATAGGCAACTCATACATGGGAACAATACAAAAAAACAAAAACAGATCCTTCCCCCACTTGCCAAAGGAGCAATGGAGTATATACAAAACGGTTAGCTGTGTCTTAGGGATGGAGTGGTTGAGATTAATAGGCTGGGCCCTGGCATTATAGGTATATGCATAGCAAGCTTTTAAAAAATTGGGGGAGTATGGGGGGGGACAACAATATCTGCCTGCCCAAGTGAAAGACAGACTCATTCAATGAGGTAGCAGGATATCCTCCCAGAACTAATGTTTAAGGGGGAAAATGTGCACTCTGTTAACTGAAAAGCCCCATTTCCAAATATGCATATTATGATTTAAACATTAAAAAAAATATGTATAGATTTATATGTGCCCAAAGACAAATATGAGGATATTTACTACAATGTTTCCTTTCTTTGCATTTTGCAAATAATCTATACATATCATTAGGAGTTAATTAAATAAATTGTGATATCCATAGCCTAGAATACTACCATGTAGATTTTTAAAAATATGAATACCCATATATTCACACAAAAGCAAGATACAGAGTTGTATGCACAATCTGTAACTATCTGTGGAAGTAAAAAACAAACAAGCAAACAAACAGAATAATATGTTTGCATGTATACACATGACATAACTCTGGACAGATAAATTACAGGTAACTAGCTGTCCCTGGGAAAGAGAGTTGAAGGATAGGTGAAGATAAGACCAACTTTCCACTTACTTCATATCTTTCATAATGATTAACTTCAAATTTTTCCCCTAAAATATTGCTTTTACAATAAAGAAAACCGAAGTCTGGAACTGAAAGACAGAACTGGCATATTCTTGCTACAAATCTGTGATTAAGACTAGTATTGATTTTTCCTAGCTTTGGAAGGGAGAAGCAGTTTAATCCAGAGATGGTGTGGATCTTCTCTATCCCTACCTCCAGTCTCATTCCCAATTACTCGGAAAATATCCTCCCTGGGCATAAATGAATGGTACATTCATTGTAAAACTTAGAGTAAAGAGAGGGTATAAATCTGTGGCATCTATGAGGCACTTCTGACCCAGGATACCTCGGATATTTCTGCCGAAACAGAAATCTTTTTTTTTTTTTAATTAATAAATTTTATTTTTTAGAGCAGTTTTAGGTTCACAGCAAATTGAGTGGAAAGTACAGAGAGTTCCCATATACCTCCTGTCCTTGCCACACTCAAAACCCCCACTGTTGACATGTTGGCATCCTGACATCCTGCACCACAGTGGTACATCTGAGAAACAGGAATCTTAGATGACTCTACGAACCTAGAAATATTTAATATAATAATTAGGATCCTAAAGTTTCCCACATGCTTCTACCCACATACAGTCTACTCTTATTCACTTTAATGGAAAAGGACAATAACACATGGAATTAAGAATAAGTATTGATATGCATAAGAGAGTTACCATTCTAATTATGTTTTATTTTAGTTAATGTTTCAATAAATTTTCTTTCCTTAAACATATTGATTTTAAGGGCTGGCCCGTGGCTCACTTGGGAGAGTGTGGTGCTGATAACACCAAGGCCACGGGTTCGGATCCTATATAGGGATGGCCGGTTAGTTCAATGGCTGAGCGCGGTGCTGACAACACCAAGCCAAGGGTTGAGATCCCCTTACTGGTCATCTTTAAAAAAAACAACAACATATTGATTTTTAAAAGTCCCAAATACAAAGCTGATTTGTCAGGGAAAGCCAGTCTGAGAATAAATATTTATTGTATCTAAACCACAAGTAGAAAAAAAAATTGATGGTCAACTATTTTAATGCTAACTCAATGCAGTATTGCAGTTTGGTTTACAGGAGAGGTAATTACACAGCTAACATCTGGGCTTTGAGGTTTTAAGGATTACTGGGGCGGGGGCAGGCGGGGGCAGAGAGAAGGGGAGAACAAAGGAAAAGACCAATGCTTTTAGATTCTGTTAGAAAAACAGTGTTTGTGAAAATGCACAAAATTAGCATTAGAAAAGATGCGAAAAACATGCATTTTAGGAAGCTTTTACCTAAGCAGGTACTCAAGTTTGGACTCAAATCCTCCAACTCTCACAAGCATGAGAGCTCAGGATATCTGCAAACTAAAAAAAAATCAATCAACAAAGCGGGAAAACAGGTGGTTGACACCGGACTGGGCAGGGTTTTCCTAAATTGGGCTCACCTTCGCTAATCCAAATCAGTTTTCAGAAATGGCTTCTACAAAAACTACCCAAACATCCCCCTAATAATTTGCACTCCTCCTCCACAAAAGGGAAGCCATTTATTTACCAGAAGGTTTACTTTCTCTTTCAGGCTCTGCTGGCTTCCTCCTGCCCCACATATGACCAAGAACGACTGAGCTGGCTTTCTTTCCTGCTTCCTCCAATCCAAAACGGGAGAGTTGAGGTAAGAGAACCTGTTCCACGGAGAAGCTGAGTGGTTCCTCTTAACCACAAGGCTATTTTGGATACAGGTTAGTTTGCAAAGGAAACTTAAAGGACAGAAAAATAAAGCTCTACTCCTCCAATTAATTTACATAAGTGTACACTTACACATACACACACTCATACACATACACACATATATAGACACCTAATTGAAGGGACCTATGAAGGGACACCTAATTCAGGTGAACAGTGCATAGCACATCAGTGCCTCGTTTCATACGGATCATCCATGCCACTTGGGATATCTCCTCACCCCCAAACTGTAAGATGTCCCACCTTCCTTACCTGACTCAAACTAAGGTTCCTCCTGTTGGCTTCTTCCTGAGACACTCTCTCATCACTCCCCTACCCCTCAAGCTTTCCAGATTATCTGCACTTTTTGTCATGAAAAACTCCAAAGGACTATTCAAATTTCTGAGTGGTATTCAATTTTTAATGTGTTCAATATTTCTTAAAATAAATGGAATGTAATCACAGATTTTGAAAGGTTCAAAGAGACTTATCACAAGGGTATTTGTGTAAACAGGAATTTGGAGTTTGCCCGGCTTATTCCTTTTATGCATAGGCCCCTGTCTCCTCTACCACAATGAAAATCCCCAGTCCCTATTTATTTAGTTTTGTCCTGTTAGGTTAGAATCTCCCAATTACACTTTCTCCCCTTCGGGTCATTAATGGCTACTATGAATCACGACTTACCCAACTTTGTAGTTAGAGAGATACTGCAGTTTTTAACAATAGTAAGTATTAGCACTTAAATGTAAGCTACTTTTGTCAATAGGACAAAACAACTTATTTTAATGACATTTAAACCCAATTATTAACAAAAGAGAAGGTTTAAGAGCTGTGGCTCTGTGGCATCCTTTCCCCTCAGTTTACTTCTCCTAAATTAAGAACTGCCACTTATAGCTCCCTGAACAAACTATGCTGTTTTAAGCCTCTGTATACCCATGTTCCTTCAGTTTTGAATGCATCTGTTTACCACTCAACTTTGTCAGAATTCCTATTCATCCTACAAAACCCTATTCAGGTGTTCCCACCTGACAAAGCCCCTATGTAATAAAGCCTTTCTCTCGTTAATTTATTTTCTTGGACATTTAATAAGAACTTAGATTTACAGAGCTCTTACTATGTGCCAGGCACTATGCTAAGCATTTTATCCACATTATCTTATTGAATCAAGTATTTTATCTGCATTATCTTATTGAATCTTCCACAGTACTTACCAGATGGGTACTGTCATTTATCAGCCTTTCATTTTACAGATAAGAAAACTAAGGCAATAAATAAATAAATAAAGTGGGGAAAAAAAAAAAAAAAAAAGAGAATTGAGGCTCCGATGCTGACCAGGAAGCAGCAGATCCAAGATCCAATCTCAGATCTGTTTGTCTCCAGAGCCTAAGTCTTGAACTACTACCCAGTCATCTCCCCTGCACTAAGTCCATACTGGCAGCACACACCCTGGTCCCCACAACACCTCCAGTTCTATGAAAACAGGGACAATATTGCTTTGACCTTGGATCCTGCCTAGCACAACAATTGGCTCTCAATATATAATGTTTGCTGATCTGAATTAGAGTTATGATAATCCTAACATGACAAATGAAAACTGACCATAATAGAAAGTTATTTTTTCATATGCTATTCCTTTTAAAAATTGGAGACATTTCAAACAATTTACCACCAAAGTACCATCTGGCCATCCTGACTAAAGTGCACTACAGTCAGCCAAGTTTCCTAGCAACAAGTATGTAATCACAATATTTATTCTCTTCACCATAAGCAACAAACACTGAGATAGCCCAGCAATATCATCCTGCTGGATCTCAGTGAGGCTGCTCCAGGACACCAGGAGTTTTTCAGGACTTGGAGATGTTCCTCAAGTGCTCTTTTGGTGGTTTTAATAAATAACCCAAATATGAAAGACATACAATGTGAGTGGTGATTTGTAGCCAATCAGTAATCTTCAAAAAACATTCCTGCTAAGCACACTGTGCTTTCTATACCCAAAGTACCAAATCAAATCAGTCAGGACACCTCTCTTTTCAGGCTGACCCAGTCTGTATGATTGGATTCAAGTGACAACTTCCCTAGGGCAGAGGGCACATGCAATGATTTACTTTGTACAAATTAACCATCACCAGGTACGTATCTGCCACATAGACACTCCATAATTAAACACCAGTCCTTGGCCTCAAGTCTTTAAAAATTTCCCTTACAAAAGGACAGAACTCAAATTCCTTGCATTCAAGGTCCTTTAAAAGTAAGCATTTCTCCTCCTAATCTCCAAGATTTTGTTTGTGTTATGTGCCCACATACCTCTTCACCCCAAATTCTTTACACTATCAAATCCACCCATTATTTGGGACCCAATTCAAATCCCTCCTTTGGCAAGGAGACTTCCTAGACAACTTCAGGCCTCATAACCTCTCCTTCCTCTGAAGATCTGTAATGTCCAGTGTAGCACTGTCTAATAGAACTTTCTACAATAACAGAAATATTCTATATCTGTACTATATGTTGTTTTATATACAATAGCTACTTTGCTGGACGGTACAGTTAATAACGTCTCACCATCTCTTTGATAACACATTGCATTGGATGGTTAAAGCATTTACCAAGTTGCCCCAGTAGACTTTAAGTTCTGTGAACAAGACACGTCTTATTCTTCATAGCAACTTTCACAAAGTTTCACAAAGTAAATACTTGTTGATGTGCACACCACCTCTGAGAAAACCATCAGCTAAAAAGGTGCTGGACTCAGGCGTCTGGGATGATGGTCACCCCCTCTGCCCCATCTCACATCTGAATGTCAAAACACACAGAGGCAGGGAGAAGAAAGCAACTTTCTGGAGATAGTAATCAAGTCACAAGGCACTCTGGTTTAAATGACATTTTGGTTATGACTGCCCTTCACCTAAAACTTGTCTAGACAAATATATCTTCCCATTAGCAAATAGCTAAATTCTGATGGTAAATTATGCTGACTAAACACAGTTAATTACCTCCCAAGTTAAGACACAGAAGTCAGAAAAATAACCTAGACCAGTCCTGTTTGTACTTCTTTTTACACTGTTTATTGAATATCTCTCTTGGAGTCTTTCAGCCTATTGCTGGTATTTTACTGTCCAGAGAAGTGTATATGTTAGAATTTCACTGACACTTTTCCCAGCTGAGCCTACACTCATTCTAAATCAAGACCCAATACTTAAGCATCAGTAGTTAAAAGAACAGAAGACCCAAGTTCCACCACTGTGGCACTCTGCTGCCCTGGGCAAGTGTCTCGGCCTCAATTTCCTTATCTACAAAATGGGGTTAATGTTATGTGAACTACCTACTTCACAAAACCCTTTGTGGGTCAAGTCATAACCGTAGGTATTTCTAAATGGTTATTCTTCCCAAATGAACTACATATTAGAAACAAAAGATTCATGATTTATTAATGGTTCTTTGCGGTGGGTGTGCTAACAAAAGTACACACTAAAATCAATGCTTCAACATCTACAACAACTTTCTTTCCCCCATCCCACTATGCAAATGCTTGAGCAAAATTTCTGCTAGCGCTCCAATCTGGCACATGTACTAAGAAAATAAATGTGTTGACTCAGGGAGCAGAGACATATTTAATATAAAATAAAATAGAAAATTGGCTGAATCAAGTCATAACACAGTCCAAATCCACATATAAAAGATTGAGAAGATTACTGGTTTGCTTTATTCAAGCCAATGCTTTATCAGCACAGCCAGCCAAAAATTTACAACCCATACACAGAATAAACCCTTTAGATGTACACAATAAAACCCAGCAGGTACACACTATGTATATCCACTTTTAATAGGAAAAAAATGATTAACCACTGACTGTATCAACACACATACACCCACTTGATATAACAGAGTGATATGTTACTAAACATGTAAAAAGCAACTAGGGTGACAGTTTGAATTTTGTTAATTTAAGTGCAACCACACCCCCCAGCACAGGTAAAGTTTGCACACATGGCTTCGCCAAAGCCAGCCTGTCTTTGTTTCCCTCTCCTCTGCATTTACCCAAGATCTTGGCTCTGGTACAGAAAACTCCCACTCTCGATTGGTTCATTCTGTCCTATGCAATTAAGCAACACCACAATCCAGTAAATGCAATGGCTCAATTATTTAACTTCTGGCCGAGTTTACCAGGTGTTCATAAAAGAACAACGTCAAGGAGGAAAGAGGTTTATTTCTATCTAGAACTAGCTGGACGGGGGTTTTATTTTGTTTTGTTTTTTTGCAAGGGCGGGGGAGAAGCACGGCTTAACCTAGAAAAAGATGGGAGGGAATTGAGAAAGAATACAAGTCGTCGATTTCCCTACAGGAAACTTGATTCTTATGCAATACTACTACCCACAAGCAGCCAGCCCGTCAGGCTGTAGAGGGAAGACACCTATTCCTGCCTCCAGAGGGGCACAGCCGGCTCTTCAAGGAGAGGGAACAGGGCAAGGCGGAGGAAGTGGTTCAGCCGGGAGCCGCCGGTCCCCGCCGGCGGAGCGGGGAGAAGACTCTTTCCAACCTTCCCCCCCCACACACACACACCCCCAGTGATCTCCGCCGGCGTGACAGTCGCTCCTGTGGCCGGAACGTCCCCAGAGCCCCAGGCAGCAGGAAGTCGGGGGCTGTCCCTCACTCCTTCTACTCCAGCCTAGTGTGCGCTTGCCCCACGGCCCTCCCTCTCGAGCTCATTCCCACTCTTCCTCTGCATCTCCCCTTTCTCCGCCGAACGAAACTTCCTTCTAGTGCCCCCTGTCCCTTCCGAGGCCCGCTCCTGTCATCCCAGGGAGCTGTGCCTTTAGAGCGACCTTCCAAGTCCCCTCATTCCCTCCGCCCCACTGAAATGTACGTTTACAATTCCCCCAAAACACCCCAGAGGCTCCCAGCCCCTGCATCGTCCCCTGGGGTCCCCAGGCCTGGGGACCGTCGGGGGAAGCGGCCCCACCCTTCACTCCCTTCACCTGTTTCTCCGGCTGAGGCCCGACAGGCCGGGGCTGCGCTTGCGCGAGGTGCGAGCGGAGGGCTCCCTCGGACCGCTGGGCCTCTCCTAGCCGACGCCAAGAGGGAGCAGAGCCGGGATGCTCGTCAAGGATCCGGTTGGGGCTTGTTCCCTCCGCGGCGACGTCGGAACCTCACGCTCTCCCTCCCCGTCTGGGCCGCCGCAGCTCCGGAAACCACTGAATTACAGCCCCTCCAGCCAATCCCCTCCCAGCCCCAGCCTGGCCAAGACACGCCGCTTATACATAATTCATAAGACGGCCAGCTTGCTTGGCCACCCAGGGGTCCTGCTGCGCGTTCTGTGTATCCGAAACCCCACCCACTGACCAATGAGAAGAGCCACTAGGAGAAAGGGCGGAGCCAAGAGAAGACTGGGGACGCCCCTGTGCTGGCTGTTCCGAGAGCTTAGTGCTCCTCCTTCCGCAAGAGCAAGAGAAGAGCCGAGGCCTTGAGTACAGCAGCCCGGGGGGGAGGAGGGAAGATGACCGGAATGTCCTGCTGAAAACTCAGCTGAGTTCCTGGCAGTGCGTGACGTCAAGACACTTTAAATGCCCCTGGTACGGCTCCCCTTTTCCCGGCCCTTGGCACCACGTGGGGGCGAAGTTGAGAGCCTCTTGCCACGTGGGAGTCAGCCAGTTAGACTGTCCCCAGGTATCACCATATCCTCAGGGGGCCCAACTCCTGAACTGGGTTTCTGGGGACAGCGGATGAACATGGGTGACTCCCGCCTGCTTTGAACTTCAGTTTCTGCGTGAGTAGGGACACACACCCGGAAACATGACGTGGAAATAGAGTAATTACTAGAGTGCGTGGGGAGAGGCTGGTGGATTTAACCCCGTCCTCTGTTCCATCGCTTCCAGCATCCAACACCAACGGCTAGCCCCACTGGCCGGTACAGGACAAAGCAGAAGATAGTATAGATGAAGACTTGTCGCGTACATATATGACTTGAAATTTTATGCATCCGAGTTGAAATACTTGAAATAGTCTGCCTTTTTCTTTTCCACCATGCTTACTTGATATACAAGTCTTACTGTATTGAAGCCATAGGAAATGTACACATTTTGCCTTACATAATAATGAACTTTGCATAACGGAGTGATGTGTGTGTGCGTGTGTGTGTGTGTGTGTGTGTGTGTGTGTGTGTGTGTGCTGATACCATGAGGGTTTTTAAAATATCAGTTGTTAGTATTTGTGTTTGCTGTGTTTGTTAATACAAGGAGGTATAAAGACAAAATCTAAAAAGGGCTCATTATCTCACCACGCAGATAACCCTTAATGACAATTTTTTCAATAAAACTAATACGTGTTCATGTATTAGTTCAGAAATGTCAAAAATTAAAAACAAAAATCTCCTTTCCCCATCAGTCCTTCTCTGCAAGGACACCTGTTCTTACTAATTTATGGTGAGAAAATAATGATTCTTAACCTTTGGGGAGGTGGGGTCACAGATCTTCTGAGAGTTTGATGGAGACTATGGATTCTAGCCCCAGAAATATACAGCACAAGCTTTCGTGTACTCACAAATTCACATGGTTTCCCAGATACCTGAAGCCTGTCTGAAGACTCCAGATTCAGACCGCTTGGATCACCTTATATCCAAGGTGAGGGCCCTATAGGGCAACTGGTAGGGTCACTGTGGTGGGACTGAGAGTCTCCCACTGCCCTCCTGTAGACCCAGGCCAATGTGGAAATTGCTTTATTTACCTGTGGAGTGTGTGTGTGTGTGTGTGTGTGTGTGTGTGTGTGTATTGATCACTCTGTTTATCTTATCTTTATCTTCACCCCCGGACAGATATCCCTCTTATTGCCTAACCTCTCTTTTAGTTGTACTATCCCATGCAATTGACTGCCTCCCTGATAACATAGGATCTAATATTTGTTTAGAGATTTACTGCTTACAAAACCCTTACACACTCATTGCCTCTTGTCTTTCTCACAACCATCGTGGTAGCAGATAGGAGAGGCCATATTATCCACTGATAGAAAAATAAGGCCAACAAAAATAAAACAAAAAATAAAAAATAAAAAAGTAGGGTTGGCCGGTTAGCTCAGTTGGTTAGAGTGCAGTGTTGTAACACCAAGGTCAAGGGTTCAGATCCCCATACCAGCCAGATGCCAAAAAAATTTTTTTTAAATAAAATAAAAATAAATAAATAAAGAAGAAAGAAGTGAAAAGTAAGGCCAAAATAATATAACAATCTCAAAATCACAGAGATATGCAGAGGTATACCAGGTGGGTTCAGAGCCAGGGTTTTGGACTCCACTTCCCATAGCTTTGCTCCATCCACCCCACCCCTGCTCTCCTCCCCTGACTCCTCAGGAGCTGGCCTCTTTCCCTCACACGTAAAGTCTACCCCTCAGCCTATGTTTGACCTACAAAAACTGCTGGCCTTTCTCCCACCTCTACTGGCTAAACACTGTGGTTTCTCTCACTTTGGGCCAACGCTTTGGCCACCTGACTATCCTCTCCTCACTTCACCTTGTCCTTCCCTTGGTTGCCCAGAGACATCATCCTAAAAATTAAATAAATAAGTCACATCTGGCTATTGCCAAAAAGAGGATAACAAATGCTGGCAAAGATGCAGAGAAAGGGAACCCTCCTACACTGTTGGTGGAACTGTACAGTGGTACAGTCATGACGGAAAATGTATGGAGATTCCTCAAACAACTATAGATAGGACTGCCACGTGATCCAGCAATCCCACTACTGGGTATACACCTAAAGGAATGGAAGTCATCATGTCAAAGGGTACCTGCACTTGCATGTTTATCACGGCTCTATTTACAATAGCCAAGAGTTGGAACGAACCTGAATGTCCATCATAGGACAACTGGATAAGGAAAATGTGGTATATATACACAGTGGAATACTACTCTGCCATAAAAAACAATGAAATACTGCCATTTGCAGCAACATGGATAAACTTAGGGAAAATCATGCTAAGTGAAATGAGCCAGGCGCAGAAAGAGAAATACCACAAGTCCTCACTCATAAGCAGGAGCTAAAAAAATAAACAAATAAAAAAGAAAGAAAGATAAAACAATCACAATAATATGTTGAACTTTCAAAAAGAGAGAACAGAACCGAGGTTACCAGCGGTGGAAAAGGGGGAGGGGGAAGGGGAGGGGGAAAGGGAGGGGAGTAAGGGAGGAATTGGTAAAAGGGCCGTGAAAAATGATTACGTTTTGTATTGTTTAATGTACTAGTTACTCTGACTTGAGCATCACATGTTGCACACAGGTATTGATATTCAACTCTGTACCCCATAGATATGTACAATCAAGTATGTTACGATTAAAAACAATTTTTTTAATTAAAAAAAAATCATGTCATAGTCTGCTTAAAAATTTCTTTGGTTCCCTATTACCTACAAAATAAAATCCAAGTTAAATAAAAAATACTAGCCCTTTAACATAGTGCCAGGCATGTAGTAGGAGCTCAATCTGTATTCTTTCTTTCCCTCTCTTCGTTTGACTTGCAAAATCCTACAAAGTCTGACCTGAACCCCCTTTTCCAGGCACATCCCACACACCCTAAGCTCACCTTTAACTAAAATTACAACTGAATTGATCACCTTCCTCCAAACATTTCTGCACTCTGTAACTTCAAGACTTTGTGTATATTCTTCCCTCCACCTGGAATATCTTCCCTTTCCTCATTCCCTACCTGAAAACTCTTACTCATTCTTCAAAACCTGGTTCCCATGTAACCTCCTCTAGGCTTTCCTCGATTCTTTCTGGCAAAGTTAATCTCTTCTGCTAGACTCCCTCAGCAGGTTGTTTCCCCATCTAGAATAGTATTCTCTACCTATGATGCATATTTCCTGACACATAATATTAATAATTAACATTTATTAAGTAGGTATTATCTTCCAGGAACTATGCTAAGCATGTTACACAGATGATCTTATTTGATCCTCACCAGAACCTGGTGAGGTAGGTACTATTATAATTCTCACTTTACAACTGAAGAAACTAAGGTTTAGAAAGTGAATGACTGATCCAAGACTGGTTCCACAGCTAAAAACAAGGGGCAAACTCAGAATGAGTCAGGTCTGGCTGACTCCAAAGCCTGTGCTCTCTACCCGCATGCTAGAAAACATCTCCCCTTAGGGTTCCTGGAAGCTCAAACCTCACAATGCTCATTTTCATAATCTCACCATCTAGCATCTAGCCCAGAACTCACCTAAGACTGAATTAATTAAAAATTAATAAATATGAGGATACTTCAAAAAGTTCATGGAAAGACTTTTAATTCTATTTTTCCATAAACCTGAAAGTACTTAAAGTACTCTCATATGTGTTGAATAATCATATCAGCAATAGTAAACGCTTACGAAGTTTTATTATGTACTAGACACTGCTCTAAGCATGCATTGACTCATGTGACACATCTTTGAGCTCATTTAATCTTTAAACTAACCCCATGAAAAGGATACTGTGATTTTACAGATAAAGACTTACCCAAGAGCATAGCTCGGTTGGTTAGAATAGGGTTATAGCACCAAGGTAAAGGGTACAGATCCCTGTACCAACTAGCTGCCAAAATAAAAAAATTCTTACCCAAGGTTAACTGACTTACGTAAGAACATAGAGCAGGTAAATGGCAGAGTCAGGATTCAAATCTAACTATGTCTAATTTGAAAGTCTGAGTAGCTGTTCTGCTTTGACTTTATCTCCAGGCCTCACCTTCTTCTTGGATCTCCATGGAAGGGTCTAAAGGAAAGAAAAAGGTGAGTACCCCATCCTCCACCCACCAACTGAATAAAGGCAGAGTGGAGACATCCAGCGAGTTTATGGTGGTTTATAAACACGTTCACAAATTCTTTGACACCACTCCCATCTAAAACTAGTCCAGTTCCACTCCCTGAGTAACACACTTCTAACAGATAGAATGCAGTGGAAGTGATGCTGCATGATTTCTGAGATTAGGCCGTAAAACATCATACATCTTCCACCTGATTCCTCTTCCTGGACACTAACCCTTGGAACCCAGCCGCCATCTTGTGAGGAAGCCCAAGCTATATGTAAAGGCTCTGTGAAGGTGTTGTGGCCAAATAGTCCAGTGAAGGCCTGGGTAACAGCAAGCATCAACTGTGAGCCAGCCTCTGATGATTCCAGCCCCCAGCTTTCAAGCCACCCATTAGGCTAAGAAGAGCAGAGATGAGCCATTTTTGCTGAGTCCTACCCAGATTACAAGTTCATGAGCAAAATAAATTGTCATTGTTTTATGCTACTAAGTTTGGGGGATAGTTTGTTACACAGCAGTAGATAACCAGGACAGTTTTCCATTTCTCACCTCAGAGAGCCTCAGGAACTATAAGCTAGATCAGGAACTGAAACTAATCAGACTTTGTAAAGTTCTAGAAACTTTTTAGTTACTGCCTCTTTCCTGGAGGAATTACAAGTAAAACTCTAAATCAAGAAGGCATTACAAGGAGGAGAAGATTTGGAGAAGAACCTTGGGGATGGTAAGTGGGTAGCAAGTCACTGCAGTGACCAAAGGGGGCAAGGGGAAAACTGTCCGGGTGATGGGATGCTCACGGGGCTCAGCAACAGAATGGCTTGCACAGAGCCTCCCAACTGCTCCTCATTAACCTCACAGAGAAGAGCAGGTCTGTGCAATGTGAACTCCTCAAACCTCCTCACGGCAAAAACACTTCTCAGGCATCAGGACTGTCTGAAGAACAGTCCTCCCCACTCAATATTTTAAGTGCTAAGTTTTTTTTCTATAGTGCTTAAAAAATCTTTTTACCATGTCATTCTGTCCTCCAGTGGCTTTCCATAGGGCCATATAGTAGTCCCCTTCAAGGTACTGACTACCGCCCTTCCTGCTGACCTCTGAATTCCAGCCAGTCGGTTTCCCAGTTCAGGGCCTTCCCCCTGCTGTCCCTTTTCCTTCCCCAGTGTGGCGTGGCTACTTCCTCCTCGCCCTTCAGTCTTACTCAGATAGGGCTTGTTCCCAATCTGTGCATCTCTGTCTCTATACCCATTTTATCGACCTGTTTATAGAGCTTCTTATCTGTCTCCCTCATTATACTGCCAGTTCCAGGAAGTGGATCTTGTCTGTTTGGTGTTCTCTTGACTCCCCAGTGCCTGGCATGGTGCAGAGCACATAGCAGATGCTCAATAAATAGCGAATAGATAAATGCATGAGGTAATTGATACATTAACTACCTTAACTGGATTATTACACAACATATATTTGTATCAAAACATCAGACTGTATCCAGTAAGCATGTAGAATCACAATGCATCAATTAAAATAAAAATAAATAAATAGCAAATGAATGGAAGTGCTCTTGGTCCCACCCATCCCCTCTCTGAGCCTTATTAATTCTCTTCTCCCTCCTGACCTTCCCCACTTGCTCCCTCCCTTTTGTCTCTGAAGGTACTTCCTCTTTCCTATCTTGACCCTGATATTTTCTCAACTTACTCCCCGGACAGTCATTGCCTCCAGGTCCTCACCTCTACTTCCTCCACCAAGGCGGCTTCTGCCCTGTCCTGTCCATAAGACAGTGCTTGAAAGCCACCAGGGACCTCCTTCTCAACAAAATTGTCTTCTTTTTATTTTACTTAACTTTGCTGTAGAATCAGAATCTGGTGCTGTCAATCATCCCCCTCCTCTCCTCGACATTCTTTCCTCCCTTAACCGTCACAGCGGTGAATAGAAGCAACTGAATTAACTGGAAAGCTGATGAGAGCTGAAGTGAGGTTCAAAAAGTGAAGCTGGGTTCAAATTCTGGCTCTGACACAGAATAAGCTACGCAAACTTGGACAAGTTCCTTAACCTCTCTGAGCCTTGGCACCCTCATTTGCAAATAGAGAACATAATTCTGACCATGGTAAGTTTGCATTAAAGTGTTTGAGGTTGGAAGATACTATCAAGCTGACTGTGCAGCAGGGCAGATGAGAGCCAAGTCCTGGAGGGGTCCACAGCTCTGCCACCCCACCTACCAGCAGTGTGACCCTAGGCCAGTTACTTACCTCTCTGAGCCTCAGTTTACTCATCTATGAAATAGGTAATATGAAAGCACCTACCTCGTAGAGGTAGATGTGAAGATTAGCAACAATGAGATAACCTGCAAAGGAGGGACTTACTGGAAGGAAATTGAGATCTCTCCCAAATTCCAATGAAGAGTTAAACAACTATGCCTTGGGAACAGCAATTCCAGGAAGCTCAGCAGAGGGAGTTTATGGAACATCCCACTAAAGTTCTGTCCCTCCCTTGCCATGACTGACCAGATGCTGGTACTGAAAATGTTTAGTTCCTATGTCTGTCAGCTTGAAATGCTAAATTCCTGACAGAGAAGATTTCATTGGCCCAGACAATACCAGATTTCTATTCTCCTTTGACAAAGCAGCTGTTGACAGGGGCAGGGGTCCTGGTCACCCAGCAGAGACAGCCCTGGAGGGAGGGGTAGGGGCTTTTCTGAGCAGGAACATCCTATATGCATCAGAATTACCTGAGATAATGTTTAAGAAAGTGCCCTGCGCCCAGCAGAATGTCCATCTCTCTGACCACCCCACAGTCTACTTTGCAGTCTTTCCCTCCGTCCACCATCCCTAAAAGGAGGGCACTCCTGCCTTCAATTCTAAACTCTCCCCTCTTCCCTCTCTAACTCCCTCCCTTGGCAAACTCGTCTCTCCTAGCACTTCAACAACTGCCTTTCTTCTAATCTTCTGATAAATTTTACGATGAGTCTCATTAGGTGTAGATAAATTACTTTCCTGGGTCCAAAGCAACTTCTGTAAAATGATACCTTCTGTTTCCTCATCCATAAAACAAGATCTTTTTTAGTTCTAACACTCCATGGCCCTATGAACAGTTTCTCGATCACGCCTTCAGCCTTCCTGCCCCTAAACCATTCTGTATACTGTTCACTTTGCCTGGAGAAGCTCCCCTGCCCCATGTCATTATTTTCATTTAATTAACATGTATTGAGTACTAATAGATCTGCAACATAACCAGCGCCACTTTAGACAAGCCCAAGTACAAAATGGCGCTGCCCACCTCCTCTCCTCCCCCCTTCCCTTTAGGAGAAGCCTCCTGACTTAAACAGAAACCCCTTTTGTTTCCGCAAGGAGCAGTTCTCCACCCTGGTCCACATTAGCATAATGACCCTCCTTGATAGTATCAGCCAGCCCTTGGTGCCAACATACCAATATGAGCTCTACCACCCCCACACCTGGTGCTGTCCCCCTTTCAGGGCAGCCCTGGGCTGTCTGCCACTCTGAGCACAGCCCAGCAGATTTCTTTCTTTAATAAAGCTTGAATGGTACCCGGCATCTCAGCTCACTTTCTTTCATTATGGTGTCAAAACACGGGAAGGGTTGTGGCTGATGTTGTGGACGATCCCCTATCTCTTGGGGTGATGGGCCCTTGGCCACCCTTCTTGGACCTGCCAAAACCAGATGCCTCTGGGACTCTCTCCTTTTGCTATTTCAGACCAACGCATCCAACACTGGCCTCAATCCAGGGTGAGTCCATGGGTCTGTCCTGCCTACGTCTACGGTTCCCCCAACTACTCTTGATGACTTTGGTCTCTACGAAGCCCAGGCGCCTGGCCAAGGGAACGCTTCTCGTGCCCCCCCAGATATTGGAGGACGCTCCTCTAGCCAGTCAGTGGCTTTTCTCTTGAAAAGAAGGTGGGCACCAAAGGGAACGCCCTTCGCTGGCACTCTTCTTCTACTGGGACTGACTGCCCTTTCTCACCCTCTACACTGGATCCTCATGATCCAAACCTCCACACTCTATGCCCTGGGGTTGTCCCCTGGCCAATTTCTTGGCCTCCAGGGAGACATTAAAACTCAGACGCCTTGTTGCAATGGATCCCAGTGGCCACAAGATGGCACTCGATTTAGACACTCACCAAAATGGCAAAAGCTATAGAGATGCCTTGTTCAAGCCTTCTCCTATCTCTGAAAGAATTCTTCTTTCTGTCAAAACTGTCCTATGTGTCAAATTCTCCTAGCTCATGCTTGACCTTTCCTTCCAGACTCGGATCAATCTTCTGATCCATCAGCCCTCCACATTCCTCTCTCTTCCCCACACTTGGCCTCCAGACACTCGTCCTCAGTCCAACTCCTCCTCTTCTCCCACTTTGTCAGGTAACAACCCCGCCTCAGCTCTGGCTTTTTATAACCCTTCCATGAAGTGGCTGGGATGGAAGGAATTGTCCAAGTCCATGTACAGGGAGCAGGTCTGGATGGCGGCTCAGGTACATGTTCAAAATAGTAGGCAGCCTGTGGGAGCCACTGCTGTTCCTTGCACGGACCCAAACTGAGACTACCAGGCTGACCATGGGGATCAGGATCTCCAGCATAACATGATCACACACTTGATTTATGACCTCCAAAAGGCTACTCACAAGTCAGTCAATTATGACAAGCTTAGAGAAATCATACAGAGATCCACTAAAAATCCCAGCGAGTTCCTAATCCTCCTCTCTGAGGTTTTACATGAATACACACGTATAGATCCAAACTCCCCTGCAGGCATGGCCCTCTTACACTCTCATTTCATTACCCAATCAGCCCCTGATATTCAAAAAACTATAAAAAAGATCAGGCCAAATACCAGCTCCTGGCTAATGCCATCAGTGGCTCACATACTCCTAAGCTGGCTGCCTCTAGGGGCAAGCCACCAGGGAACTTCTTCAAATGTGGTCAACCAGGCCACTCGGCACAGGCCTGTCATAACCCATCCTCACTACAAATGGCCAGGTCACTGGGAAATTGACTGTGCCACTTGCTGGAGAGTGGGTGGGCCAGTCCCCAACCTACAGCCTTTGGCTCCACAGCCATCCCTACCAGAGCTTCTTGGCTTTGCCCAAGAGGAGGACTAATGATGCCCAGGGCCCAAGGCCCCCACGGAGATCACCACACGCGAGCCCACAGTGAGCCCATGGTAACTCACCTTGTAAGGTAAGTTACGATCCCTTTTTTCATTGATATAGGTGCCATTTACTTTACCCTTCCTAAGTATGCAGGACCAACAACGCTGTCCTCTATCACAATAGTAGGGGTCATGGGATCAGAATACCACCCATGGATCACTCAAGCCCTTTCCTGTACCCTACATCACACCCAATTCACACACAAATTCTTAATAATGCCTCAATGCCCAGCCCCCTTACTGGGATGGGACATTCTTTCCAAATTCAAAGCTACTCTTACCCTAAATGCTTTAACTCCAGGTACAATACTCCTGTTACAGGCCGCACCCAGACCTGGCCCCTGGGGCTTCCACCTTCCCTTCCCTCTCAGACAAGGTTAATCCCTAGTATGGGATGCTTCTTCTCCCTCCATTGCTATGCAACATTCCCCTATCCTTGTTAAATTGCAGAACCCCTATTTGTTCCCTAATGTCCCAGAGTACCCCATCATTAACAAACACCTAAAAGGGTTAAAACCCGTCATACACAAACTCCTTTCTTCTCATCTCTCATGGCCTACCCACTTGCCTTTCAATACACCCATCCTTCTGGTTATAAAGCCTAATGGCTCATACCATTTAGTACAGGACTAATCCTGACACGCACCATTTGCAAAAACCTACTTGGGCAGTACTACCTCAGGGGTTTTGGGATAGCCCCCACTTTTCCTGCCAGGCCTTAAGTTAAGACTTATCTGAACTTCCCCCCCAACCTCTAGCACTTTAATACAATATGTGGATGACCTCCTCTTTGTAGCCCCTCCTATGAGCATTCACAGGTCCACACTGTTGCCTCCTTAATTTCCTGGCCTCCGGGGTATATCGAGTGTCCCCCAGCAAGGCCCGAATTTCTTCTCCTTCAGTTCAAGAGTCTAATTTCTGAACTCCTACTCCTACCACAAAGGGTGAAATCCTTTCTTTCTTGGGGCTTGCAGGGTATCTTCACTTATGGATTCCTAACTTTGGTGTGGTAGCAAAACCACTTTATGGAGCAGCCAAAGGGGTTCCTGCCATTCCCTTAGATCCCACAAAGCTCATTCATTCTCCCTTCCAGCAATAAAAAGCCACTCTCCTTGCAGCCCCAGCTCTATCCCTCCCAAACCTATCTCATCCTTTTATCCTATACATCCCCAAAACCCGAGGATTGGCAGTCGGGGTTTTGGGACAAAAGGCAGGAGATATTTTCTCCCTGGTGACATACCTCTCTAAACAACTAGACACCACATCTCAAGAATGGGCCCCTGTTTATGGGCCTTGGCGGTAGCCACCCTTTTAGCATAAGAAAGCTCTAAATTAACTTTTAAACAACAGACAGTCAAGACCTTCTCAGCCATAAGGCCAAGTCAATTCTCTCCCTTTCCCACCTACAACTTATTCACCTTACTTTCATTGAAAATTCTCAGTTCTCCTTTAAACTTTGCCCTCCCTTAAAATCCAGCCACTCTCTTCCCAAAACACTCATGACCCTAAAAACATAACTGCATGGAGGCTTTAGACCTCTTTTTCAATCCCTTTCCACACATCTCCCCACCTCCCATTCCGTGGTTCATAGATGGGAGTGCCACCTCCACACCTTCCTCCCAGGTGGGTTATGCCATAGTAAATCTAATACAAGCTATTGAGGCTGCACAACTCCCAAAGGAGGTTGGGGTTATGCACTGCAGAGGACACCAAACTCCCAATGACCCCATAGCCCAGGGAAACAAACTGGCAGATCTAACCGCAAAACAGGCTGCTCAGTCACCAGGCCCCCACTCTTCCTCTCCTGCTCAGGTCCTTCTCATGGCCCCTACACCCTTATCCCAATACACACTCCAAGAAATACAACACCTCCAATGGTTGTGAGCACAGAGAAAGGACAACTGGTATACTCTCTCCAGTTGCTATGTCCTCCCTACTACACAAGCTGAGCAAATCCTTTTAGATTTCCGCAATTCAGTTCATATAAGCTATGAACTCCTACTACGCCTTCTTCAGCCCTTATATTACTCTCCCCACAAAAGGACACGCTATCTTCAAACCTTAGTAGATACCTTTTCAGGTTGGATTGAGGCTTTTCCCTGCACTTTAGAAGATGCTACAGCAGTAACGCATGCTCTCACCTCAGAAATCCATCCCATGTTTTGGCCTCCCCACCAGTCACTCACTCGCCTACGGGCTGCCCCCTGCAAGCCCACGGGCCTCAGCTACTTCAAACTTACATATGGCAGACCATTCACTCTCACACCTCTCCCTTCCAGCTCATCACTTTTAGGCCAGTATCTCCCTACTCTTTCGCTCATTAGGGATCTTCTTTGGGAACAGGCCAACCTTCTATTACCTCATCCTTTCCCCACCACCTCCTCAGACTTTAAACTGAGCCCAGGACAGCAAGTATATATTAAAACCCGAATCCCAAAGCCCCTCTCACCATGCTGGGAAGGGCCTTATACAGTACTTCTCGCCACCCCCATCGCAGTAAAAGTACTAAGAAAGGCCCCTTGGTATCACTTATCCTTGGTAAAACTGGCACCTGAGACTTTACCCAAAGAATCTGTTTACACCAAGCCAGAGGAGTCCCTCTACTCAACCCCCAAGCCAACATCTCCTCACACTTCGTCCATTTTAGGACCCACAAAACTAAAAGCCTCCAGGACCTTCACTCTTCCCCCAATCCCAGAAGAGGATGATCTTTCCCCCGGCGATTATCCTCTCACTCTTGCAGGCCCGCTCCACGTCCTTCACACAGGAGCTGCTATTATACTGTCTGTTCTAGTACTTGCTACAGGATTGACAGCAGCTGCTGCAAAAGAGTGTAACATTATAGGAAGATTTCTCCTGGCCTCTGTTACCTCCTGTCAGTAGGATGCTTCTTAGCAATTCCATTGTGGCAATGTGCCCTGTAAATTCTTTTGGCTCCCTAACCCTTTGCATCCTTCCCGTGTTTTTCCTACTATCTCAATGGAGGACATGGAGGTTCCAGGTCCGCAGGGACGATGCAGTCCTCAGTGAATCAGACTGGTCCCCGAGCGACTCATCTGTCTCCCACTTCACGAGAAACTTTTTGTGGTCACTCCCCTCCCTATAGATGCAACCTGTAACATTTCCACAAACGTCTCTGCACTTTCTTCTAATCTCACCTCAGTGGGGACTGTCAGCGTTATGCGGGGACTGTCAGCGTTATGCGGGGACTGTCAGTGTTGTGCGGGGCCTGCCCACACTCTGCCTCACTAACACCAAACACTACCGCTCACTTACCCCCTCCTCATCCATGCCCTAAAACTGGAAAATATTTCCTTTGTAAAATGTTATCATATGTGATTTCTTGCCTATTCTTTTGGCTCATCCCTGACATCACCCTCCAGACAGATGGAGAGATGGAGACGGGACTGGGACTAACTTCGGCCCCCCCCTCAGGAAGTGCCCCCACTCCCATAGGGCACTAACTGTACCTTTTTAATTGGGGCAGGGATCCTTCCCGCAACTGGAAATGGCATAGCGGACCCTGCTACTGCCTCTCAATTCTATCAAAAACTCTCAGAAGAACTAAGCATAGACAGCATCTCCTCTCTCCAGTGACAGGTCACCTCACTCACAACAATCGCTTTACCTAACCGTTGGGCCCTTTACTTCCTTACAGCCGAGAGGGAAGGCACCTGCCTCTTCTTGGGGGAGGAATGCTGTTATTTCCTAAATGAGTCCAGGGTGATCCAAAACAACTTAAACCATTTCACTGAACCCTTGGATACCCTGGCTTATGCCTACTAGGACCCCTACCTGTGTGTGCCTCATCCTACTTTTTGGCCCCTGTCTCTTTTGGTGTTTCTTTAATTTCTTGCAGGAACATATACAGGCTTTCACCAACCAAAAGGTCGCCAAATTGTTCCTGCAAAGAGGATATCAGCCCCTCAGAATCAGCGACCTTTTTCCGGAGGAATACAGCCTCGCCACACAAAACCAAAACCTCGCCACCTAATTGTTTTACCCACCAACATAAGTCTTTTATTCTTTCCATATCTTTGCCTATCTCCAGCAGGAAGTAGCTTCAGAAGAATGAGACCTCTGCCCTTTCCCCCTTTTTTCTATACTTAAAATGCAGGAATAATAGATCTGCAACATCACCAGCACCACTTTAGACAAGCCCAAGTACAAAGTAGCACTGCCCGCCTCCTCAGCTCCTCTCCCCCCTTCCCTTTAGGAGAAGCCTCCTGACTTAAACAGAAACCCCTTTTGCTTCCGCAAGGACGCAGTTCTCCACCCTGATCCATATTAGCATAATGACCGTCCTTGATGGTATCAGCCAGCCCTTGGAGCACTATATAAGCTCTACCACCCCCACACCTGGTGCTGTCCACCATTTTCAGGGCAGCCCTGGGCTGCCTGCCACTCTGAGCACAGCCCGGCAGATTTCTTTCTTTAATAAAGCTTGAACAGTACCTGGCATCTTGGCTCACTTTCTTTCTTTTTATTTTTTTTAAAAGATGACCAGTAAGGTCATCAACCCTTGCCTTGGTGTTATCAGCACCACACTCTCCTGAGTGAGCCACGGGCCGGCCCTCACTTTCTCTCAAGTACCTGCTATTTTAATAGATATTTCTTGATGTTCTACCTGACTCACAACAAGTCCTCCTTTCCTGGGAATTGTCCCGCCACCCCATCATACACTGAAATGGGTCCCTTCAGCCACATCTGTATTATATAATCCTGTCCTCCTGGCCATAGATTATCAAAACTAGGGTGGATGCTAGTGTTAACTGGCTTAATCAGATTCTCTCTGCTAGGAATTTGGAATTTGAAACTGAGAGGCACAGAGCCTGGGAGCCCTTAGAGCTGAGTTCCATTAATGTCAGCACTTCAGAGAGAGCCATCCACCAACTCCCTCTGCTGAAGTCCCTGGAGATCCCCTGATTCCTACTCTTCCTAGCCTGTGCTCAGTAGTTCCTTGGAGTCCATGGGATATCTTGGCAGCCTTCCAAAATGACTTCCTTTTTCCCTTTAAGCTGACCAATGTCCTTTCCATATACTTCCAACCAAATAACATTAACCAATACATTTTAGAGACACTCTCAGTCTCTGGTGACACAAAAACCAAGTAAAGTGCTATCTCTGCCTTCCAGCAACACCTATTGAACCCATGTTTAGAATTTCATCTTAAGAGTGTGGTGCTGAAAACACCAAGGCCAAGAGTTCAGATTCCTATATAGGGATGGCCCGGTTAGCTCACTTGGGAGAGCGTGGTGCTGACAACACCAAGTCAAGGGTTAAGATCCCCTTACTGGTCATCTTTAAAAAAAAAAAAAAAAAAAAAAGAGGGCCGAGCCCGTGGCGCACTAGGGAGAGCGCGGCGCTGGGAGCGCGGCGACACTCCCGCCGCGGGTTCGGATCCTATATAGGAATGGCCGGTGCGAGCGCCGGTCACGAAAAAATACAAAAAAAAAAAAAAAAAAAAAAAAAAAGAATTTCACCTTAAAAGCCCACTTCCTCCTTTAAGTTTTCCCATATTCCCCAAGTGGGGTTAATCTCTCCCCAGCGAATTGCCATTGCACTCTGCTTTACCTTCTTACAGTCATCTCTTTGAGCTTTTTTTTTTTTTTTTTCAGTTGGCCACTATGGGGATCTGAATCCTTGACTGTGCTCTAACCAACTGAGCTAACTGGCCAGCCCTCTTTGATCTCTTTTAAACATTTTTCTCTCCCCATAATTGCAAACTCTTGAAAATCAAGGACTAGATCCTGTTGTCTTTTTAGGCTCTGGGTACTAGCACCGAATCACAATGTGGAAAGAACATCTGTTGTTTTGTCTGCCCATCTTCCTCTCCCTTTTCTATTGATAACAGCAACCAAATTTTCCTTTGGGAAAATAGCCCTCCTTCATTCTTGTGATGATTACTTGTAGGTGTCAACTTGATTGAATTAAGGAATACTTGGAGTGAGGTTGTTTCCAGAAGAGATTACACGTGAGTCTGAGCGGACTAGTGTAGAAGAGCTGCCCTCAGTGTGGGTGAGTACCATCCAATCAGCTAGGGGCCTGGATAGAACAAAAACAGAAAAAGGTGAATTTGTCTCTCTCCGGGAGTTGGGATACATTCTTCTTCTCCTGCCTCCAACATCAGAACTTCAGGCTTTCTGGCCTTTGGACTTCAGGACTTACACCAGTGGCTCCCCAGGTTCTCAGGCATTTGGCCTTGGATGAAGAGTTACACCATCAGCTTCCCTTGTTCTGAGGCCTTCAGACTTGGACCGAGCCACACTACTGGCATTCCAGGGTCTCCAGCCTGCAATGGCTGTCCTGGGACTTGCAGCTTTCATAGTCATGTGAGCCAATTCCCCTCAAAAATCCCCTCTCATCTATCTGTCTATCTACCTACCTATCTAATTGGTTCTGTCTCTCTGGAGAACCCTGACTAATAAAACTAATAATTCCAGGACTGGCTGGTTAGCTCGGTTGGTTAGAGCACAGTGTTATAACACCAAGGGTCAAAGGTTCAGATCCCCATACCAGCCAGGCACCAAAACAAAACAAAAACTAATAATTCCATGTTTCAGGTGGGTTCTAGAAGTGATCACATGATACGTGGTCCAAGGCACAGTGATTTGGATACATGACCTATCAGGGACAATGAGCATTATATCTGAGATTCTGGATGAAAGAATCTGGAAAGAAACACTCTTCACTGGGTTGATCAGCTGTTAGGGTATAAGCCTACAGCTATTTATTTATTTCTTTTTAAAGATGACTGGTAAGGGGATCTTAACCCTTGACCTGGTGCTGTCAGCACCACGCTCACCCAGTGAGCTAACCGGCCATCCCTATATAGGATCCGAACCCATGGCCTTGGTGTTGTCAGCACCACACTCACCCAGTGAGCCACAGGCCAGCCCCCAAGGCTTAAGGGGGAATTCTTAAGGGTGTATTTGGGGGAAGCTCAGGCTGAGTAGAGTAACTACATCTCTGGAGGGCTAATGTACTGACGGCAGGGAAGTGGATCCAGATGGTACAGGGTTACAGAATGTAACCATTAAACAGACAGTGGAGCCTATGGCCGCCTGCCCTTGAATCCCAGCTCCATTGCTTACCAGCTCCCTGACCTTAGTCAAGTCACTGTTTCCTCATCTCTGAAAGGGGAATGATGACAGAATCTACCTCCTGGGGTTGTTATTAGATTAAATAAGCAATTGCATGCCAAAGTGCTTAGAACAGTTCCTGGCAGAAAATAAGGGCTCAATAAATTGGCTATTATTGTTGTCTCCCTCGCTCCTTTTGCCCCGGCCCCCTCCTGCCCCAGGCAAGTAGGGCAAGTTTTCTTGTTTTGGGGGGTTTTTTGGCAGCTGCGAGGTACAGGGAACCAAACCCATGACCTTGGGGTTATAGGCTGTGGTCTAACTAACTGAACTAACCAGCCAGCCCTAGGGCAAGTGTTTATATCTAGTCTTCTCCCTCCTGCCCTCTGTAACTCATCCTATATAATGGTGGCCTTCAGAGAATACAATCCAACACAGATCCTTTTAGAAAAGCAGGTTTATTGGTCACCAGGACACAGCAACGTGAGAGGCTCCCGCGAGCCAGCAGAAAACTGCGTCTTTTTCAGAAAACAACTCAGGCCCCTTCCGCCCAAAAGCACCAAGGGACCTTGTCCCACAAGCCCCATCCTCCTTCAGCTGACATGTCTCCAACCACTCAGGAAAGAGAAAGGAGAAAAGGAAAAGGAAGAAAAAAAAAAAAAAAAAAGCAAGGCTTTGTATTGTATAAAAGGTTTGTGTCCCCAGGATCCCCCCACCCCCCTTAAAACAATTAGCTGCAATTCTAAAAAGCAGAGCAGGGAAGGTAAGGAGGAGGTGGGGGAGGGGGGAGAAAGGAAAAGGAGGAAGCCCTCCAGCTCTCCCTTCAGGCTGTGACTTGGGGGGAGGGGGTGACCTTACTTGACAAGCCACTTTCAATGGTTAGGAATGGGGGACTGAAGTGTCCTGAGGACAACTTGGTCAGTGGACTACAGACATAAGGCCTCCGGAATGGAAGCAGCGCTCCCCTCACCCCCCCCAAATTCAGGAAAGGCACCCCCAAGGGCAAGGAAACCAGCGAGGTATTGTCAAGTTCTGCAGCTTTGTGATACTAGCTCTAGGGAAGGACCCCGGGTAGAAGCTGCCGGGAGTGAGCCAGGGCTGGGTGCTCTATCCTGTGCTCTCCTTACCTCCTCTCCAGCTCTCAGCTTGGTGGCCTGGCCATTAGCATCGTGCTCTCCAGTCTGCCTCCTGCCTAACTCCCAGCTCTCCACAGCCTGCTCTTGCACCCTTCTGGGACCCTAATATTCTGGGCTTTGAGAAATGGGCTGAGGAGCACTGGGGGCACCACCCAGACGCTTTCTCAACCTGTACTTCCTGACCCTGAAAATGGTCCTTCAGTCCTCTGAGAACCCAAGTATGGTGAGATTCTTGTCCCGTGTTTCTCATGCTGCTAACAAGGGGACTTCACCCCTCTCTTCACTCATTTGCACTTTCCTTTATTTCCTATTTTCCTTCCTAAAGCCATAGCCATGTGCTCCTGTGTGCAGGTGTATAAACATGTAAGTGTGCCCTTCCCCCCACACCTCCGTCGTTCCACACCCCCTCCTTCCCCAGGCGTCCACTTGGCTCCAGCCTTCCTTGTTGGGACCCTTTGCAGACATAGCCTGTACTGGACCCTCATCCAGGGTCAGAGCTCACTCTGCCCTTTCTCCCCCACTGCCTCAGGTTCCCCCCAAAGCTGCTTTCATGTCCTTCTAGGAGAGGAGCCTCCCACGTGGGCAAGGGTCCCCTCCAGGATTCACTCTTTCCTCTTTGGGTAATTTTGGCTTTGAAACCTACAGGGGTCAGGATGAGAGGAGCTCAGTGAGCAGGAATGACAGCCAGGTGTGAGTGTGTGGCAGGGGGGACGTTGAGGGGAAAGCAGCCTCCTAAGGGGGGCCCAACCTTGGGATCACAGCAATTTCCTCTAGGACCCCTGACTTGGACAACCAGGACATGGGTCACTCCCCTTCCCATTTCCACCCAGACTCTGTCCAAATTGGGGCTGTCGGTGGCGGCGGCTGCCTCCCCCTCCCGTCGTAACAGCTGTAAGACTTG
Source organism: Cynocephalus volans (assembly GCF_027409185.1). NCBI lineage: Eukaryota > Metazoa > Chordata > Mammalia > Dermoptera > Cynocephalidae > Cynocephalus > Cynocephalus volans. Next base: position 2,014,923 of record NC_084469.1, on the reverse strand, counting down.
GAGGGGTGCTGCTCGAGGGGAGGTGTTTTTGATTTAGAAAAATCTCAGCCAGTTCGGGGCTGAGCGAGAATGCGGAAGAGAAAGTTGGGCGAGGGAAAGGAGCGGGGGGGGGGGGGGGGGGGGGGGCGGGGCGGGGAGAGGCCGAGCCCCGCGTCCTGCTCAGTCGCTGTCGCTCTTGTCCACCAGCACGGCGTCCGACTCCTCGGTGATCTCCAGCAGCGTGTGCACGTCGGGGCTGCTCCCGCGCAGCAGGTCGGCGGCCTCGCCCTGCCCCGCGCCGCCCTCGTCGTCGGCGCCCACCTCCACCATCTCGGTGGCCTTGAGCACCTCCACCTCGCCCTCGCGGATCTTCTTGACGTGGAAGGTGAAGGGCGGCACCTTGTACACCGCCGTCTGGGAGCGCGCGTACACCACGTGGTCGGGCGTGAAGGACTTGCGCAGCTTGTCGCGCGACGTCTTGAGCTTCTCGCGCCGCTCGGCGGGCACCAGGCGCGTGCCCAGCTTGTTCATGCGCTTCTCCAGCGTGTGGCGCGTCTTCTCCAGGTTCTCCTTGGTCTTGAGGCGGGTCTTCTCCAGGTTCTCGCGCGTGCGCACCTTGGTCTTCTCCATCTTCTCCTTGGAGAAGGCCTTCTTGAGGTCGTCCACGCGCCGCAGGCCGCTGCGCTTGATGCGCTCGATGCGCTCGGCGCGCGACTCCTCGACGACCTCCTCCACCTCCACCGCCTCGTCCGACGACAGCTCCAGCGCCGCGTCCTCCTCGGGCCGCTCGGCCTCGCCCAGCTCGTCGCCCTCCTTCTCGGGCAGCGTCTCCGACTCTTTCAGCGACTTGCCGATGCTCAGTTTGGCCGGCAGCTTCACTTCATCCTAAGGGGTCGAGAAGAGCGGAGGTGAGAGGGGCCGAGGAGGAGGGCCGGGCGGGGACGCGGGGGCACGCGGGGCGACCCCAAGTCGGGGTGGTGGCGATCCCGGGGGAAGGAGGGGGACCTGCGTGGTCCCCGTGAAATCGGACCCATGTGTTCGCCCCTGTAAGCCCAGCACCTGGCACAGAGCTGGACACATCGTGGGCGCTGAATAAATGTGTGTTGAACAGGCAGCGAGAGGAGGGACCCGAGCTTCGGGTCGGAGATTGACCTGCTTCATAACTGCACTTGGGCTAAGTATCTCTGCAGCCCTCCAACCCAGTCCTCGCGCCCTATATCCACCCATCTGACCGAATTCAACCACTGCGGCCGCAGGAGACACGGCGTTACTGTGGAAATGGGCAGAGCGCCCTCTGGTGCCCGAAGTCACACACTGCCCGAGCCAGGCCCCAAAGCAAGGAAGTTTGGGAGAGACCGTTTAGGTCGAGTGGGGGTAGGGGGATGAGCTCACAGCCAGTCTCAGGCGGCCCCCAAATAGGGTAGCTTGAAAGTAAAGTAAAGGGACGACACTTCCCAAACTCAAGCCGTTTCAGAACCAGCCTTCGGGAAGGAGCGCTGTGGCCCACAGCCACCCCCCACCCCCTGCAATACCGTTTGGTTCCACTAGGGGTCATTCCTCGCCCCATTGTTTCCTTTCTCTTTTGGGCTGCTGGCGGGTAAAGGCATCCGAACCCGTGACCTTGGTGTTATAGGGCTGTGCTTTAACCAATTGAGAAACTGATTGAAGAAAGAGGAGGAAGCTAGCTGGAAGCCAAGGACATGTTTTCTCCCCAATCTGGACATTTCTTCTGGTTCTTCCTTGGAAGGCAACTGAGGGATTACTTTTATTCTTGCTTTCCCCCCCAGGCTTGAGCTCAAGGGGTGATAGTGGTCCCAGATTCCCCATGATCCTGGAGCTCAGAGCTAGTTCTTCCATATTCCTATTCCCCTTGAAGGACCTAGTTCCACCACTGTTTTCCACCCCGGGAAGGTTTTCCAAGATCTGCCTATGGACCAACATTTCAGGATCTCAGGATCCCTCCCGCCTGGCCCCAGTCCCACCAACAGGTAGTGGAGGCATAACACGGAAAGGGAGAAGAACATAGCCCAGAACATAAATTGGACCTCTTTGGCCCTGACTCTCTTTAGGGACTTTAGATGAAAGAATGAGGCGGTTTTTCTAAAGGGTTTTCTGAAGATCATTTCCTAGAATTGTAAGAAAATCCTATCACCTGAGAAACTGAGGCAACATAAAGTGACCCCTCTCATAGACATAGACACACACACACCTCCCTATACACAGGCCGCTTAGTGTCTCCGCACCACCTGCTACAGAAATTCCTTCCCCAGCCCCCAACTTCTTTCCTCTTCCCTCCCATCTACATCCCCCCAGAGTTTCCTGGTTTACGTTGAAAACTAGGAACACCCCCTCCCAACTTCCTTCCCTCCCTATCAATAGCATTAGCAGGGACAAAGAGGGAATGCTGGCTCCTCCTCTCCTCCAACTGGGCACCAGCTCTGCTGGGCACCAAGCCACCTCCAGCTCTCTGTTGCCCTACTACACCTCCCAGCAGGCGAGTTGACCTGGGCTTGGGGCATGCTGGGACTTGTAGTCTCCACCTGCCATAGGCGGCTTGGTGCTATCATGGGCATCCTAGGGCATTCTGTCCATCCCTCTGCCTCTTGTTATTCACTAAGGCATTGAAGGTGTGCTTTTCTTGCTCTGAGTATAGGAGGATCCCAACCTCACTTAGCATTCCCTCCAATTTCCAGATTTTGGGTATCCTTCTGCAATCACCCTCTCCCTGCCTGCTACTGTAGACTTGGGACTTATATGTCATTTTAGGATTCTCTAGGACTCGATCTCAACCCTCCACTACCTCTTCATCCAGCTCCAATCAGAATTTACCTGTAGCACCAGTATCAAAAAAAATCAGCTCTGATCTTTCCTTCATAACCTCCCAGATGAAAAACCCACCCACGCCCCACCAAAAGGTGGAGGACAGCCTCTCCTTTTACTAAGTTCAGACAATGTGGATGGGCTAGGGAGGGATTAAGGGTGACTGGCAGGGAACAGTCAGGAAACAGTCCCAGCTGCTGGAAAACAAATCTGCATTGTCTCCCTGCTCCACCCCCAGCATCCCTGATTCTCCCCCTGCTCCACCCCAACCCCTAAAGGCTGAGCTGGTTGGTTTTCCTGGCTTCTGGCTTCCTAGACAAAGGTCTGTGCCAGCTGAGCTTGGAAGAGAACAGGGCTGGGGAGAGAGTTGCAGACTTCTTGTAGCCAACCCCATCTTCCTAGTGCCTGATGAAAGGTCTCAAACTACAACATCAGGGAACAATCCCAGTGAGGGGAAGTTTAATCCTGGACTTGGGGGAGCCTCCCCAGACTAGAAATCTACCTGGGGGATATAACCCCATTCATTAAGGGCTTCCCCTAGGGTGATGGCTTACACCAGAGGAGCTGCCTTCTGGGTGGAAGGTCAGGGGATGGGGGAAGAAACAACTTGACCTGAATGCCTGGATGATGTCCAGTAAGCTGGCTCTAGACAGTGTATACCACTATTAGCTTTTCCCCTCCATTAATGGATTTCTCTTTTCTCCCCCTTTCCAAGCCAGGTTTCTCCCATGACTCACAGCCTTGGAGTGCTGTCTTGGGCCCACCCAGTCTGCCTGTTGCTACAACAACCACCAACACAATCCAAAGGCACCTCCCCCCACCCTGGGTACACATGCCAGGCACCTTGTCCCACCCCTACTTCCCTGGCAGAGAGCTCCTAAGCCAAAGGAGGGGCCTCAGGGTGGCTAGGAGGGAGGGCTCTGCTTGTTCTGTTTTCCTATTTTTATTAAACAAAACCACCACTCCCAACAGGCTTGTTTTCCAGAGTTACCTTTAATGACCAGGTCTGAACAAAAGCATGCAGAGCTTCCCCTGCCCCTCACCGAGCACACGCAGCTCCCCAACCCAGGAAGGCACCCGTCCAGGGTGGACTTACAGGAGCCCCAGGGAGTCTCCCTGCCTCTTCCACTCCCCCTGCCCCCCCCCCCAAACCCTGCTGTGTAAACTTAAGATCTTCTGGCTTAGGAAGGTTTGTATAAGATTATAATTTAACTGAGCACCTGCTATGCACCTAGCCCTTGGCCACGCACTTCACATTTTAGGGAGAAAGGACAAGGGCCACATGGCTCTGGGTAGGAACCTCTCTTGACTTAGAGGTAACCAGCTCTGTCACTAAGTACCATCTGGGAAAGACCACAGAAGACATTGGAGAGGTAATTTAGAGCCCCAGGGTCTGCTTAAACACTGTGTTAGAAGAGAGTTCAGAATGCGGGAGAAGTGAAGAGGACGGGAAGTCTTCTAAACTGAAGTTTTATAAACTCTGTGTTAGGTAGCTGAGACAAGGGGTAAGAGACACCGAAGGCAGATGGGTCCCTCCCTTCTGCTATAGGATGCATTCTCAACAGGGTGATATTGCCCCCAAGAGGGTCAAAGTTGATTTTGGTGGGCGGGAAGGGGAGAACTTAGATATTACAATGGTGTGTGCTCCAAAGAGCCACAGTATATAAACAGATATACAGTGTATCTATAGTATTAACATTTCATGACGGAGGTGGACAATTAGGGAAAAAATATCGCAAAAGATTCCTTAGGATGATCATGAAAAAAAAAAGTTGAGAAACACTGTGCTATAGGGAGGCCAGAGGATCCAAGCCAGATCCAGCTAAAATGTTCCCCCTTCTGGCCTCTCTGAGTTGGCAGCTTTTGGGTGCCCCACCCAAGGCAGGATCTGGCAAACATAAAGGATCTCTTTGCAAAACATTTTCTAAAAAAACTGGAAAAAAATCAGTGTAAATGTTTTCCTCAGCTACAGGGAGGGAGTGGAGAGGGCCCAGAACAGACCCCAGGCCTGGGCCTCATGGGGGTCCTCTCCAAAGAGGCTTTGAGCCAAGCTGGCCTGTCCCCAAGGAGGAGGTGGCAGGGGCAAGGGAAGAAAGAATCAGAGGCCATGTGCAGTTTCATACAGCTTCATGCTGGGCAGCCTTTGGGTTGAGCTCAAGTATGATGTTGGGAGCATCTACTATTAAAACAGAAACCAAGAAGTAGGGGAAGGCCCCTACCCTTCACCTGCCACCCCCACTGCACACTCCACATTCACCTAAATTCTGCATAATGAAAGTGTTTTCACAACGCCCATCACCCAACCACAGGGGGCAGGGGCTTGGAATGGCTGGCACTGACCACCACCAACCAGTGAGCTGATGGTGGACCAGAGTGACACCCCATGACCACAGCCCCATGGGATCCAGGACACCTTAAATACCCCCACCAGCTGTCGGCTCCTCTGGGGTGGGCAGGGGCCGAGGCTCTGGGTAATAGGGCAGTGTCCTAGGCGTCTGCTCCAAGGTTGGGAGCTCAGGCACTGTCTCAGGCTTCAGGTCAATGGGCTCAGTCTCAGGCAGAAGGTCAAAGGCACGATCTTGGGTGTTGCTGAGTCAGAGGGTGCATTCAGCTTCTTCTTGGGCTAAGATGAGGAAAAGGGGTTTAAATGGGGTTTGTAACGGGTGTAGATGGGGCTGAAAGAAAGAGGCCTTGTTGGCATGCAGAGTTGGGGCTGGTGAGTCAGGAGGGGGCACACATGTATTAGGGTGTAAAGAAACTACATTTTATTTTTACTTTTTAAAAAATTTTTTAGGTTAGTGTGGGATCGGAACCCTTGACCTTGGTGTTATCAACACTGTACTCTAACCAACTGAAATAACTGGCCAGCCCCAGAAACCACGCTTTAAATGCTTCATCAAGAGAGCCCTGGGGCCAAAAGAGGTGGGACAAACCCAGGCCCATGAATTAATAAACACAACTTCAACTGAATCTCCTCCCTTCCTCCCTCTAGAATCTCCTCCAGCCCCATCCTTGGGCTCCTACTTTCTGCCCTTACCCAACCACAATCGTGGGATGACTACGGCTATTGGGGGGCTGGAATGGTGGGGGAAAGAGGCTGCTGGGGGTGAAGAAGGAGTTTTCCAAGAGGCCAGTTGTTGGACTGTAACTGGGGAGGTTCAGATGAGTGAAAGAGAAGGCATACAACTTCACTGTCTTCAGAGTCAGATGCTGCTAATCCCAATTATTATTCCCCAGGGCAGGGTAGACACTGGGTGCCACCCCGGATAAGGAGAGGGAAATGCATGGGAGAGGGACATCCTGGCTGTTTCCCTTTGGTCATGTCCCACCTCCTGTCTCCCTTGTCCCCCCCCCCCCCCGCCCCAGCTTGGGATATCAGACACTAAAATACCCAGAGAAATCAGGATCCAAACCCAAGCAATTTTTATGACAGGTAGGCCTGTGTCCTGGTGCACCCAGCAGCAGCTCTCAACTCTCCCTCCTGAGAGATGGAGCTGCCACTCTTGCCTGGGGCAATCAGAAGTCAGGAGAGAGGGACAGTTGAGAACACTACCAGACTCAAGCAATAGCAGTGCTCAGTAAAGCCCATAGTCACAAAAAACCAAAGCAGAAGCTCCTGACCTACTCTGCAGAGTACAGGGAAGAGGTGGGAGTGGCAGAGAGGCTGAAGAGAAAGGGAACCAAATGGCCCTCTCCTAGGCAGATGCAGAGTCCATGCCAGGGGACATCCATAGCTGGCCAGGGGCTCCACTCTTTACACCCTGCACCCCTCCCCAATGTCACTGGGCCAGGTGACCACACATTGCCTCTAGGTCAGCCCTCATGAGACTGAGCAGCTAATGGCCACCAATGTTGCCCACTGGTAGCCAACACTGCATACGCATACACACACACAACCAGCAGCCCCAGTGCCAGGACACTGCAACTATCTCCCTCAGAGAATGAAGAAGGCAGAACTAACCCTAGGTTAGAGCTAGCCTCCACCCTGATTCTTGCTGCAGAGCCCTGGAATGAAAGGAGGGGGTGGGGATCAGTGAGTGTAGCAGAAGAAGTACACCTGGGTTCTGGCTCCAGCTTTTACCAATCACTTGAGTGACAATAGGAAAGTGACTTCCCCTCTTTGGGCCCCAGCTTCCTAAACTACAAAATAAAAAAGATGAAGTTGATTGTCTTTAAGGCATCTTCCAGCTCAAAAGGTCTATAGTGACAGAATGATGAAATACTATAATATGATTCCAAAACGTGGCACAAATCACTGCTCATCTCTGAGGTTGGTAGCTTGGAAATAATATTCCCTCCCCTCTTGCTATCAGTTGCCCACTCGCCCACTTTGTGACTTGACTTTGAGCTTTACAATAGTCAGATTTTACTCAAAAAAAAAAAAAGCCCACAAAAAACAAAACCAACACACACACGCAAACAAAAACAAACAAACAAAAAAAAAATGGAGGGAGAAGCAGATGGATAGTATGATTTCCTTTAGTCTTATGAACAACTCTAAAAATACCCTCCCCTCCGTGGACCTAGTGACCAGGAAAAACAACATAAACTCAGCTTTTTGGAGGAAGGGTGTGGTATGCATACTCTCCATGGCCACTAGGTTTAACGGGTGAAAGGGACCAGAGTCCCAAGCTGGGAGTATTTCTGGACAAAAGTTTGGAGTTCTTCTGGAGCAAGGTAGCCCTGATTTGCCTTGAGACCAGGAAGGAGTTATAGGCTGGGTTGGAATCTGGGGAGGAGAAGCCAGCAGGCCCTCAATCCAGCCCTGGTGTCCTCCCCTTTAATGCCCATGAGCCACCTAATCCCTTAAATGCTTCCTGGTTCTATCCCCAAGCACTTGGAGCAGGTCTGATGGGTCTTAGCCACTGGTCCACGTGTAGATCACCAATTTTGTCTCATCAAAACTGCTCTAGAAAACATTTATTTCCAAAAGAACTCTAATAAAACATCCAAATCATTGCCTGTGAGAATTAGCTCTTTAATGATCACCGTCTGCCCATTTGCCTGGTGTTTTAGTGCAACTGCCTCCATACCCACAATCTGGCCTGGTCCCCCTGCAGCCCTCAGTCCACTAACTCCTATGACTAGTAGATTCACTTCTCTCAATCACTAGCTGTTGCCTTGCTAAGTGTCACCTGATAGGATGGGATGGTAAACTGCTAGCTTTTGTTTGGGAGACAAGGAGGGCAATGCCAGAGAAGGACAGTAATAACTTGGAAGTGACTTCAAGATGAAGACTGATATCTTGGGTGGCAGGTGCTGAATTTCGCGTGTGTGCGCGTGCGTGCGGTGAAATGCAAACAACCTGTGAGATCATTGTGTCTAGTAGTCCCCTGAATCTGGGGTGGGGCCACACAAGGGATTCCCTCCTTTTCCTCCCAGGAATAGGGTGTGGGAGGCCAGATGTGCTGATCCCACAGCTGGGGTCTTCCCACCCCTTGGTGCTCTCCTGCACCCCACCCCCATTGCCTGGTCATCACGGCCCACATCTGCAGTGGGGAATACAGTATCCCTTCCCCTGGTTCCCTTCCAAAGAACTCACACTATCCCTGGAGTTCTTTCTCCAAATCTCTCTCCTTGGCTGGCCACTTAAGCACCCTACCCCCTCAGCTTAACTTTACCATAAATGCTGCCACCCCCAGTCTTCCCTATTAGGTCTGCCAAGGCACAGAGCTATTTTTATCTCATTCTCTTCCCAGGCCTGCAGACCTCCGGGAGGAGCGGCCTCTGCTTTCCTCCAGCAGCTGAGCCCTCACCCCTTGCCCCCACCTGGAACATCTGCTCTACAGCTCAGGGAAGTTGAGCCCCACCCCAGTAGCTGGAATCTTTTCCTTTCCTCTGTGCTCCCCCCAACGTTGGGTCCATTTTAGTCCTCAGTTATTTTTCCTGTTGGTTGAGGGCTCAACTTGAGCCACTCTTTGCACCTCAGCTGTCTGCCCCCAACTGGCCCTGCTTTAGTACAGATGCAGTAAAAGCCATCCTGTGATTAGAACTCTCCCCCCACCATCCACAACGTAGAGACATCCTTGCCAAATGCTGGAGAGAGCATAACAAAAGAATACCTTTGGCTTCTGCAGAGAAATCTTTCTCCCTCCCTACCCACCTTTCTTCTCTCAGAATGTCCAACTTTGGCACAGGGAGGTTTACCTCAAGGCCAAGAATGGTGTGGGACATTTAGAGTGAGAAGGATCACCAATTCAAGTTCTTCCTGGCGACCCTCTACCACACCAGGCTCGCAGAAAAGACAGAGCTGGGTTGCTGTCCCGTTCCCTCGATCCCCCTCTCCTCCAATAGGCAGATCTTTTTTTTTTTTTAAATCTCACAAGCCCCCCCCCCCCCCCCGCCCCATCCTGCTTCCTTCAAGCAGTTAAAATGGAAACAGCTCTGGCAAACATTTTCTACCCAAACGGCGGGGGGGGGAGGGGGGCTTCTTAAAGGCCAAGTAACTGCCTCTTGGGAGGAGTCCTTCAGCAGTGAGTAAGGGTGGGGAGGGGGACAAGCGCCATTTCTACCTTTGTCCCATCACCACCTCCTCGGACAGGTGCAGGCTTACCCCTCTGCTTGTCTACCTAAACACCTGTGTCTCAATCATGCATCTCTCTCAATTCCTCCTAGAGAGACCAGGCCAAGGACCTCACCTTACCCCAGGCTGCCCAAGAGGGGTCTTCTCACGAAGGGGGTGTGGGAAATCTAGCCTCCTTTTTCTTTCCATCCCTTCATAGGGAGAAGAAGGGAAGAGGGAGCACAAACTAGCCCCCCGACCCAATCCCCGCCTCCTTGGGGTGAGAGCACCGACCCCGCCTGCGGGAAGCAGGGAAGGGGTAAGGCTGGGCACGTTCCCGCGCAGCCAGAGATCACCAAGCCCTCAGCTCAGACTTGCCCCCTAATAGCGCTGGGGGCGGGGGACAGGCGGGGAAGAGCAGCAACGCTGAGATTCCCAGGTTTATTTGAGGTTATGATATGAAAACTACATTTTATCCCCGCGGGAGGAACAGGGAGGGGTGCAAACGGAGCGACAAGCGGCCGGGCGGAGCCTAGGGCGCGCCAGCCTCGTCCCTCCCGCCGCCCCGCCCCGCCCCGCCCCCGCCGGCCTGCGGGCTGATTCACCGCGTCGGGACCGCGGGACCCCACGCCGGCCGCCCGCCCCCCGCCAGCCCCTCGCGCACTCCGCCCGCCCACCCTCCTCTGTCCGCGCGCCCGCTTCCCGAAGGCCGAGGGTGCTGGCGCGCCGCGGGCTGGGGTGTCCTCGAGGGCCTGAAAGCGCCCGGAAGCCAGGGACAGAGAGCGGCGAGGGGCCGGGGTGGGGGGCCGGGGTGGGCAGTGGAGGCTGAGGCGGGGGCGCGCGGTCGGGGACGGGGGCGGGCGGTCGCGTCCCTCGCCTGGCGCAGCCCCCGCCCGTGCGTGCCTGAGCCCTGAATCACCCGCTATATTGGGCCGGCAGCGCCGGAGGCCCCAGGCCCGGGCCCCGCCGCCAGTGTCCGTTTACAGCGGTCCCCAGCGGCCGCCAGAGACCCCTGCCATTCCCTGAAACTTGCCCAAGTAGGAAGACAGAAGTTTGGCAGAGCCAAGATGGGAGCAAAATCTTCGAGGGGCAGCGTCCCCGAGTCCAGCCCCCTAACTCGGCTCCGCTCTAAGTTTGCGACCGGAGGGAGGGCCCTGGATAGGGAGGCGCGGGGTGCCGAGCGCGCCCAGAGAGTCCGCCGCTCCCCCCGCCCCACCCTCCAGCCCTGCCCGCCGGAAAGAGGGTGGATCCCCCGGCGCCGGGGCCAGCGGGCGGGAGAGCCGCGCCGCGGGCAGGTCTCGCCACCCCAATCCCCGGGCCGGGGACGTGGGCCGGGCGCTGGAGCTCTGGACGCGGGCTGCCCCGCGGGCTCACCTGGTAGATCATGACTTTAAAGTTGCGGCGCCGCAGCAGCTCGGCCTCGTTGACCTCCAGCTTCTTGATCTGGCCGGCCTGGCGCTCCAGGCTGCCGCGCACGGTCTTCACGTTGACGCTGACCTTGCGCACCTTCTCCAGCAACTTGCTCACCGTGTTACTGGTGGTGGCGTGTGCCTTGCTCAGCTTGCTCAGCTCGCCCTGGATGCTCTGCACGGCGCCCTCCATCTCCGCCTGCCGCTCCTCCAGCTGGGCTTGGGTCAGCTGGATCTGGTCGACGGCGCCGATGATTTTGTCCAGCAGGCTCAGCACCAGCACGCCATTCACCTGGTCCGACTTGATCAGCTCCTCAGAGCCGGCCCCAGACGGCTCCTCCGTGGCCGGCGCCCCCACGGGGGAGGGCTCCGGGCCCTCGGCGTCGGGGTACCCGGGAAGCGGCCGCTCGACGATGTGGAGCGTGACGTCCTCCATGGCTACCCGGAGCCGTGCGGGGCCGGCCGAGTGGAGCTGGAGCCGGAGCCGGAGACCCGGAGAGAAGGAAGAGCGGGAGGGGGGCGAGCGAGCGAGAGCGGAGGAAACTCGAGCCACGTCCGTGCGCACCGGGACGGCGGCCAGAACTACCGGGCCGGGGTTTGGTCTGCTCCCCGGCTCCCAGGCCAAACCCCGGAGCCTCGTCGCCTATTGGCTGGCTCCACCCCAGAAAGGGAGGGACCGGGACAGAAGGGGAGACCGACGGGGCGGTGGGTTGGGGGGGTGGAGGGGGACCCAAGGGCCTAGCGCCCCACCCTTCCCGGGATGGTTGGAATAGTTGGAGCCGGAGACTAGGGCCTCCTCTGGGAGCGGCGGGAGCGGCGGGAGCGGGACGGGCGGGGGAATGTGAGCTGGAGAAAGGAATCAGGTCCTAAAAGTGTCGCTCATTTACCTCCCGTGGTTTTGTTTGTTTGTTTCTTTTCTCATCCGCAAACCCCCTTCAACCTTTTAAGATCTAGAGCTGAGGGGCAGGCGGACCATGAAATTCTGAAATTATAGGCAAAATATTGTATTTGCCTATATGCCTAGTTTTGGAGAGCGAAAGGATCCTTGCCCTCCACAATCTTTTCGAAAGGGCTTCTGGTTCACCTCCCTCCCCCAAAGTCACCATCCACTGTTCTAAAAGCTGGAGGGGGTGTTTGAGGAAGGGAAGGAAGAGAACTTAAATTAGGGTGACGGGGTGGTGAGGGACTGCGAAGGTCTTCTAGGTTCCTCTTAGGAGTGTCTTAAAGAGAAGGATTAAGATGGGCAATAAAACAGAAAGTAAAGCCTTTTACGCACCTCTCTCTAAAAATCACCTTTCTCTGTGATTCCCCTACCTGCTTCGGATGTCTAACTGACACTAATCCCAGAAAGCAGGAGCTGTGAGTCCATTCCTCTCTCTAGATCCCAGAGACTGGGAATCAATTGTTAGGTAAACAATCAGAGAGGTTACCTAATCCACCTCCTCATTTGACAGATAGGAAAAAGAGGGCCCGCAGAAGACAGGTGACTTGCCAGAGGTCACTCGCAGGTTAGTGTTGACATTGGCACTTGAACCCAGGTCTCTGGACTCCTGCTCCCTGGCTCTTTTCACCTTAGCACTCTGTGCCTCTCACTGGGACAGGGAGATGGTCAGCCATGGCCACCCCACGTGTGTTGATTTTGAGCCTGCTGGCCTGAGGATTAACTAAACCCAAGGAGGGTCCTTGGTGCAGAAGTCCAGAGAAAGAGAGGCTGCCCATCCTCCCCCCACTTTGCTCTCTAGCCCAGCACTGGGCTGTGAGTCCCCTGGAGACGGACCAGCTCCCTTTCCCACAGAAAAGCTGCAAACCTCTTCCCTGCTTAGGAAGCCAAATTTGGGTTTCCCCAGCTGGATGGATGATGGTCTCAGCCAAAGGTCACTTCTAGTATGGCATCCATTATCATTAAGAGGAGTGAAAAACTGCACTGTGGGGACCTCAGGCCTCATCAGTCCAATCAGAGAAGCCACCAAACTAGAAAGGAGCTCAGTGACTGGGATAGTGCCCTAACAACTATTGAGTAAAATACATTCCTTAATACTTCTATAGCTGTTTCCTCAGAAACAAGTGGCTTTCTCATTTGAGGTTCAGGTAGAATGAACTGGTATATAAAATCATATATACACATATAGCTGCTAGAACTGGCAGATTATCAACTCATTTTAGAATTAAAGAGAAATTTAAGCAATGTAGCAATTTAAGTTCCTTCTATTGATGATTGATAAAGGATTTTTTTTTTGTTGTTGTTGTTGTTGTTTTTGTTGTTGTTGTTGTTTTTGCCTGGGCCTTGGCATTATCAGCACAACACAGTAACCAACTGAGTTAGCCAGGTAGCCCTGTAAAGCTTTTAGAAAAAAGAAGAGTAGAGAACCTTATTGGACTTTCATAATAATGTTCTTACATTTAAATTACATTTACAAGAATTTGTGTGTGTGTGTCTGTGTGTGTGTGTGTGTGTGTGTGTGTCTGTGTGTGTGTGTATGGCATGTTTGGTGATCTGAACCCTTTACCTTGGTATTATCAGCAACATGCCATTTTAAAAATTGATTAACAGGTGACACACAAGACACAAATTGCAAATAGCATGCACAAAATATAAAGTGAAAAGAGGTTTTATTTCTACCCTTGTCTCTAGCAACTAGTTTGCCTCCCAGGAGACAACAATTGTTACTGTTTTCTAATGGAATCTTCTATAGAAAATTTCTGCACATATGGAAATATATATATATTTCAGTACTTTGCTTTTTTCAGTTATTAATCTATCTTAGAGATTGTTCCATATTAGTACATATAGAACTGCCTTGTTTTCCAATGTATGAATGTAGTATACTTATTTAACCAGTTCCCTGTCAATGTACAGTTACAGATTACAATTTAAACTTCAGTGTGAAGGGGGTGGAGTTGCTGAAGAGGAATTTTAGTGGATGATTGGTTTTTGTTGTCATAAGCTTGCTTAAATGAATTAGATCCATGCCATTCTGGCTTTCCCATCAGGAAAATATTTCTATACTACTTTTTAAAAAAGGAATGTCAGTATTTGTGGATGAGTCAAGTTTTGTCCCAGGGACAGACCATCTCTGACTCATTTGATGCCTCCTTAACAGAGAATTTTTGCATACCTGTGTTAGAGAAATATCTGCATCAACAAGTTTCTCTCACCCTTCCTCTTTTTACTAAATGCTGGTTGGTTTAAGACCAACAGGGGGCATGCTGAGCCTGGGTGTTCTAGCTTTACCAACATGGACACCCAGAACTGGAGCAGAACAATCCTTTCCAGAGCATTTCACCCTATTTCAGTGGAAATAAGCACTTCTCTTTATTTGTAATCGCATTCAGCATGCCATTGCATGCTTTTAGGGTTGATGCTTTGCACTTTCCATTGCTCACTCTGTTTGCCGAAAGGCACACTGTTCCATTGTGTTCTTTCAGCTGCTGAGACAGAATCCATAAAAAGGACAGTGAGGTCAAAGCAAACAACACCTTCGGCCCAGAAAAAGCACACCAGGATGCAATCATGTCAGCAGCTACAATCTCACAGTGCTCTGTCACATTCTTCCATCCATCCATTTGTTCAATAAAATGTGACTACTTACCATAGCCAGCTACTGGGCTTTAATGAGGATGAATAAAATTCAGTCCCTCCTGTTGAGAAGCTCACAGTGTAGAAAGGGAGACAGATGCACCAATAGTTTCTGACACAATGTGGAAAGTGCTCCCCAGTTTAGGGAAGGTGGTCACTACTTCTGTGGGGAGTGGGGAAGGGTTCACAGAGGAGAGTCTCTACATATAAAGGAGGGGAAGAGACCCCTCCGCTAACCCCAGTAACAACACGAGGTGTGAAAGCCAGGCATTCCTCAGCAGCTCTTACCATGGTTCTGCCATGAGTGTCTTCAGTTTACATTTAGGGAGATCCAGCAAAAGGTACGATATGTTCCATTCAGTTTTGGATCTGCTCTGGGCGAGATCCCAGGGAGATAGTGTGTTTTGTTTATAGTAAACGGTTGGAATGAGTGATGTGTCTTCACATCAGAGAAACCATCCCACGTGGAAGACCAGCCCTCAGTAGCTGGCTCACAGCTGCCACAAACAGCATGACTTTTCCACCAGCCTTACAGGCATTATTCTTATCTCTCTGGTATGTGTGAAAAGTGCCTATAATACTTGTATACTTCTCTTCCTCAAAAATTCCTTTGTTTCTTCTTCTTCAAACATTAAAAAGTAGGGTAACTTTTCTGAACCAGAAAACAACCAAAAGAATTTACTGAGTGCTAACTTATGCATAATTTGGTGGTAGAAACCATTCAAAGGACACAGTGCATTTGCAGTGGGGTGAGAGTTTTAGATTCAGGAAAACAGTGATTCAGGCTAACAAACAGAAGACGTCGAGAAAACAAGTAAGTAAAAATGTCATAAAACCTCTTTTTCATCTCTTACTTGAACATGCACTTGTCTCCTTTATCTTAAAGACAAAAACAAACACACAAACAAAAACTCCAGTCTTTCTTTTTAAAAGAGGACCAGGTAAGGGGATCTTTTTTTTTTTTTTTTTTTTTTTTTTGTCGTTTTCGTGACCGGCACTCAGCTAGTGAGTGCACCGGTCATTCCTATATAGGATCCGAACCCTCGAACCCTCGGCGGCCCTCTATTGAGTGCGCCATGGGCTCGGCCCTGGGGGGATCTTAACCCTTGACTTGGTGTTGTCAGCACCACGCTCTCCCGAGTGAGCTACCGGCCGGCCTTATCTCTCCTTTTCTAATTTTATTTGAAATCTGTATGATTTAGCACTGCTGACCAATTTGTCCTTGAGACTTCCATCTTGGCATCGGGACAATGTATTATTTTTATTAATTTCTTGTCCTATTTGTTAACTTATTTTTTTCTTCCTTTATTCTTTTTTTTTTAAGTAACAGCTTTGAAAACTGCTAAAAGAAAAAAAAAGGAAAAGAAGAAAAAAGCAGCTTTACTGAGTTGTAATCCACATACTGTAAAATTCACCTAAAGCATGCAATTCAGTGATTTTTAGTATACTCATAGACTTGTGCTGCCATAATCAATTTTAGAATATTTTCATCGCCCCAAAAAGAAACCTCTGTCAAAAAAAAAAAAAAAAAAAAGACAAATTCATACTTAGTAAAGAGAGACTTTATTTGAAAGGATTTTTTAAAGGGAGGAAAGGGACTGTAGCAATAGGGGGAAGGAGTCTATTGCAAAATGGAGAAGACAGGCAAACAGAGTTTTTCTTGTATAGAGAGGAGCAAACAAAACTAGAAAGAACCAGGTGTAAGGAATGGGATGGGAGGTGGCGGATCAGAGAGGAGATGAGAGAATATTTTATGCTGAGGCCAGCCTGTGCTCCGGAGGGATCATGTGCTGGCTCAGGCTGAGGGAGGGAGGGCCAAAGTTCAGGGGCCTGGAGGAGAGAAGCTTAAAGTTTGGTGAACAAGCATTTTGTTCTGAGTCATCAGTAGGGATTAGCAGTTGGGCTAATTCCTTGTGGGGCAAAGAATGGGAATTTGAAGGGTCTGTGTCTGTTCTTGTTATAGGTAAACAAGGGGGGCACCAGTGAGTCATATGAGGAGGGGTGGTTTTTTGCAGTAAGTGGTATTCCAGGACACAAAAGGGTGGGGGGATTTCTTTAACCTTCACTGCTTCCCAGAATTCAACAGCTAATACCCATTAGCTGTCTCTGCCCACTTCCTGCCTTCTCCATTCCCTGGCCACCACTAATCTACTTGGTCTCTATAGGTTTTCCTATTCTAAGCACTTCATGTAAGTGTAAATGTTGTCATACAATGTGTAGCCTTTTGTGTCTGTCTTCTTTTACTTAGCATAATGTTTCCATGCCACATGTTGTAGCACGCATCACTACTTCACTCCTCTTTATGAGTGAATAAAACTCCAGTGTGTGAATATGACACAGTGTTATCCATTCATCAGTTGATGGACATTTGAGCTGTTTCCATTTGGCTATTATGAATAATTTTGCTATGAACATTCACGCAATTTTTCTTTTTCTTTTTTATGCTATTTTCTTTTTTTTTAATTGAAAAATAATTGATTAAACATATTTGTGGGTATGCTGTTGTCTTAATTCAGGTCCTGTCTTCAGCCATTTGCTTTTCTTTTCGCCACCTCCCCTCTTTCCTTTTCATCTTCTCTTATGGCATCCTCTTTACTATAACTCTAAAATAGGTGTCTCTGGTCCTGAAATGGGGAGATACTAAAAATATTTAAAGCCAGTGCCCCCCTGGAGGGTAGATGCTGGATATAGCCCTATTCCCTCCCTCCTCCCTGGGGGGGGGGGTTGCCCCGGCCAAGGCGGTTACCCAAGGAAAGGCATGTCCCAGGGAAAAGCAGAACACCACGTGAAAATGATTTACATTAGCTGGTCGAAGGGCTATACCTGAAAGTGATGTACATTCTGTTAGTTATATAACTGCTGTGGGCGCTCCATGGTGGCACGGCCTTCTTACTGATCAGCCATCCTCAGTGTCTCTCGTAAGTCTAATAGACCCATATGTTACACCTCTCACTGTGTAAAAGAGATGAAAAAAGATTACTCACAGCAACATGAATGCAATGAGAGCTCGAAGGGGCTGCATCTCAGCAACTCCTCTGTTAGAAGGAGAGACTGGAAAGCAGCCCCGAGTCGGTTTTTGCTTCAGTTTTTATTGAAAAGACAAGGAAATTACAGGAAAAGAGCAGATGGTTAATCAATAATAGTAAGAACATACAGAAATTGGCTTTGTAACAATCTTTATGTAAGGATGCATGGTTCAAAGTAGTTTAAACAATATACCAACAAACGAGTCATAAATTTAAGCTAAATAACATGCAAGAGAAACAATAAAACAATCATGAAAGTGCCTGACTTCTTGAAAAACTGACAGAAACAGCTTAAAGCAAAATGTGGAAAAAACCCCATGTACCAACTAATCTAGCAAAACATCCTTGGAAATTTTAACTCACAAGTTTTCCCAACATTTAAGCTTTGTTGTATTAAATGTTATTTCCCACAGAACAATCCTTGTTCTGTTTCAGTTCTCTTGTTCACATCAAAGGCTTCAAAACTCTGTGAGTTTCCTTTTCACAAAATCTTCCAATGAACCCATTATATTATCAATCAGTGTATATAATCCCTTACCCAAACAGCGATTAGAATTGATTTGGTGGGCTCTTGCCCCCCTAGCTGTAAGCTCTTGCTTCCTGTCCGAGGACTTTTGTCCCATACACGCATTACCTAAAAACCCTATACTAAAAATCAACTGAGAATCAACATATACTTGATTAGAATTGATTCAGTGGGCTCTTGCCCCCTAGCTGTAGGCTCTCGTCTCCTATCCGAGGACTTTTGTCCCATGCATGCATTACCTAAAAACCCTATCTAATAATCAAATAGGAAACAAGATTTCTAACCCTCTACACCCATGTATCTACCTGCTGTGCCAGGCTTTACCCAAGAGGTCCTAAAATATTGCTGAATCCCACGAGACCAGGAGGATTCTGGGAGATTCCTGAGGGTGGGTGGCTGGGCTGGAGCAGTGTTGTTTACCAATATGTCCAAAACCATTTTGATATTTTAACAGTCAATCTTGGGCTCTCACCAATCTCCCAAATGCCAGGCTCTCACATCCCACTGCTTACAGCACTAGTTGTATATTCCTCCATTGTCCAGCCTCAACACGCACGGTATGAACTAAATGTCTTTCCTCAGGGGCCGACCCATGGCTCACTCGGGAGAGTGTGGTGCTGACAACACCAAGTCAAGGGTGAAGATCCCCTTACCAGTCATCTTTAAAAACAACAACAAACAAACAAACAAACAAACAAAAAAACCACTAAATGTCTTTCCTCAAAAACTAGGCCCCTTGGGCCGGCCCGTGGCTCACTCGGGAGAGTGTGGTGCTGATAACACCAAGGCCCCGGGTTCGGATCCCATACAGGGATGGCCGGTTCGCTCACTGTCTGAGCGTGGTGCTGATAACACCAAGTCAAGGGTGAAGATCCCCTTACCGGTCATCTTTTAAGAAAAAAAAACAAAACAAAACTAGGCCCCTTGTGACATTATTTCTGTCGATGTTACCATCATCCATCCTCTCAATTACCAGAGACTCTAGTCTCAGAATTGTCTTTAACTCCTGTCTTTCCCTCACCTCTCAAAGCAAATAGCATCCCAAGTCCTGCCTGTCGCTCCTCCACTGTTGCTCCCCTGTCGTTCCCCTTCCTGCAGCCATCTCTGTGGTCCTTTTGTTACCAGCTGATGCCTGCATTGTTACTGTGCTTTTCTAGTTTGTCTCTCAGTCTCTAACCTCTTCCCTCCAATTCGTCCTGCATGCACAGTACTGCCAGTTAATCTTCCTAAAGGGTTCTTTTGATTGTTGTCTCCCCCCTATGAAAAATTCTTCTGTGGCTTTACCTTAGTTACTCGATATAGTGGAGATTTATTAGTTTTTGGCTGCCAGTTTTTGCCTGGCACCTACTCCTTAATACATGCTGATTATTATTAACTTCTTCTGTTCTTTTACAGTTTGCCTGATAGACCCCCTTCCAAAGATATGTCATGATCCCCTTTGACATCTCTTGCTTCTTTCTGTGCATACATTTGCTCTCTCCAATCAAGCTCTTGCAGACCAGGACTTCTTTAAAACCTAAACAGTGTCCAGCACAGTTTTTTTTTTTTTTTCCAGCACAGTTTGATATATTTAAAAGGCACTCAATTTAGAATTATGGCTCAATAAGTCATGGAATGTTAGAGCGGTAAAGAGCCCCAGCGGCGTGATGTCCTTTCAAGATCACGCACTACTTTTGGGGTTGCCTCATTAAATGTTTTTAGATGAGAAAACTAAGGCCCAAAGAGGTAGGGTAAATTTATTGATTCAGTGTAAATCATGTTTAAAAATGAATTAGTAAAGAGTTTAAATTATAGAACAGTAAACAAGTTTTAAAAGAAATTCAACTTTATTATTTTTCTGTTGTGTATAATTACTCTGATCACAAAAGGTTTCCTAGTAGAAATCCTCCCATGATGTAGTAGACTGAATTATGTCCCCTCAAAACTCACTGAAGCTTGAATTGTGTTCCCCAAGTTTTATGTATTGGAAATTTAGCCCCCACTGAGACCGTTAATAGGGTGGGAAATCCTATTACGCTAATTGAAAGGTGGAGGCTTGGGCCGACCGCGTGGCGCACTTGGGAGAGTGAGGCGCTGGGAGCGCAGTGGCGCTCGTGCAGGTTCGGATCCTACATAGGGATGGCAGCTGCGCTCACTGGCTGAGCGCGGTGCGGGTGACACCAAGCCAAGGGTTGCAATCCCCTCACTGGTCACAAAAAGGACAAAAAAAAAAAGAAAGAAAGGTGGAGGCTTGAAGAGGTGATTGGATTGCAGGACCATGCAGTAGAGAATGGATTAAAAATTGTGGTCAGGGGCATGGTTCTGATGGCTTTAAAAGAAGAGTAGAGCCTTTCTCTCTGCTCTCTCTGCTTCCACCATCTTGCAATGTGAGACTCCTGGGTCACTGTCGCCTCCACAAGATGGACTTTGGACTTCCCAGCCTCAGAAACTGTAAGCAATAAATTTTGTTTTCTTTACAAATCAACCAGTTGCAGGTATTTTGTTATAAGCAACATAAACAGACTAATACATATGATTAACAGAGAAGTGGAATTTGAAATAACTATCCATTGCATACCAGTAATACTTGGCACAAATCTCTCTATTAATTCTTAGTACAAGTCCACCTTTTTATTGTTATTTATTTATTTTTTTAGAAACTGATATTTATTTTCTGTCAACCTTATTTCCATTTTGCTTAAGAGCTTCCGGAAGAACAGCTTAAGACCACTCCGTGGTTGTTCTTACCCATTCGGTGGCCTGAGCAGCGGGAGCTGCAGACCAGTCTTCAGCAGCAGGCTGAGCACTCCAGTCTTCAGAAGGGCACTGCTGAATAGGCACAGAGGGCACCTGTCCACCTTCAGACCAGTCTGCAACCTCAGGTTGAGTAGCAGTAAACAGCTGGAGCAGTCCGTTCACCCCGAAATTCTTCCTTGGTTACAGCTTTTTCAGCAGCAGTCTGCTCTTCCTTTTCAATCTCTTCAGGATCTCTGTAGAAGTAGAGATCAGGCATGACCTCCCACGGGTGCTCACGGGAGACGGTGCCACGCATATAGAGAACTTCTCTGGCCAGCATCCGCCACATCAGACCCACTGAGTGAGCTCCCTTGTTGTTGCATGGGATGGCAATGTCCACAGAGCACAGAGGAGAATCTGTGTTACGCAGAGCAACGGTAGGCAGGTTAATGTAAGAGGCCTCTGTGAGAGGTTGGTCCTCAGTCCTGGGGTCAGTAACCAGCAGAAGACGTGGCTCCCACAAGGCTGCATGGATCTGTTAGTGAAGGTTCCAGGAGTGAAGCAGCCCGCAATAGGAGTGGCTCCAGTGGCAGCAGCAAATTTCAGCACAGCCCGCTGGCCAGTATTCCTGGAGGATATGACACTGACATCAGCAGGGTTTTCCGTGGGGACGATGGCATGAGCTGCCAGCAGAAGCCTCTCCCAGGTCCTCTTCAGATTTATGATGTAGATGCCATCACTTTTCCTTTTGTAGATGTACTGTTCCATTTGGAAGTCAAGGTTGGTGCCACTTAAGTGGGTTCCTGCTGCAAGGAATTTGAGGACATCCTCTTCCTTCTTCTGCAGGACATCAAGGGCTCTGGACATTGTGAAAAGTTCCCTTTAAGTTACGATGGGAATCCAGAACAATGCCGTATGGACCCCTCTCTGTGCAGCGTAGAAAGGCCAAATCCACCTTTTAAAAAAATGTGCCCCATGTCACCTATAGGCAGAACTGGTGGCAATAATAAGTTTCTCTTAAATAACTTGCAAATATGGCTATCCTTTGAGAGTTAAATTTAATTAACACCATCACAAATACTCAGAATATTTCCTAGGCCCATGGAAATGACTTGCTTGAGTTTAGTCAGAGATATTAGTAAGCTAAAGAACATAGAGATCCCTGACCCAGATAACAGCGAAACTTTATCCCAGTTGAAACTAAATTATAATAAACAGTCTATATATCCAGAAAGATAGAGGAGAGTTCCTGTTAACATTTGGCTAATTGGATGTATAATCTGAATAGATTAGGTGTACATAATCTACTAAAATAAGAGAAATCTATTTTACACTAAACATCTGCTAAACAGAATGTTTATTCATGGCTCTGCCTCTAAATGGATATGTGATTTCAGGCAAACAAACTCACCTCTCTCTTAGTTCTTAGTTTCTTCATCTATAATGAGAAATCGAGAGTAGATAGGTTCTAAGGTTCCTTCCAATCTGACATTCTGTGAATCTATGATTGTGATCTTTGATAATTCAGATGCCTTTTGGGATCTTATAATACCTCAGAAAAATCATTTTGAACATCATTCACTAAAGCAAACATTTAACAAGTATTTACTGAGTGCCTATGAAGTCCCAGACTGTGCTGGGAAACGGGGACCCAAAGATGGAAAGACATGGCCCTTACCATAGAGAACTTATAATCTAATACGGGAGCTAGACATGGACCGCAATAACTACAATATAGTGGGATAACTGTCATAAGAGGGAGCACATACAAGGGGCAATGGGAGCGCAGGGGAAAGAGTGCTTGCATTTACGTAAGGGAATCGGGATTTTTCAGAGGAGTTGAACTGTAGCCTGAAGAATGAATAGGCAGACAGTGGCCATGGAAGTTGGGATCTGCTAAGGAGTGTTGAACAACTCGCCTAAATAAATAAATAATGAATAGGCATTTGCCAAGCAGAAAAAGATGCCTGGTGGTTGGGGTTCCAAGCAAAAGAAAGATCTTGGAAAAGGCATGAGGACATCTGAGCCATGGCAACTAGCTTATTGAGGCTGGAGTATAAGATGCTCGGAGGCAAAGAGGCTAAAGGTTAGACAGAGCAGGAAAAAGTCACTTAATCACAAAGTATTTGGGAAGTCATGATGAGATGTCTGATCTTCATCCTAAAGGTTATAAGACATTATTTAAGGATCTTATCTGAAAGAGGAAGAAGAACCAACTTACATTTTTTAAAAAAAATTGATTTGAGGAAATATAAATGATAGTTTGGAAGGGGCTGGGACCAGAGGCAGGGAGATCTACCAGGAGGCTACTGTAATAGTCCCAGCAAGGGAAGATGACCACCTGAACTAAAGAAGTACAGTGCACGTAGACAGAAGAGCGCTGACGGGTGAGCTCTATAGGAGGTAAAACCAACCGGGCCTGGTGATTAATTACATGTAGAGAATGAGGGAGAAGGGGGCGTCTAAAATACCATAATTGTCATGATTTAGGAGAACAGATATAGAAGCCATAGGAGATTGGATTAAATATATACTAATAATATGCTATTCCCTGAAAAATGCCTTTAAAAATAAATTCCTGATGTTAGTTTATTTATTAATAGTTGATTTCTTTCTTTGTACAAGAAACAAAGGAGTCATAGAAAAGCATTGTTAATTTACTCTTCCAGTTGTTTGGTTTCAAGTGATTTAAATCCACAAATTCATAATGATGCTAAACAAACAAAAAACTCATTGGTCACCTTTGGAAAACGCTAGACAACCAACTCATTACTCTGAAAACTGGCAAATAAAGAGAAAGAATTAAGCAATTATCCTATCTTTTCTGTTTGAATTGTACTTCAGGGTGGCAAAATAGTTGGTAAGGGAAAGTTCTTTTTTTTTTTTTTTTTTTTTTTAAAGATGACCGGTAAGGGGATCTTAACCCTTGATTTGGTGTTGTCAGCACCACACTCAGCCAGTGAGCGAACCGGCCATCCGTATATGGGATCCGAACCCGGGGCCTTGGTGTTATCAGCACCGCACTCTCCCGAGTGAGCCACGGGCCAGCCCAGGGAAAGTTCTTATTTATAGAATAATTTCAGTTCATAAATAAAGAAGGAATGATAGCGTTAGAATGTCAGTTTTGTAGCCTCTAGGGAAATAATGCTCTAGATCATGATCGTTAATGCCTGCTAGAACTAGTAGGTGGAAAACTGATGGGCAAGTCCACAGTTGTCGTATCAGGCTAAAAACATCTAAACCCACTCGTTAATCTTAACATTACAGAGAGGGCTGACATTATGTGTCTGGGAGATAATGTAATAGTGATGCTGGAGGAAAGGGTCTGGGGAGACATGATAGCTGGCCTCAACCCACCCTATTCTCTTAACCAGGTTATTGACTCTGCCACAGGAAAGAATTCAAGAGCAGAGTCACAGTAGAAGATGAAAACAGATTTAATGTAACAGATAAGAGATACAGATTACACGGAGAGAATGTGGCCTAGCTCCAGAGACAGAACAGGGCCTACACCAAATTTAATACAAAAGTAAGAAATACACACTTAAAAGTTTAGTTCAGAGTGCAGGCTAGCTCAAGAGAGTGAGCAGCCACCTGCTAAAAGTAAATTTGGTACCAAAAGAAAGAAATACACACTCCACAGAAAGAGTGCTGGCTGGCTCTCGGAGAATGAGCAGCAGTGGTGCCTCCTACCAGGATTCAGTTTTTATAGTTTTGCTATCTATTATATGTTATAGATGTCTAATGAATATTCATTTAAAGGGCGTGGTTCTCTATCATGTAATATAGTCTTGCACATGCTCAGTTGGTCTCCTTTTAGGGCATGTTCATTTGTTCTTTAGCACTCCTAGTGGAAGGTCATTCAAAGGATAAACTCTCTTCCACTGAGCATGCTCAGTCATTGGGGTTGTATACACCTATATAAATTCTTTTTACTGAGCACGCTCAGCTACTGGATTGCATAAGTCTGCCCCTTTTGGTCTCAATTTCCCCATGTTGGTGCTGAAAACAGGTCCAACAAGCAACAGTAACTCTCTGCCAGGGGAGGGCCTAGAGGAGGGACTTGAGACTTTCAGGAGTGGCTTGGAACCCACAGGTGTGTCCTGAAACCCAAACTCAGGGGAATTGAGCACCTTCCATTTCAATAGGAAGTACAAATCAATACCTGTGAACAAATTGTAAACAAAAAATGTTTATAAAACCATCAGGGAAGTTTGAACATTGATTATATGTGAAGTATCCTTGACAACAAAAATAAAACAGCCAAACCTGAATCTGATCAAATGACCAGATCTAACTATCAGTTTACAGAAAATACAGGGGTCAGAGAAATATATTAAACAACACTGTAGGAATGTAATCAGTAAAATCCAGATGTAGGAAATTCTACAGAACAAGCAATCCAGTTTCTCCAACAAACAAGTTACAAGAAAGAGAGACGGACAGAGAGAGAGAGAGAGAGAGAGAGAGAGAGAGAGAAGAGAGAGGAAGAGGAGGAAATGATGACAAAGAGGTAATGAATAAATTAAAAGAGACTTTAAAAGCCTATTTTTTAAAAAAAGAAGAAAAGCAAAAGCTAATCAACTAATCACAATGTATGAACCTTATTTAGATCCTGAACTGAACAAACAAATTGTAAGCAAAATATGTTTACGAGACCATTAGGGAAGTTTGAATACTGATTAGATATTTGCTGACTTCTAGCAGTTATTAAATTTTAAGCAGCATTGTGGTTATGATTATAAAATATTTCTTATATTTTAGAGAAACATACTCAAGTATTTACAGATGATATATATCATATCTAGGATTTGATTCAAAATAATCCTGGGGGAAGTACCTGGAATATAGATAAAATGAGCTTGGCCATGTATTGATCATGTTTGAAGCAAGGTGATAGGTATATGAAGTTGCTTTATATTATTCTTTCCACTTTTTTTCTTCATTTGGACTTTTCTGTAATAAAAAATACTAAGGTTGTTTCAAGGATGAAATGTATTCATATCTGTAAAGGGACATATCAGAATGGTTGACACAGACAATTGGTGGCAAAATATGTACTTAAACCCTTTTCTCCTCGTTGAACCAGTCAAGAGCTGGTGTTCAAGAAGACTGTTTCTGTTAAACCCATTCTGTTGTACATGAAGGAGCCCCCTTCCTTTCAACTTTCCAGTTGAAACCCAAATCAGATCTTTAAAATACTCCACTCTCAATAAGCCCAGTAAGTGTTTAGCAGCTGTGTGTATTTAAGCAAAACCATTTCATTTGTGGAATCTGGCCTGTTTCCCAGGAAACGAAGTTTCCACTTCACAACCTAACAGAACAGGAAGAGTGTGAACTCTCCTTCAGATATGGATTCCTTGTGCTCCACTCAGATTTCCACCTTTCTATTGTGCTCTGGGTGTGAGAGTTCAGCTGTGTGTTGGAACGACTCATCTTCCCACCAAGACACATGTTTCTGTGAATCCCGGGGTCCTGTGATCGGTATGAAAAAGCAATCAACATAGACTTCGTTCCTGGATGCAGCATGACTTCAGAGGGATGATTTAAGCCGTGTTTCCATGGGTTTAAATTGAAAGAGGCAATTGAACTAGTCACATAATTCATGCTCCAAACCCTGTTGTGTTTACAAGTGTTTAAGAGTGGCTACTTGATACCACAAGGGGATTGAAAAGAAATAGAAGCATAATCTGTACCCTTTGGGTGTTTAATAATCTCATTGAGGAAACACATGAGAAGCAGAAGGATTCCCAAACAAGTAGATGATATTCAATACAGACGGATATAAAATATATCCACCGATGTTTAGAAACTCCAGCATGAGAGAGTAATCTAGCTGGAAAAAAATTTTCACTTTAAAAATGTTTAAATTATTTCAAGTTTACAAAAATTTTTACAGTGCAAAAATATTTTTCTCCTGAACCATTTGAGGGTAAGTTGACAACCTGATATGCATCATCACACACAAATACTTTAGTGTGCACTTTCTACAGACACACACATAACCATATATACAACATACATTCTGATATATAACCACAACACGACCATCAAAATCAGGAAATTAACATTGATTCATACCACTAATCCTCAGAAGCTGATCAAATTCCATCGGTTACTCTAATCTGAGATCACACACAGAATTCAGTTGTCACATCTCTTCAATCTCCTTCAGCTGGGAAGAGGTCCCTTTTACTACCTTGCCTTTCATAACCTCGACATTTTTGAAGATCACAAAGCAGTTATTCTGTAAAATGTAGCTCGAATGGGGCTTGTCTGACATTTCCTTATGATTAGACTTATGATATTTATCTTTGGCAGTGATAGCACAAAAGGGACGCTATGTTCTTCTCATTGGGTCTCATAAGGTGGCACATGATCTTAATTTGCCCATGACTAGTGATATTACCCTTGATCACTTGGTTCAGGTGGTATCGCCAGACTTTTCCAATGTAATGTTACTTTTTAAAAATCTCTTTGTAAACCATAAGTATTTTATAGGTTTGCATTTTGAGACTAAGTAAATATTCAATTTCTCAACAAACTTTCTCCACCAGTTTTAGCATCCATTGCTGTTTCTTGACTAAATTAATGATTACTATGATGACTGCCAAATAGTAATTTTCTAATTCCATAATTCCTCCTGTATTCAACATTGGTGTTCCTTTGTAAGGGAACGCGTTTTCCTCTCTTTTGTTTATATCAGTAGGTAGTCTTGGATTTCTGTTTTATTTAATGAGTTCTAATTTGTTGCTATCGTTATTGTGATGTTCAAATTGTCCCAGATTTGGAAGTGGAAGCCCTTTCAAGCTGGCTTATGTGTCCTTTTGGCATATTCCCATCATTCTTTGAGCACTTTCATATATTTTGATATAACAAGCTGTTCTGCATGGTACACAGTACTCTCCACAAGCTGCCCCTTCACAGTCCCATTTTGACAGCTAGACACTCACAGCTCCTCAGACCTGCCTGCAAGCTCAGCTTCTCCACCTGCATCTGAGCTGCTGCTGCTGCTTCAGACTGATGTGGTTAGTAATTGCTGGGTCTTTTCCTTTTAAAAAGAGAAACAAAAAAGCTTTATATTAGGAGGTATAACATCATACAGAACAACTACAAATCATAAGTACAGTCATGTGTTGTTGAATGACAGGATGTGTTCTGAGAAATGTGTCGTTATGCGATTTGGTTTTGTGCAAAGTATATTATGAAAGGGAATAGCAATGAATTTTTCTATTTCTCTCACTGGTCACTAGTTGCATGAGTGTGGGAATGGAATGTGGGAAATGAAAAGCAGGAGGGAAGGGGATGTGCAAGTCTTGCCAAGACTGTCTGGTTTCTGCTTCTGTCTTTGCTGTTATCTCAAGGTCCTGATGGAGGGTTGAAATCAGCATAGTTATACTGATGTCTTTCTCAGTTTCCCAGAGTCTGCAAGTCTGTAGCATCAGGTTGGCTGGAAAACAGCTTTGCATTTATGTAAATAATGTCATCTTGCCCCATAACCAAGGTTCAAAATATCAAATAACCATGGGAAAAGAGGGAACTCAGAGAAATGCATACCAAGAAAAAATTGTGTCCTTTCAAAATTTGCCTACAGCCCATGTGATTTTAGGCCCCATCATGGCTTCAGTCCTGCTCGCTCCAACAAGTGTTAGGATCCCCATACCAGTGAGCCACAAAAAAAAAAAAAAAAAAAAAGTGAATTCTGCTGTCATGCTCCTGTGAAGATAATTACATTTTTTGCATTAGTAGGAAATAAAGTCTGAAATTGCAGTTTTGTTATTTTATCCTTAGCTAAAGGTTGCCCCATGCATGCACAGCCAGAGATTTGGGAAGAGTTTATACACATAATGTGGGATTCCCTCTCTGTGGCTCTCACCTTCATGGGGATTTCCCTTCCAAATTCTACCTACTGGGATTGCCCTGAACTCTGTTCTTTTGTTGTTCAAGTTAGTAAAACTAGGGGGTTTTTGCTCAGGTTTTAGCCACTCACTTTGCAGACGGTGGACTTCCCTCAAGCTAACAGCCGTAAAAAACAGGAAACTTCTCCAGTGCCTTTCCTCTTCAAAGTATCAATACCATGAAGTATATCCCTCCTTTTGTTTGCTTGCTAATGCCTTCAGGCAGGTTTTTTTTTTTTTAAATTTTGTCCAGAGTATTTGGTTATATACAGAAGGTTTGATGTGACAGGAATTAGCCATTATTGGAAATTGAACTTCCTCCTGTGTTCTTCTGACATTCTCTCATCATTTTTCGGGGGGCAGAGAGGGAGGAATTAATTTCTATCCCAACAGGATGTTCCAAGTTTAGCTTATACTTTCGTCATTTCAGCCCTAAAGTCATCTATTTCTCTAAGAAGCACTGTTTGCTTTTAGCAAGTAATATTTAGAAAAGATCAGGGCACCAGGTGTGCTCATTGTAGCTCGTTATTGCTTCTAAGCTTTTTCAGCAGAGAGAGAGAGGACTGATACCTATATCTACAGAGATATGTATGTGAGATTATGGGTCTATACTGATGTCTCTAACTCCAATTCCACCCTTCAAGTCTCCTCTTATGTTCCGCCATGTATATTTACATCTACTTTTTCCCCACAGTGAGAACCCTAGCTCCTAACTTATTATACATATGTCCCTTGCTCAGTTCTACAATATGCACAATATAATTTCATAATTGCTGTTCCCTTACCACTATGAAAAACAAAACTATTAAGAAGATTTCAAGAATTTTTTTTGCAGCTTTTTCCTTCTAGACTGAGAAAATACAGTCAAAATACTTTCTTCCAAAGTTAGCTGGGGGGAATGGCTGGTTAGCTCAGTTAGTTACAGTGCAGCCTTATAACACTAGGGTCACAAGTTTGGATCCCTGTACCCACCAGCTGCCCAAGACAAAAACAAAATCAAAAAAGTTACCTGGGGCTGGTCAGTTAGAGCGCCGTGTTATAACAGGAAGGTCAAGGGTTCGGATCCTCATATTGGCCAGGTGCAAAAAAAAAAAGTAATTTGTATGAGTTTTTTTTCTTCTGTATGGTGTTGCTATTCATTTGAAAAATGGGTTAATTTGTTTCTCTTTCCATTCAGTTTTGGGTCTCCTCCAGTCATGTTGATTTAATCTATTGAATTTGTGATTTTAATTACTGGATTTTTTATTTCTAAATGTTCTACAAATGGTTAATTTTTCAAATCTGCTGGATCTTTTGTTGTGACAGCTTTATTAAGATGTAATTCATATACCATACTATTAGTCCTTTTTGTGTTGCTCTAACAGAATACCTGAGACTGGGTAATTTATAAAGAACAGAGGTTTATTTGGCTTACGATTCTGGGACAGCTGCATCTGGGATGAGCCTCAGACAGCTTCTACTCATGGCAGAAAGCTCAGGCAGCCGGCAGGTACAAGCAGATCACATGGCAAGAGGAAGCAAGAGAGAGCGAGGGGAGGTCTTTTATTTTATTTTATTTTATTTTTATTTTTAATTTTTTTAAAAGATGACCGGTAAGGGGATCTTAACCCTTGACTTGGTGTGGTCAGCACCACGCTCACCCAGTGAGCGAACCGGCCCTCCGTATATGGGATCTGAACCCAGGGCCTTGGTGTTATTAGCACCGCACTCTCCCGAGTGAGCCACGGGCCGGCCCAGAGGGGAGGTCTTTTAAACAACCAGCTCTTGTGGGAACTAATAGAGCGAGATCTCCTTCAGGCCCCCCACCCCCAGGGAGAGCATTAATCCATTCATGAGGGATCCACCCCCATGACTCAAACAGCTTCCAACACTGCTACATTGGGGATCAGATTTCCACATGAGTTTTGGCAGGGACAACACATCCAAACTCTATCACCATACAATTCACCCATTTAAAGCATGCAATTCAGTATTTTTTAACATTCACAAAATTGTACAACTATCACCACAATTAGTTTTAGAACATTTCCATCATCCCCAAAAGAAACCCCATACCTTTTAGCAGTCATTTCCCATTCTCCACATCACCCCAGCCCTAGACACCACTAATCTACTTTCTGTTTGTATAGATTTGCTTATTCTGGACATTTTATGTAAATGGAATCATATAATATATGGTCCTTTGTGACTGGCTTCTTTCACTTAGTATGTTTCCAAGGTTCATCTATGTTGTAACATTACCTTTTATCATTTCTTTTCATTGCATAATGAATTTTTTCATTCATTGCAATAATATTCCATTGTATGATATACCACATTTATTCATGTACATTTGGATTGCTTCCAGTTTTTGGATTATTATGAATAATGCTGTTATAAACATTTGTGCACAAGTTTTTCTGTTTTTATTTCTATTGAGTATATACCTAGGAGTGGAATTCTTGGGTTATAGTAACTCCATGGTAAACCTTCTGAGAAACTGCCAGAATATTTTCCAAAGTATCTGCCCCATTTTACATTCTCACCAGCAGTAAAGAGGGGTTCAATTTATCCACATCTTCACCATAGATTTTTTAATAGCATTTTTGAGATATAATTTACATACCACACAGTTCCATTTGCATACCATTTAAAGTGTATTATTCTATGGTTTTTGGTATTTGCATAATTTAGAAAATTGTAGGGCTAACCAGTTAGCTCTCTTATAGTTCACTCAGAGCATGGTGCTGATAAAACCAAGGTCAAGGGTTTTGATCCCCTACTGGCCAGCCACCAAAAAAAAAAAAAAAAATTGTGGCAATATATAAATTTGCCATTTTAACCATTTTTAAGTGTGCAATTTAGTGGCATTAATTACATTCACAATGTGTGCAGCCATCACCAATATCTATTTCCAAACTTTTTCATCCCTCCATATAGAACCTCTGTAGCCTTAAACAATAATTTTGCATTGCCGCATCCTCCCAGTCCCTGGTAACCTCTAATCTACTTTCTGTCTTTATAAATTTGCCTGTTCTAGATATCTCATATAAATGGAATCTTACAGTGTTTGTCCTTTTTTATCTGGCTTTTCACTTTGAATAATGTTTTCAAGTTTCATCCACATTGTATCATATATCAGAATTTCATTCCTTCTTATGAAATTTAATTTTGTTTGCTTGTTTGTTTCTTGTTTGGTTTTTTTTTGGTGGCTGGCCAGTATGGGGATTTGAGCCCTTGACCTTGGTGTTACCAGCACCACTCTCTAACCAAATGAGCTAATCGAACAACTCTGGAATTTAATTTTAATTTTAATATTTAATAATATTTTATTGTATGTGTATGCCAACTTTTGTTTGTCCATTCATCTGTTGATGGACACGTAGGTTGTTTTCACCTAATAATAATTCTGTAATAATCATTGGCACAGAAGTATCTGTTTGAGCTCTCGCTTTCAATTCTGTTGGGTACGTACCAAGGAGTGGAATATCTGAGTAATATGGCAATTCTGTGTTTGGCTTTTTTGCCACTTTTTTTTTTTTTTGGTGGCTGGCCAGTAAGGGAATCTGAACCCTTGACCTTGGTATTATAACACTGAGCCAGTCCTCTGTGTGTTTAGCATTTTTGAAGAACCACCAAATTGTTTTCCACAGTGGCTGCATCATTTTACATTTCCATAGCAATGTATGAGAGTTCCAGTTTCCCACATCCTCACCACCAATTTTTATTTTCCTTTCTGTTTTTTAGTTTTTATTATAGCCATCTTAGTAGGTGGGAAGTGGTATCACATTATGATTTTGATTTGCATCTCCCTAATGACTAATGATGCTGAGCTACTCTTTGTGTGCTTACTGGCCATTTGTACATCTTATTTGGGCAGTGTCTGTTTGTGTCCTTTTGCCTGTTTTTAAATTGGGTTGTTTGTCTTTTTGTTGTTGAGTTATAGAAGTTACTTATGTATTATGGATATTAATCTCTTATAAGATATATAATTTGAAAATATTTTTACCAACTCTGTGGTTTGTATTTTTACTTTCTTAGTAATGTCCTTTGATACACAAAAGTTTCTAATTTTGATGAAGTCCAATTTATCTATTTTTTCTTTTATTATTCATGTGTTCAGTGCCATATTTAAGAATTCATTACCAAATCCAAGGTCATATTTACCTCTATGTTTTCTTTTATGAGTTTAATGATTTTAGTTCCTATATTTAGTCATTGATCCATTTTGAGTTAATTTTTCTCTATGGTGTGAGGTAGGGATTCAACTTAATTCTTTTGCATGTGAATAAATTTTGTTATAGTTTCTTTTTTCATGCAAATATTTTACAGGTTCTTTTTAATTTGTTTTCCACCTTTTTATAATCTGCATTGTTCTTTTTATCAGCACCGCACTCTCCCGAGTGAGCCACGGGGCCGGTCCTGCATTGTTCTTTTTAGAGAGCAAGATAGAGTAGACATAGTTCTCCCTATTCCTCCTGATAAGTATAACTAAATGCCCAGACATTTGTTTTTTGTTATATATATAAAACAAAAATAAGGAAACTCTAAAAGGTGGACAGAAGAAGACAGATTCAGTAAGCATGCTGCAACTGAAGGAGTGAAGTCATGGTGAGTTCCCTTGGCTTTCTTTTTGCCTAATGTATCCCAGACTGGGTACGGGAAAAGCCAGCAACACAGAAATACTAATAGATGTAGACAAACAAAGCACCAGCAAAGGACTACTCTCTCTAGCCAAAGTACTAGACAGGTGCTTGCCTGTGCAGCTTAACAAGACAGAAAATTTTTGGATAATAACCACTTTACTCCAGAAAAAGAACACAGAAAAAACTGTGGCCCCATTGTCACCCTTGTCATCAAAGGCTATATGAGGAGCCTAGATTTCCATCCTCACCTAGTTGTAATGAGGCACCACCTCCCCCCACCATCCCTACCAGGTGATGTCAAAGACAGCTAAGTGGGAAGCTGGGACTTTCATTTCCACCCTTGGTAATGTGCCCCTTGCCCTCCAGTGTCAAGGGAGGCCACATGACAAGAAGTAATGAGTTTCACCTACCCCTGGAGTAACAATGGAGGCCAAGTAGAAAACCTGGACTTCCACTCCCTCTTAGCAGTAACAAAGCAGCATCTCTCTTCCGCATTGGCCTGGAGAAGCCTGCTTAACAAAGAAGATTTAAGTAAGATCCAATGGTAAGAGCATGATGCTATAACGCCAAAGTCATGGGTTCAGATCCCTGTACTGGCCAACCACCAAAATAAATAAATAAATAAACAAACAAACAAACAAGTAGATAAAAATAGATAAGACCTGAAGTTTCATAATATAATACCCAAACTGACCAGAATATAATCCAAGATCACCCATGATACCAAGAACTAGGAATATCTCAAGTTGAAAGAGAAAAGACAATCAACAGATGCCAATACTGAGTTGGTACAAATGTTGGAATTATCCAAAATGGTTTTTAAAGTAGCTATCATTGAATTGCTTCTATAAGCAATTATGAACACACTTGAAACATGAAAAAATAGGAAATCTCAGCAAACAAAAGATATAAGGAAGAAAAATAGAAAAAAAATTTGGGGGCCGGCCCTGTGGCTCACCCGGGAGAGTGAGGCGCTGGCAGCGCCGAGGCCATGTAGGGATGGCCGGTGCTCTCACTGGCTGAGCGCGGTGTGGACGACACCGAGCCGAGGGTTGTGATCCCCTTACCGGTCAGGAAAAAAAAAATTTTTTTTGGCAGTTGGCCGGTATGGTATTCCGAACCCCTGACCTTGGTTTTATAACACCATTCTATAACCAACTAAGCAAACTGACCAGCCCTGAAAAATACAATGAAATATAAAGCTCCCCAGAGCGGCATGACTGCAGAATGGAGAGGACAGACAGAAGAGTCAGTGAGATCGAGAGCAACAGAAATTATCCAGTCTGAACAACAAGGAAGAGATGTACTGAGAATACAATAAACAGAGCCTCAGGTACCCACGGGACCACAGCAGAAGATATAACATTCATGTCAGCAGAGTTGTGGAAGAAGTAAGAATATGGGACCAAAAACTTATTCAAAAAAATGGCTGAAATTTTCTCAAATTTGGCAAAAGACATAAACCTACATTCAAGAAGCTACAGTAGATTTCTCATCAGAAACTAAAAAATCCAGAAGGAAATGGCACTACTCTTTTTAAATGCTGAAAGAAAAAAGCTGTCAAGAATGAAAGGGTGGCTGGCCAGTTGGCTCAGTTGGTGCTGATAATACCAAGGTCCTGGGTGTGACCCCTCTGTCAGCCAGCACACACACACACAAAGAATGAAAAGGGGAATGAAGACATTTTCAGATGAAGAAAAACTGAGAGAATTTGTCATTAGCAGACCTACTCTAAAAGAACGGCTAAGGGCAGTTCTTGAAATGGAA
The DNA here is from genome assembly GCF_027409185.1 of Cynocephalus volans. Classification (NCBI taxonomy): domain Eukaryota; kingdom Metazoa; phylum Chordata; class Mammalia; order Dermoptera; family Cynocephalidae; genus Cynocephalus; species Cynocephalus volans. The sequence goes on along the minus strand of NC_084469.1, from coordinate 1,980,079 downwards.
AGGAAAGAAGAAGGAACCACGGAACATCAGGAAAGAAGAAAGAACATGGAATGTAAAAATAGGAGTAATTATCGCATACTTCCCTTCTTCTGTCAGTCAGCTAGGGCTGCCGTAACAAATTACCATAGACTGAGTGGCTTAAATGACGGAAATTTATTTTCTCACAGTTCTGGAGGCTGAAAGTTCAAGATCAATATGTGTTGGCAGATTTGGTTTCTCCTGAGGTCTCTCTTTGGCTTCCAGACGGCCACCTTCTTGTTCTGTCCTCACATGGCCTTTTCTCTGTGCAAACCAGCTCCTGGTGTTTTTCCTCTTCTTATAAGGGCACCATTTCTATTGGATCAGAGCCCCGCACTTATGACTTCATTTCCTTGTAAAGGAAGAGGAAATATCTCCAAATATAGTCACACTGTGGGGTTAAGGCTTCAACATATTAATTTGAAGGAGACAAAATTCAGTCTATAATACTTCTCCTATTGAGTTTTCTAAGTTATGTTTGATGGTTGAAGCAAAACTTACTAACATTGTCCAATATGGTTCTCGAAGTATATAGAGGAAATATTTAAGACAACTAAATTATAAATGGAAAAGTAAAAGTACTTAAAGGGAGATAAGTGTTCTACACTTCACTCAAGCTGGTAAAGTGCTGACACCAGTAGACTGTGATAAGTTATGTATATATAGTGTAAAACCTATTACAACCATTTAAAAACTCTACACAAAGAGATATACTCAAAGACACTATAGAGGCTAGTTAGTTCAGTTGGTTAGAGCATAGTGCTGATAATACGAAGATACAGGATTCAATCCCTATACCAACCAGCAACAAAGCAAAACAAAATGCTATAGAAAAATTAAAATGGGACTCGAAAAAAAGGTACAAATAGCCCACAGAAAGGCAGGAAAAATAAAACACAGAAACAAAGAATAGGACAAACAAACAGAAAACAAAAAATAAAATGGCAGACTTAAGCCTGAACATATCAATAATTACCTTAAATGTAAACAGTCAAAGTACAGCAATTAAAAGGCAGAAATTGACAGTGGCTTAAAAATGTCTCGAGTATATGTTTAAAAAATTTCACTTCAAATATGACCATATAAGTAGGTTAAAAATAAAAGGATGAAGAAAGATATACCGTGAAACACTAATCAAACGGGAGGGCTGACTGGTAGCTCAGTTGGTTACAGCGTGGTGCTAATAACACCGAGGTCCAGAATTCAGTAACAGTCCTGGCCAGAAGCCAAAAAAAAAAAAAAAAAAGGGAGCAGGAGTATCTATATTAATATCAGACGGAGATTTCAAAGCAAAGAAAATTAGCAGGAACTGAGAAGAATACTACATGATGATAGAAGGGTTAATCCATCAAGGAGAATTAGCACTCCTAATATACTAATAAAGTGTATGTATCAAACAATAGAGTTGCAGAATATTTGAAGTAAAAACAGATAGCACTGAAAAGAAAAATAGATAAATCAACAGTTATAGTTGGGAACTTAACACCCCTCTCTCAACAATTGGTAGAACGACTCGACAGAAAATCAGCAAGGACATAGAACTCAACAACATCATCAATCATTTATAGAATACTCCACCAACAAAAGCAGAAAGCACTTTCTTTTCAAACACCCCTGGACCATCTTCTGGTCTGTAAAAACAAACCTCAATGAATTTAAAATAATTAAAAATGTGGAAATCATACATCTCTGACTGCAATAGAATAAAACTAGAAATAAATAACTTAAAGACAACAGGAAAATCTCCAGACACTTTGAAACTAAACAACATAACTATAAATAATCCATGAGTCAAAGAGAAAGTTTCAAGGGAAATTTAAAAAATACATTGAAGTGAATGAGAATAAAATTGCAACATATCAAAATTTGTGGATGCAACTAAAGCAATTTTGAGAGAGAAATGCTTAAATATAGCATTAAATGCTTATGATGGAAAAAGTTTCAAATCAATAATTTAAGATTCTACCTTAAGAAACTAGAAAAAGAAGAGCAAAATAAGCTTAAAGCAAGCAGATAGAAAGAAACAACAAAGGTAACAGAAGATATCAAGGCAATTGAAAACAGAAAAACAATAGAGCATATCAATGAAAGAAGTAACTGGTTCTTTGAAAATGTCTATAAAATTGACAAACCTCTAGGAGACTGACAGGAAAATAGGAGAATATACAAATCACCAATATCAGAATAAAACAAGGGATATCATTACAAGCCCTGCAAACATCAAAAGGATAATAAGGCAATACTATGAACAAGTCTACACATATAAATTTGACAGCTTAGATGAAATGGACCAATTCCCCAGAAAGTGCAAATTACCACAAACTCACCCAGCATGAAACAGATAATTTGGATATATCTGTAACTGTTAAAGAAATTTAATTTATAGTTTAAAAACCTCAACAACAACAGAATCTTCAGGCTCACATGATTTCAGTGATGAATTCTACCAAACATTGAAAGAATTAACACCAATTCCACACAATCTCTTCTAGAAAATAGGAGAGGGGAACCTTCCCAAGTCATTTTATGAGGCCTGTATTTACCTGATGTCAAAACCAGAGAACGACAGTTCAAAAAAGAAATCTATGGCTCAATATCCCTCATGAAAATATATGTCAAAATCCTTAACAAAATATTAGCAAATAGTTTTTAGCAATATGTAAAAATGATTATATACATGACCAAGTGGGTTTCATTCTAAGGAGGATGAAAGACTGATTCAGTATTCAAAATCCAATCAATGTAATCCACCATATTAACAAGGTAAGGAACGGAAACCACGTTCAGATTTTCTGATGCAGAAAAATGCATTTAATAAAATTCAACACCTATTCATGATTTAAAAAACAAACTCTCAGAAAACTAGGAATTGAGTGGAATTTCCTCAACATGATGAAGAACACCTACAAAAAACCTAGAGCTAGCATTATATTTAATAATGAAAGACTGAAATCTTTCCTGAAACAAGTCAAGAATGTCTATTCTTACCACTCTTACTCAACACAGTAATGGAAGAGCTAGCCAGCACAATAAGGTCAGAAAAGGAAATAAAAGGCATACTGATTAGAAAAGAAGAAATAAAATTGTTCCTATGTGCAGATGGCAGGATGGTCTTTGTAGAAAATCCCAAGGAATGCATTAAAAAATAAAACAAAACAAAAAAACAATTCCTAAAATTAATAAGAGAGTTCAGCAAGTTTGCAGGATACAAAATAAATATACAAACATCAATTGTATTTTTTACTATCAGTGAACATATGGAAACTAAAACTTAAAATTTACCATTGCTAGAAAACGAATACATATGTCTAACAAAACATGTAAAAAGTCAGTTTTGTTCATTTATAATTTTAAAAATAAAGTTACCCAGTCCATTAACATTTTATTAACGTTTATATTTATAATTTTACATAGTTGTATTTAGTCTTTTTCTGTTATTTATAACAAAATACCTGGAACTGGGTAATTTATAAAGGAAACAAAATTTATTGTTTATAGTTTCTGAGGGTGGGAAGTCCAAAGTCCAAGGAACACATCTGGTGGGGATCTTCCTTGGTGGCGGCTTCAGAGCGACACAGAGTCTCAGATTGTGAGATGGCAGAAGCAGGGAGAGAGAAACAGATTCTCGCGTGTTCTCCTTTTACAGCCCTCAGAACCATGCCCGCAACCATCATTAAACTATCACCTCTCCAAGGCCCCCCCTTTCAATTACCATAACAGGATTTCCCACCCTCCTAACAGTGTGACAGTGGGGACCAATTTCTGATACCTGGAAATTTAGGGGACACAATTTAAGCTTCAATGTGTTTGGGGGGATGACATTCAATCCACAGCAATGGTATTTTCAAAAGTTCTACGTTTTTCCTACATAGGAGGCTAAAACCAATTCTCATTCTTTTTTTTTTTTCCTTGGCAGCTGGCCAGTACGGGGATCATTCTTATAATAAATATGTAGTTTCTCTCTCTCTCTCTCTCTCATTACCATAGTCTTTCCAATTTTTATTTTTATTTGGAAAGACGTAGCTCTTATATTTGTTATCCTTTAAGCCATTTTGACTTTATTAATTTTTTCTTTCTGCTCTATTTGGATTTATTTTGTTGTGTTTTTAAAACATCTTAAGTTATGCTTAATTTATTTTAATTCTTGTTTAATAAACAATTTAAAACAATAGTTCTTTTTTTTTTTTAAGTGCAACTTTACTGATATCCCATAAAATTTGATGTATAGTGTTGCCATGATTGAAAGGTTGGTCTACAGTTTGGTCTTAAAAGAAACAATTTGCAGAAAATAGGTTAAATGACTTCAAATGGACAAAGCAGACAGAGAACAGACCAGATTAACAGTGAGCAGGCAAATACCTACTGTGGGGAAAATAGAAAAATTTAGTCAGGCTCCCTCCACTCAGGTCTGGCTGGGGGGTCCAGCAGCACATTTCTTGTAAACAAGTGTGTGAGTGCAGTGAGCGCACATGTGCGCCAATGTATCTTTTTAGTTCTGTAGCTATTGGGTGTTCTGCAGTTTGCGAAGCAGAAGCAGCCGGTGGAGCTCGCATCTAAAAAAGAAGCACGTTTACTCTGCTGGCAGCTGCTCAGTTTTTCTTTGGACTTTGCCAGTAGCAGTTGAGTTTCTGAGTTTCTCTGTACTGCCTAGCTCTAGATGTGTGTGTGCTGAATAAAGACTATTCCCTCTTCAATCAAGGCTCCAAGGACCTTTTTGCCGGTTACCTAGCTCATAGACCTGAGTGTAGAGGTTTTGTGAACCAGCTTTAGGGGTCTGTGAGCTCCAGACCCAGCCCTAGCTCTACACCTACTCATCCTTTAAAACTCAACACAAAATCATTTCCTCTTAAAGGTTTCAAAGCATAGTTAGTGACGCCTTTCTCAGTGCACTCATGGTACTATCTATAGATGCAAAGGATTACTCAAAGCCCATTTCTCCAGAGCAGTGAGAGGCCCAGAAGGGGTTAATCCCAGGCAATTCCTTCAAGAGAGAAGAAGTCCTAGGAAATAACCCCAAATTAGATTTTCTCCCAGATTTTATTTTCCAGGCAAGAAAGTTACAGAAAAGGAATACAGGTGGTTACAAAAAGAACAATGAGATACTCATCATGGCAATACTTAGTTCCCCAAGAAACTTAAAGAAACAACTGAAGACAAGATGTGGAACATCCTCCAACCAGCAGCCTTGATGATTTTAGCTCACATACTTTCCCATCATTAGGTTTAGCTGCACCAAGGATGACTGCCCAAGCTCTTTTGCTGTGTTACCATTTTTTTAATCTACAACATAGACTTTAGTCCTGGGAAAGTTTTCTGTTTTTCCCAAGCTTAGCATTTCTATGTGCAATTCTAAAAAGTTAGGCTATTTCTAAATCTAAAGGGCTTTGGCCTTGCTAAAACTACAATTGCTTTATTAATGTAAGTATCCTCCACAGTATTATAGATTCTGAGTTCCTTGAAATTTTGGCCCTTGTCCAATTTCCTATACCTAGCATTTAGCATGGGCCTGAGTCATATCAAGTACAAAACCTTGTATTCAGTGAAAGAATGGAAGAGAGGCATTTAAAAGTTAACTGGAAATCTTCTAAAATTCACCTACCTCATAGATTATTCAAATCTAGTGTTGTTAATAGCTATATATACTACCAGAAATTTTTAAAGTCCCAAAGTACATTTTTTTTTCATTGAAATAATTTTTGCCTGTATTCCTAATCTTGAAAACTCCAAGGAAAAAGAAATTCGTAATAAAAACAGGGCTCTAGGCAATATCCAAGAGAAGGTTCCCTTTTGGATAACTTTCTTCTCCCCCTAAGAAAACTTTTCTTCTCTGAAGACCATGTCCTTATACATATTCCCCTCATATTTCCTGCAGGCTCCATTTGCTACAGCTCCCTCTTTAAAATATTACATAAGCTACTCATTCATGACAAAGACCCTCTATAAGTTAGGTATAGACGGAAAGTATCTCAACATAATTAAAGCCATATATGATAAACCCACCGCCAATATCATCCCGAATGGGGAAAAGCTGAAAGCTTTTCCTTTAAGAACAGGAACTAGACAAGGATGCCCACTCTCACCACTCCTATTCAACATAGTGTTGGAAGTACTAGCCAGAGCAATCAGAGAAGAGAAGGAAATAAAGGGCATCCAGACTGGAAAAGATGAAGTCAAACTGTCCCTGTTTGCAGATGACATGATCCTATATATCGAACAGCCTAAAACCTCTACAAAAAAACTCTTGGAATTGATAAATGATTTCAGTACAGTAGCAGGATACAAAATCAACACACAAAAATCAGTAGCATTTCTTTTCTCCAATAGTGAACATGCAGAACGAGAAATCAAGAAAGCCTGCCCATTTACAATAGCCACCAAAAAAATAAAAGACTTAGGAATGAAGTTAACCAAGGATGTGAAAAATCTCTATAATGAGAACTACAAACCACTGCTGAGAGAAATTAGAGAGGATACAAGAAGATGGAAAGATATCCCATGCTCTTGGATTGGGAGAATCAACATAGTGAAAATGTCCATACTACCCAAAGTGATATACAAATTCAATGCAATCCCCATCAAAATTCCAAAGACATTTTTCTCAGAAATGGAAAAAACTATCCAGACATTTATATGGAACAATAAAAGACCACACATAGCCAAAGCAATGCTGAGAAAAAAAAAATAAAGCTGGAGGCATAACACTACCTGACTTTAAGCTATACTACAAAGCTATAATAACCAAAACAGTATGGTACTGGCATAAAAACAGACACACTGACCAATGGAATAGAATAGAGAATCCAGAAATCAACCCACACTCTTACTGCCATCTGATCTTTGACAAAGGCACCAAGCCTATTCACTGGGGAAGGGACTGCCTCTTCAGCAAATGGTGCTGGGATAACTGGATATCCATATGCAGGAGAATGAAACTAGATCCATACCTCTCGCCGTATACTAAAATCAACTCAAAATGGATTAAGGATTTAAATATACACCCTGAAACAATAAAACTTCTTAAAGAAAACATAGGACAAACACTTCAGGAAATAGGACTGGACACAGACTTCATGAATACGACCCCAAAAGCACAGGCAACCAAAGGAAAATAAACAAATGGGATTATATCAAACTAAAAAGCTTCTGCACAGCAAAAGAAACAATTAACAGAGTTAAAAGACAACCAACAGAGTGGGAGAAAATATTTGCAAAATATACATCTGACAAAGGATTAATATCCAGAATATATAAGGAACTCAAACAACTTTACAAGAAGAAAACAAGCAACCCAATTAAAAAATGGGCAAAAGAGCTAAGTAGGCATTTCTCTAAGGAAGAAATACAAATGGCCAACAGACATATGAAAAAATGCTCAACATCACTCAGCATCCGGGAAATGCAAATCAAAACCACATTGAGATACCACCTAACCCCAGTTAGGATGGCTAAAATCCAAAAGACTCTGAACGATAAATGCTGGCGAGGTTGCGGAGAAAAAGGAACTCTCATACATTGTTGGTGGGACTGCAAAATGGTGCAGCCTCTATGGAAAATGGTATGGAGGTTCCTCAAACAATTGCAGATAGATCTACCATACGACCCAGCTATCCCACTGCTGGGAATATACCCAGAGGAATGGAAATCATCAAGTCGAAGGTATACCTGTGCCCCAATGTTCATCGCAGCACTCTTTACAATAGCCAAGAGTTGGAACCAGCCCAAATGTCCATCATCGGATGAGTGGATACGGAAAATGTGGTACATCTACACAATGGAATACTACTCAGCTATAAAAACGAATGAAATACTGCCATTTGCAACAACATGGATGGACCTTGAGAGTTATATTAAGTGAAATGAGTCAGGCACAGAAAGAGAAATACCACATGTTCTCACTTATTGGTGGGAGCTAAAAATTAATATATAAATTCACACACACACACACACACACACACACACACACACACACAAACTGGGGCGGGGGGAAGAAGATATAACAACTACAATTACTTGAAGTTGATACGACAAGCAAACAGAAAGGACATTGTTGGGGGGGAGGGAGGAGAGGGAGGAGGGAAGGAGGTTTTTGTAAGGGGCAACAATAATCAACCACAATGTATATCGACAAAATAAAATTAAAAAAACAAAAACAAAAAACAAATAAAAGCTGAATAGTATTTCATCAAAAAAAAAAAAAAATATTACATAAGCTGAGTCAACTTGTTCTATAAAACCAAAACAACTCAACTGTGAAACACAGCAATCTCCAGCCTAAAAAAATTACATGATTACAAATACAAATAACCTACATCAGTTTGCTACAAGTTAAGAAACTGTATTCCCAGTTTGTTTGTTTTTTTAATTCAAAAATGTTTATAAAGTATATACTGTATGGCAGACACTAAGCCAGACAGTGGGAATACAACAGTAAATAAGATAAATGGTGTCCCTTGCCCTACTGAGCTTTACACCCTAATGCAAGTTAGGTCTCTCCCTTGACCACTGAATCAACTAGATCTTTTCTACTGAAAGTTTCTAATGTATTTCTTTATTCCAGGTCTCATGTCATTTCTCCAAGTCACTAGAAACTCCATACAGAAACATTTGCCAGATTCTTCACTTCAAAAATCTCCTTGAACTAGTGTCTCACTTTCCTGGGCAAATATTTCAAGTCTAATGTCACAAAGGCTTGTGTGCCCTGTGTCACTCAATACTTTCCCTTGTTCCCATCTCAAGTTTTCTCATGTTTTAAAAATTCCATTTCTTTAAGAAGCCTCTTTACATAGCATTCTTCTTTTTTTCTTTTTCTTTTGGCAGCTGGCCAGTATGGGGATCCCAACTCTTGATCTGGAGATCCAAAACCTTGACATGGGAATCCAAACCCTTTACCTTGGTGTTATCAGCACCATACTCTCCCGAGTGAACCACCAGCCCGCCCTGCATAGCATTCTTAACTCCCACAAATTAAGAAGCTCCCTACCTCACATGTCTGTCACAGGAGTCATGAGGGCTGCATGAAATGTCACATGCCTTGAAATCTCCTGACTGATGCAATCATTATCAGAACTAGGCCTTCCTTTAGTTTCAAAAGAAGCCTCAAATCTATTATAAAGAGGTTTTTACTTTTTACCAAAAGACATTTACCTTAAACGTTCACAGGCTTTGAAAGTAAAAGCAGAAGTGCTATTCTGAGGAACTCAGAGTGAAATTGCAAAAGGGAGTACTTCTATGGAAACAAATTCCTAATCAACATTTCAAGAATGTTGGTCAAAGGTGATAACAGGTCACCTAAAGGTTGTGGTAGGAGAATTCTCTCATTAAGCACTCAAATCAGATTCTTGGTAGAACAGTTTAAGAATTAGAGTTCATTTTTTGCTGTCTGGTTAGCTCGGTTGGTTACAGTGCAGCCTTGTAACACCAAGATCAAGGGTTCGTTTCCCTGTACCGGCCAGCCACCAAAAAAAAAAAAAAAAAAAAAAAAAAAAATAGGGTTATTTTTACATAAAAGGAAAACATTTAGAAAATTATTTGACTAGACACAGATGATCATTGAACTGATCTACTGTTATCTCAAAGAATGCAAACAAAAGTAAAATTTTAAATCAAAATTTGATTTTTTGCTGCCAACCACTTGCAAGTAAACAGTTGGAAAGTTATGTAGAGCAAAATTTCCTTCCCAAAATTGATAAAGGAGGTACATTGAGTTAAACAGTGTTCCCCCAAATTCGTGTCCAAACAGAAACCGTGAATTTGACCTTACTTGGAAATAGGGTATTTGCAGATGTAAGCAAGTTAAAACAAGGTCGCATTGGATTAAGGTGGACCCTAATCCAGTGACTGCTGTCCTTATAGGAAGAGAGAAGCTTGGACAGAGACACAGACACACAGAGAGAAGGACACCATGTGAAGACAGAGGCAGCAATTGGAGTGATGCATCTACAAGCCAAGGAACAACCAAGGATTTCCAGCAACCACCACAAGTAGGAAGAGGGAAGGAAGGATGCTTTCTTAGAGACTTCAGAAGTATCACGGCCTTGTAGACATCTTGGTTTCAGACTTGTAGGCTCCAGAACTGTAAGAGAATAGATTTCTGTTGTTTTAAGCCAACCAGTTTATGGTCATTTGTATGGCAGCCCTAGGAAACTAATACAGGACGAATATGGAAAAGAGGAACACTTGAGAAAATATGTATTTCAAAATACTTGGCTTAACTTTAACACTCTCCTCTAGGCCCTATTTAGGAATCTAAGTTGGATGAGTGAACAAGAGCTGACTCTTCTCTGATGGAAATTTGGACAATTGTTGCGCATTCATTCAAACTAAGAACTAAAGAAAAAAAGAGAAAACGGGAGAGAAAATGCATTTATTTCATTCTACTACAGTGATAATTATTGTAACTTTTTATTTTGTGACTCCATTAGTCCTACCTCTGTCTTGGTAGGGAAGAACTAATCCTTATAACTGTTATTTAGACATTTTCACAAATGCTAAGGAACAGCTCAGTTTAGACACTCAGAACTGTTTGATGGGCTAAGCTTCATATGAAATTGCTTATGTCTTCTAAGGCTGTAGGTGCGGTCAACAGCATTTTAAATTTGATTTTGTTGGATATACGCCTTAATTTCACCACATCATCTGCTAAATGGGGATAATAATAGCCTCTGACTCCTAGTGGTGTCGTGAGGATTAAACGAGTTCATATTTACAAAGAACTTAGAAGTTTCCTGGTACATAACAGTAAGTATTAATCATTGCACTCATCTCTCTCTCTCTTTTAATTATTGGAATTTTACTTCTCACTAAACTGTGAGCTCCTCTAGGATAGGAAGTATGTCTGTCTCATTTCCTATCCCCAGAATCTAGTATGTGTCTGGCACTTAGCCCTCAGCAAGCATCTGTTGCTTAAAAGACATTGTCCAGCATGCAGTTTGAAATTCCATCTCTCAGCCTTGGAAAAGGGAAGTGGATGGAAAATAGGTATGTGTCCCACACATAGACATTAAGCCTGACAATAGGCAAGACTGTCGAGGAAGAGAGCATATGGGTAAAAAAGACAGAACACTTGTTTAAAAATTGATGGTGGGTGATGAAAGGAGACATTAAAAGGAGCTCTGAGAGCCGAGCCCGTGGCGCACTCGGGAGAGGGCGACGCTCCCGCCGCGGGTTCGGATCCTGTATAGGAATGGCCCTTGCGCTCACTGGCTGAGTGCAGGTCACGAAAAAGACAAAAAAAAAAAAAAAAGGAGCTCTGAAAGGATGCACTTTCAAGGAAGCCATGAAAAGATTTCAAGGTAATTGAAGTGAGTCCAGAGGAAAGGCTCTCTCAAAGGTGGAGAATGAAAAATCTGTGGTTAGCAAGCAGCTGACTCTGAGGTTAATTTTTTTAAAAGTCTCAGAGGAAGGAAATGACAGTCATTGTGTAATACTTTTCTAAAGCTTGGCAGGCTTTCAAATGTGGGTCCCTATCTGCCTTGCCAGGAAAGTCGAGAGAGACAGGGAGCAGGGAAAAGGGAGGGTCTGGGTCTCTCCAAAATGCTGCTTCTGGACAACATTGTAACCAAGTCAAGCTGTATCTTCACTCAAAATACGAGATAGAAAATTCAAATAAAACGCCCATTTGTGTCCTTCATTATTTTGCTTAAGCTCGTAAAGCAGAATTGATGATGTTTTTGCCAGGTAAACAAATTATCAGCCTCAGGTTTTTATTTGAAATATCTCCCTCATCACACTTGAATCTCACAGGGTTCCACCATCCACCGGGACTGAACAACCGGTTTCCCGAGTTCTTCCTGATATGGTTCTGGTCAGTATAGACGACCTGGGCTACAAATTCCTCCCTAAAAGGAGGGCACGAAAAGGGAATCAATATCAATATTTGAGAAAGATGTTTTTTTAAGTAATAGGTAGGCATCACTTTTGCATTTTAAAAAATTGTTTTTCTTTTGACACATTTGAGGAATTGAAATCTCCTAAGTGGTCATATAGGCCCACAGAAATCTACCAAACAAGGAAAAATTTATTTTCTCAATATATGGTCTTATGAGGTTTTTCCTGTTAATTGGAGGAAAATAGACCCTGAGCAGTTGCTGGAAAGAATGAATCACGTTTTAAAGAGGTGTTTTCCACACTTAAGTGAAGGAGACCCTGTCTGAGGTTCTGCCTTAAATAGGATCTACCTGAAGCAAGTCACTCCCTCGTCTCAAATGTTCTCATCTGTAAAATAAGGAAAAAGTGTGTGTACAGGAGACTTAACTGGACGTGCTTTCAGGCTCCCCATCCAGCTCTCAAGTCATTTCAGAATGATGTCTCCCTCTCTTTCATGCTACTTCCCTCGAGAAGAAAAGCTGTGAATTAATTCTTTGGATATGAAAATACCTGGGTACTGGAAAGAGTCCATGGAAAAATGGAATTAAAAGATAATGTGAATCTTTCCATTAGCTTTATTAGGACCCCTGGCAAAGGGAGAAGGCAACTTTGCTCAAACGACAATGGTTAGGGAAAAAGGATTCTAAAAAGGGCTCAGGACCCCCAGGCCTCGAGCACCTGCAGCGCCAGCCCCGCCACCTGACCCCCGGCCGGGAGCCACTGCATAGGGACCAAGATGGCGTCAGCACGCTGGGGCTCGCCCGACCCCCGCCACTCCGCACTGCGGCAGTCCAAGCGAGGCCGCACCCCATTGGTCGACTGCGATGAGGTCATCGTGAGGGCGGGCCGCCGCCGGCGCGGGGGCGGGGTTTTGTGGACGCACGCACGTCGGGGAGCTGGTGCCCGGAGCCGCGGAGACTGCGATCTTGGCCGCGGCGGCTGCTGGTGGGCGCAGGGCCGCCGACAGGAGGTGAGCGGGGGCTGTGGGTACAGCGGCCTGCGAGGTTCGCAGGAAAGCCTTCCAGTAGCACCCTCGCTTGCGAAAGGAATTAGCAGGGATCTTAGGTCTCCGAGAAAAAATGGGGTTCACCCCCACTTTGGGCACCCCACAGTGTGGCATAGGAACCGGAGGCTCGCTGTTCTTAGGAGGCCTAGGATTCCTTCCCTCATTTAAGGGGTAGGCGGAAGAACTGGAGGTTATTTGGTAGGCAGAAGAATTATGGGGTTTCTTAAAGGGTCTCTTACTTGGGGGATTTCCCCCTTTCTCCCCCCCCCCCCGGAGGTAGGTGTGCCTGGGTCCAGAGAATTCCTGCTGTCTCGCGGGGCGGACAGGAAATGAAGCAGGTGAATACCTTGTCAGGAGGCGAGGACTGGATGACAGTGGTGAGGTTCTTGGAGGCAGCACGCCGGGGGCGCTGTATTTGGACGCGTCTTTTGTAGAATTGCTCTTTCTTCATATTTTGCTTTGTGACCCCCAGATTCGCTTTGGCCCAGTTAATTTTCTGTTTGGCTCCATAGGGATAGAGATTTCTAGGGAAACCTGTAATCATTAAAGAACAGGAGGAGGAAGGTAACTCATTGGAGGCTGTCATCGTTGGCAGACCCTGAACTATGCTGATTAGGCATAATTTTATATGTTTAGAGGTTGTGGAAATTATCCTTGGTGAAGGGCGGTGCTGGTAACAGCTGACTTGGATGATTCAGGTATTCACAATCTTACAGTCAGCCTACATAAGCTCTTTGAGAAATCCTTACACCGGAGTGTGTTTTGCTGCCTTGAACATGAAATGCACAAAGGTTTTGTTGTTCAGATTTCTCAAAATGTCTTCCAGTCTTCCAGAAGAATAAATCTTCCTTTGGTGTCAGTGACACCTATCTATACTGTATATGGATGCCCTTATGACACTAAAAATACTGTACGTTTTGCTGAGTTTAGATACTGTACATTCTGTGCCTTACATTAGCTGATTGAGAGTAAATAATTGGAGTTTCAGGACCACTGATAGCGCCAATTGCCTTTCAAACACTGCAACGGTTCAGACAGCCCTGAAATGAAACCTTCATTGGCTCGTGCATGAAAAGATTTGACAGATGAAAGAATGTGATAGTCTTGAAGGTAGGGATGAGAAACAGAAAGCTGCAGAGGTTTTATTTTCCGTGGCTTCCTAAAACTGCTTTGTCAGCACTGATGTGTTCCTGTCATGCTTGATTTGAAAGTGAGCTTCATATGCAAGCTGGTTCCTTTTTTTAGCAAATGGTTATTTGTTTGTATTCTTTCGGGGGGGGATATGGTGTTTTCCGAGGAGTTTGGAAGGTTAAACCCTTTAGCCATACCTTTAGGGTAGTGCTGGGACTTTGGATGTTAGAAATGAGCATTCACGAGAGAGGAGAAAACTAGTCATAATGTAGACATCTTTTATGAAAGGGTAATTAAGGTCTGTTCCACTTGTTTTTTGCACAAGCAAAAAAAAATGTTGGGCTTTGTGAACATCACTGCCAAATAGTATTACGTCCAGGGTACTTAGAGAGCTGTTTGGGGTTCCCAGTTCCTGTCTTTAATCTGGACACATTCTTAAGTATTGAGTTGTCCAAAATATTATCATTCGATTCTGATGTTAACTGCAAAGGAAGTAACTTTTCGTCTGGTCCTCTGCTGGACAGGATCCAGGCACTGCCTTTGCAATTTCTCCTTTCCATCTTTCTAGGCAGGATGTCAAAATAATTGTTAAAGACATGTCAGCATGGGGTGGAAGAAATGAAAATGCAAAATTAAAGAGTCTTATTGGGGTGTTGTTTGCTCTTATTTCTTTTTGTAATTTTCTCTTTTGCTTCAGGTTGGAGAGAAATCCAGGTACTCAGTTAACTGGTACTTTCTACCACCATGGGGGAGCTTTTCCGGAGTGAGGAGATGACACTGGCCCAGCTTTTTTTACAGTCAGAAGCTGCTTATTGTTGCGTCAGTGAATTAGGAGAACTCGGAAAGGTTCAGTTTCGTGATGTAAGTAGTTGTGGGGCTGCTTTTTGATTACCACTAAACTGTTTTTCTTGTCATGGCCAATTGCCTTATGATGAATTTTTGTTTTATTTTTTATTTGCAAAAATAACATTATAGCACTGGCTTACTATTAGTAGAGTGTATACTTTGAGTTGCCTTTCTAGAGGTGGAATGTTTTGTGCTAATCTTTCAATGCTTTTGCTAGCTCCCTCTCTGGGAACCATCCTAAGCATTCCCAGGTAATTGTTTGGGAGGCAGGGAGAGGATAGCAGACTTACCTGTTCAAGGCTTTCACTTTGCATTAGGGCTCCTTAACCCCTATAGCAGATAATTTTTTTTTTTAATTGTAGTTCTTCCATACAATATGACATTTTCAAAATCTCTGACATCTAGCTACATATGTATAGTATACCTGTGTAAGTAAGGATATTCTGAAAATCCATTATTTTGGAGCATTATGCTTGGCACTTGGAGAAGATATCAAAAGAAAATGAACAGTCTAAGACTGAAAAAGTATGCCGTATGGGGCTTATAATCTACTGAAAGGAGGGGGCAGGTAACAATCCGTTGGTCCCTGACTCAAGTCCTGTTACGCAGTCTCAAAGCTCCATATGCCTCTTTTTCATAGCACTCATTGTGGTGGTAATTTTACATTCATCAGTGTGAGGAGTTGATTAAAGTCTCTTTCCTCTGCTATGATCTAAGCACCATGAAGACAGAGACATTCTCTGTTTGGGCTCATTAGTGTATCCTTAGTGCCCACATACAAGGTACTGATTGAACAGTATTTGTTGGAATGAATGGTTGAGTGAAAGATGAGTGATCAGAAAGGGGTGGGGTTAATCAATATGGGCTTCCTGGAATTGGCAGGCTTTCAGGAAGTTCTCAGTCTGAGCTGAAATTGCACATATGTAATCTAGTGACGTGGCCTTATTCCTCATTCTCTTTGAAACATTTTGTACTGTCTCTCTTCCAATGGTCTCCTTCCTGGCTAATACTTTTTTTTTTTTTTAAAACCTTTTTGAGGACTCATTGTTTCTTCCACTAGCTTCTCTTTGATCTTCCCTTCCCCTGCCCTAGGCATCAGTGTTCCCTAAGCTGTCTTCTCTGCTCTCTCTGGGTAAGCATCTCCATACCCACATCTTCCTTTATCACCTGTTTTGGTGTTCTCATGTAGTCTCAAATCTTCCATCTTTATTCAATGTGTCTCAAAATCTGTAACTCTGGCCCTGATCTCCCAAACACCATCTCTTCATTTTCAAATCTCTGAGGTTGTTGTCACCTGGCAGTTCTCTCTGCTTCTTCAAGCTCAGTATATCAAAGTCCAGACACCTTACTGTTTCACAAACTACTTCTTCATCATGACTTCCTAAACATGAGCTAATGCTTCGAAATTCTTCCTGTTTTCTAGGCTTGAAACCTAAGTCAAACCTGTCTCCCTTAATTTGCAATTCTTCATCTGGTCTATAGTATCTCCCTTCTTAACATCTGTTGTTTCCATCTAGCCTTCTTTTCCTTTACTTATGCTGTATTTCACTCATACAGAAAAAATGTAGGGAATAGGATAAACACCTATGTTTCTACTGTCTACTTAAGAGATAAACATTCCACATATAATTGAGACCTCCTGCATATCCTTCCTCCATGCCATTTATTTCCCTTCCTCCCCAGAGGTAGGTAATCTGTATGGTGATTTTTGCTTGTATCATTCCCATATGTTTTTATTTTTTATTTTTGTTAAGTATATATGTATCACTAAATAATAATATAGAGTATGATTTTGTATGTTATAAAATTATATACATGGTATCATATTGTAGGTATCTTTCAGCGAGTGCTTTTTTAATTCAACATTGTTTCTGAGATTTGATCATGTTGATACAGGTGGCTCTAGTCTATAGATATTATAAGTCATATAGTTATTATAAGCATATATATACAGTTTATCTGTTTTTTCTCCTCAGGAATATTTAGGTTGATTCCGATTCTCAGTATTGTAATGCAGAGTCATATATAAATTAAATAAATTTAACATTGATACTCTAGGACAGTGGTTCTCAAACTTTTTGGTCTCAGGATCTCTTTACAATTGTTAAAGACCCCAAAGAGCTTTTGCTTATGTGAGTTATGGCTATCAGTATTTACTGTATTGGATATTTAAACTGAGAAATATTTAAAATATTTATTAAATCATTTAAAAATTATGACAGTAAACCAACTACACATTGTTATAAGTAACATTTTAATGAAAAATAACTATATTTTCAAAAAAAATAATGAGAAGAGTGGTGTTGTTTTTAGGTTTTTGAAAATCTCTGTAATGTTTGAATTAATAGAAGATAGCGGGGTTCTCACATCTGCTTCTGCATTCAGTCTGTTGTGATATCAGGCATTTGAGCCTCTGGAAAACTTCACTGAAAATTCATGAGAGAATGAGAATGAAAAAGGCAAATGATGTCTTCATGTTATTATGAAAATAGTCTTGAACTCATGGACCTCTACTTCTCTAGGGATTGTTGCTAAGAGGAGGCATTACTGATTATTGTGTGCAACTTTGTTAGATGTTACTTCACAATGAATGTACCTACCTGTTCATGCTGTTGTCATTGTTGAGTTTCAGTCATTCCACAATCATGTCAACACCTCTATGCTCAGACCTAAAGAAATTTGCCAATCTGGTGGTTATCTTATTGTTGTTTTAATTTGCATATTCTCCATTAGTACAGTTGGTATCTTTTTATCTGTTTATTGGATTTATGAGTTTCTTCTTCCAGGAAGTATCTGTCTGTATCATTTGCCTATTTTTCTGTTGTGTTGCTTGTCTTTTGCTTATTGATTTGTGGGATTTGTAAAAGTTCTTCATGTATTCTGAATGCTAATCTTTTTGTAATCCCTTACTGATAACTTCTTCCAGGCTGTAGTTTGTCTTTTCACTTTGTTTATGATACATTTTGTCCTACATAATTTTCTTCTTTCTTTTTGCTTATCAGTATTTTTTTCCTAAATTTTTATTTTGAAAAATTTCAAGCCTGAGTACCCTTATGTAGATTCACCAATTGTTAGCCTTTTGCCACATGTGATATAATCTTTTTTACTGCACTATTAGAGAGTAAGCTGTGGCCATTGTGACTTTTTCTCCCTAAATATTTCATACTTTAGCATGGATCACCTAAGAACAGACTTTTTTTTCATAGCCACAATTCAATGATCACATTAAAGAAATTTAACAGTGATACAGTTATGTAATAAACAGTCATATTTAGATTTCCCCAGTTCTTCCAATAATGCACTTTAAAACTGGGTTTCGGGTTTTTTTGATGTTGTTTTTTTGACTTGTGTCAGTGAGATAAGGGAGAAGTGAGAAACACAGGGTGGAATTCTCAGTAAAGAACTACTGAAAGGGGTGGTGAGGAGTAGCCAAGGAGGAATTTAGTCCACTTCTCATGTTCCGCAGAAGTGTAGCTTGTTTGGTCTTTTACATAATTGATATTTGTCACCTCTCACAGGGAGATGGAGATGCAAAGGATTACTCAAACCCCATTTCTCCGGAGCAGTGAGGGGCCCAGAAGGGGTTAATCCCAGGCAATTCCTTCAAGAGATCAGGATTCCTAGGAAATAACCCCGAATGAGGTTTTCTCTCAGTTTTTATTCTCCGGGCAAGAGTTGCAGAAAAGGAACACAGGTGGTTACAAAAAGAACAATGAGATAATCGTCAAGGCAACGTTTAGTTCCCCAAGAAACTTAAAGAAACAGCTGAAGAGTTGAGGAACATCCCCCAACCAACAACCTTGAAGCCTTTAGCTCACATACTTTCCCATCATTAGGTTTAGCTGCACCAAGGACGACTGCCCTTAGAGCAAGCATTTTTGCTGTATTACAGTTTTTTTTTTTTAATCTACAACATAGACTTTAGTCCTGGGAAAGTTTTCTGTTTTTCCCAAGCTTAGCATTACTATGTGCAATTCTGAAAGGTTAGGCTGTGCCTTAAACTAAAGGGCTTTGGCCTTCCTAAAAGTACATTTGCTTTATTAATTTCAGTATCCTCCACAGATATTGTTGAGCAGTCCAAGTCATTTGTTTTGTGGAAGGTTCCTTAATTTGGAATTGTCTAATTGTTTCCTTGGAAGGTCCTTTAATTTAGAATTATCTGTTTCCTCATGATTTGATTTAGGTTAAACATTTTTAGCAAGAAAACTACATACAGGATATTGTGTCCTCAATATATAACACCAGAAGGCACATGATGTCATTTGTTCTATTACTGTTGTTGAAGATAAATATGATCACTTGACTTAGCTGTTGTTTGCTAGATTTCTCTATTGTAAAGGTATCTTCTCCCCTTTGTGATTAATAGGTAATATGGGGTGATACTTTGAGACTGTGAATATCCTGTTCCCTGATAGCTTTTTACCTCATAGTTTTTGTATCCTGTGATGGAATTATTCTTGTACCAATTATTACAGTGGTGCTTACAAAACTGATGATTTTCTAATTCTACTTCTTCTACATTAGTTAGTTACCATTCTTTAATAAGTAGCTTTTCCCTCCTCCACCCTATTTTTTTCCTGAGACTAGCTGGGAACGCTTGGATTTTTTTTGTTCTTTATTAAGTATGTCATAAACCTTTACTGTCACTTTTCTTTTTGATGATCAAATTGTTCCAAATTTGGCCCATGGGCATAGATAAGTTTTAAGTTTTAATAGTGAAATGTATTCATCTTTTCCTTTATATATTTAGTCTTAGCCAAAAGGCTGAGAAGCAATTCATCTTTGCTTTTCTTTTTTAACTTTTATTTGTTATCAGCGTATTCATTCTTACAAATCGTGATATTTCTTTATGCCCTTTGCCTGACCTATCACCTCCCAAACCCCTCCCTTCCCCTCATCTCTAGCATCCTTAGGTTCGTTCTCTGCCTCTGAAAGTTCAACATACTGTGGTCTTTTCTTTCTTTCTTTTCTTCATTCCTTCTTCCCTCTTCCTCTCCCCCCAACCCCCCGTCTTTCCTTTCATGGCTTGTGCTTTTTGTGTACTAATTAAGAATTCCTTACCTATCCCAAAATTATAAATACATTTTCTATCTTTTCTTGTAAAAATTTTTCAAAAGTATTTCTTACATTTAGGTTTTGATCTACCTGAGTTTTATTTTTGTATTGAGTGAAGTAGGAGTCTACTTTATTTTTTTCCCATATGAATAACCAGTTGTCTCAAAACAGCTTTTTAAATAGTATTTTCTTATTTCATGATTTGTGATCTTATCTCTGTAAAATATTAAGTTTTTATGCATCTGTGGATATGTTTCTGGGTTCTCTTCTAGTCCATTGGCCTATTTGTTTTTTTGTTTTGTTGGCAACTGGAGCATAAGGGGATCTGAACCCATGCCCTTGGTGTTATAAGGCTGGTCTGTATGCAACTGAGCTAACTGGCCAGCCCTATTTGTTTATCCCTGTGCTTACAGAACAATAATTTAATTGCTATAATTTAATACTGAGGTTTGATTTCTTATAGGGTATTAGTTGCCCTACCTTATTTATCAAAATTGTCTTGGTTATTCTGACCCCTGTGCTCTTCCATATTAATTTTAGAATTTAGACTCAGCGTCCGTAATTCTGTGAAATTCCCTGTCAATCATAAGACTCTTGCACATCTTTATTTAGACTTATTCTGAGTTACTTTATTTTTTGTTGCTGATGTGGAATCATTTTGAAATTTAACTTTTTTGTTGAAGCTGATATGAAAGAATACAGTTGATTTTTTTTTTTTTTTTTTTTTTGAGGCTGGCAGGTATAGGGATCAAAACCTGAACCTTGGTGTTATCAGTACCCCACTTTATCAAACTGAGCTAACTAGCTAGCCCATAAAGTTGATTTTTATATTGTTCTTATATCCAGCAACCTCAATTTATTTATTTATTTATTTATTTTTTTGGCAGCTGGCCTGTACAGGGATCAGAACCTCTTGACCTTTGTGTTATAACACCATGCTCGAACCAACTGAGCCAACCAGCCAGACAGAATTATCTTTTTTATAGAATTCTAATAGTTTGTCTATAGAGGTCTTTGATTTTCTGTATCATCAATTTATTATTTCCAATCTTGTTTCTTCTTTTAAATCTTTATCTTTTTCTTTTACTTATTTCATTTTATGCTTTAGGACCTTGAATAACATGTTGAAGAGTAACAACAAGCCAATATCAGTTAGGATTGTGTTTGGCTGTATGTAACAGAAAACCCCAATGATAGGAGTTTACTTTTCTCATGTAACGTGAAGCCCAACTTCACACTGTCATCAGTGTCCTATGATCATTCTGTATTTCTGCTCAGCCATCTGGAGCTTTTGTCCTTATAGATGACCACTGCAGCTCTTGGCATTTCATATATATTCTAGGCAGAAAGAAAGGAGTGCAAGGAGGAAGGGATCTGTATCAGGAAGGAAAAACATTCCCAGAAATCCCCAGCAGACTTTTGCTAATTTATCATTGGCTGGAATTATGGCATACTCTAGCTGCAAGAGAGTCTGAGAAATGTGGTTTTTCAGCTGAGCAGTTGCTGCCCTGAACAATATATGGATTTTTGTGAATAAGGAAGTAGAGCAAAATGCTATATATCTGTCACATGGCATTCTTGTCTTATTCCACCCTTTAAAGGGAATATTTTTAATGTTGTACAATTTATTTATTTATTTTTTGTCTTTTTTCGTGACTAGCACTCAGCCAGTGAGCGCACCGGCCATTCCTATATAGGATCCGAACCCACGGCGGGAGCGTCACCGCGCTCCCAAGTGCCACTCTCCCGAGTGCGCCATGGGATCGGCCCTAATGTTGTACAATTTAAATAAGATGTTTACTATTAAGTTTTTGGAAAATTCTGCTTGTTAGAATTTGCAGTTCCTTTCAATTTCCTGTTTTCTAAAATTATTGTTATAGGTGCTAGTAACACCAAAGTCAAGGGTTCGGATCTCCTTACCTACCAACTACCAAAAAACAAAACAAAAACTAAAGTTATTGTCACAAATGGATATGGAATTTTATTGGATGCTTTTTCTTCATCTGTTGAGGGTATCATGTTTTTTCTCCTTTGATATGTTAATTTGGGGAATTACATGTCTAGTTTTTTCCCTGCTAATCTTTTTTTCTAACAACTTTACTGAGATATAATTCATGTACCATACAGTTCACCCATTTAAAATGTACAATTCAGTGTTTTCTGTGGGTTGTCTCTTCACTTTGTTAGTTGTTTCCTTTGCTGTGCAGAAGTTTTTTAGTTTGATGCAATCCCATTTGTCTGTATTTCCTTTTGTTGCCTGTGCTTTTGTGGTCGTATGCAAAAAATTATCACCCAGATTAAAAAAAAAATTATAGCCATTGTAATGGGTGTGAAGTAATATCTCATTGGATTTTTAATTTGCATTTCACTCATGAATAATGATGTTGAGCATTTGCCATTTGTATCGAGTTTTTAAAATGTAAAACCATCCTTGCAAGCTGGGATAAACTCAACTTGGCCATGAGGTATATTTTAAAAGAATTTTAGAAATCAATTTCTGGGCCGGCCTGTGGCTCACTCGGGAGAGTGTGGTGCTGATAACACCAAGGCCACGGGTTCGGATCCCACATAGGGATGGCCGTTTAGCTCACTTGGGAGAGCATGGCGCCGACAACACCAAGTCAAGGGTTAAGATCCCCTTACTGGTCATCTTTAAAAAAAAAAAAAAAAAAAAGAAAGAAAGAAAAATCAACTTCCTAGTACTTTATTAGGATTTTTATCTTTGTATTCGTAAGTGAGATTGGCCTGTAATTGTCCTTTCTCAAACTATTCTTGGTCCTATTTTGGTATCAAGGTGTGTTGGCCCATCCACTTATGAGTTGTAGAATGTTCCTTCATTTTCTCCTCTTTGGAATAATTTTTGAAGATTTGGGCTTATCTCCTTTTTGAATGATTGGTAAAACTCATCTTTACACCTTTTTGGCCTGGTGTTTTTAGATGGGAGTATTTTAATTGTTGAAATTAAGATATTAATCCTGTTAATATTAATTCTGTTTTTTAAAAGTTAATTTTTAGTAAGTTTTTTTTTGTAGAAAGTAGTCCATTTAATCTAAACTTTCTAATTTACTGGCATAAAGTTGATTTCAGTATTATCTTATTTTTTAAAACTATTTTATCTGTACTTGTCTTTTTCATTCTTAGCATTATTTATTTATGCATTCTCTCAGTCTTGTAAAAATTTTGTCTGGTTTTTCTTTAAATAACCAGTTTTTGATTAGGAGGATCCTCTCTGGGACTTTGTCTTGTTCTGAGACTTTCAGTCATTTCTGCCCTTTGTTATTTTCCTCTTCTTTTTATCTTTTTTCCAGCTTCTCAAATTGGACACTTAGCACATTAATTTTTATCTTTCTCTATTATATGCATTCAAGGCTGTAAATTTCCCTTCACATACCACTTTAGCTTCATCTTACAAAGTTTGATCTTTAGTAAATTCATTATTCCATTCTAAATATTTTGAAATTTTCATTATGATTTCTTTTTTGAGCCATGGATTATTTTATTTAGAACTGTTTTAGAATTTCCAAATATGTTGTCTAGGTTATATATATATATTTTCTTTTTTTGTCTTTTTTTGTTTGTTTTGTTTCTTTTTTAAGTTATATTTTTGATATAGATTTCTAAATTAATTGCATTGTAATCAGAGAACATGGTTACCCAATTCTTTACTAATGGAGTCTTTCTGTATGACTTATTTTGTGGTCAATTTTTATAAGTGAGTTCTTGAAGAAAGAGCTATTGAATGCAGGGATAAATATACATAGATATGATTTTAATCTTGTGTGTTTGCCTGTATATATGTGTAGATGTATATACACACATATACATATACATATGGACAGACACACATGCATACATGATTTTCTATCCTTATTAATATTTGGTTGACTTGATCTATCAATAATGAAGAAAGTATGTTAAAATTTCCACTAAGTAGATTTTTTCCACTGCATAAAGAAATGTTTCTTTTTCCCTGTAGTTCTGTTAATTTTTGTTTGAACTATTTTGATCCTCTATTAATAGGGATATACAAGTTTAGGATTGTTCCTTCCTGCTGGAAATTGTTCTTATTATCATTATTAATGATTCTCTTAATCTATAATAATTTTTTTTGTCTTAGATTCCCTCTGTAATAATACCAATAATTTCCTTACTAGTTTTTCTGTCATCACTGTTTCTTACAGTTTATTCTTTACACACATTATTATTCTTCAAAACAGTAGGTCTTTAACAAGTGTAAAAATAAATTAGGTCACTTGATTCCCTATTGCCCAGAGGGGAGTCTTCTGCTATTTCCTGTCTCTCACATATCCCCTCTTTTTGGCTATAGTAAATTTCTCCCCTTCTCTGAGTATGTATTATTTTTGTCTTTGAGTCTTTGCTGTGGTCTTTCTGCTTCCATTCTGTCTATCTGTGCTCAGTGAACTCTGCCTCATCCTCCCTACTCCCAGCTCAGGTGTTACCTTTGTAAAATTTTTCTTTACTCCCCCTCCCCCGTAGAATTAGTCATTCCTCCATGTGTGTCATTTCTTTTTTATCATACTTCCTTTTTGTATAGTAGAAGTAAAATTTATATTCAGCGAAATGTACACATTTTAAGAGTACAGTTTGATAAATTTATAAACCACCGTAAACAGCATCTCAATCAGAATATAGAACATTTTCATCAGTCCAGAAAATTATCCTGTGTCCACTGCTGGTCAGTCCCCATGCCCCATAGGTAACCTCTGTTTTGATTTCTATTATCATAGCTTAGTCTTGCCTGTTGTTGAACTGTATGTAAATGGTCCCATGCATTACAAACTCTCATGTCTGACTTCTCTCTTCCTTCACTCAACCATATCTGTATTCTTGAGTGTATCTTTGGTGCATTCTTTTTTATTGCTGAGTAGTCAGTCCATTGTATGAATATACCACAATGTCTTTATCCATCCTCCTGTTGATGGATATTTGGACCTGTTTCGGGCTATTATGAATAAAGCTGCTGTAAATATTATTTTAAAAGTCTTTGTGGACATGTTTTTATTTTTCTTAAGTAAATATTGAGTGATGGAATGCTCAGTCATAGGGTAGATAGGTGTACATTTAACTTTATAAGAAACTGCCAATGGTTTTCCATATCTTTTCCTTACTTTTTAATAGTATTTGCCACAGCAAATTGTAATTATTGGTCTGTGTCTATCTCTTCCATGGAGCTGAAGACTAGGACATAGCCAATGGTTTTCTTAGTCACTAATAAAGCTTTTTGCCTTAAATTCTCTCTGATATTAATAATTGAGTCCTTGAAGAAAGAACTGTTGAATGCATGGATATGTGTATGTGTATATACACACACATAATGTATACATAAATATACACATATATGATCAAGCTCATTTATTGTGATGTTCACATTTTCAAAGCTAGGGTGTAGTTTATTCTCTGTATTTGCCCCAGTGCCTACTACAATATCTGGCCAGTATTTGGTGCTCCATATATGTGGAGTAACTATAGTTCTTTATTTGTGTATTTGTATTACTTTTATGGCATTTATCACGTGCTGTCTTGTTGGTTGTGTTCATCTTTTTTCTCTATGAGAATGCAATCTTCTTAATGAGTGGGGACTTGTTTTATTTTTATTTGTATATCCCAGAATGTCTGTCCCATTGCTTTAAAGATTACTTGTGCTATATGAATGAATAAACCAGCCTGTCACCCAGGAAGTGAAGACCCTGGGACAGAAGAACGGGGGAAATTTGCCTTCTGTCTCTTCTGCTGGAGAAGGAAGAGAGAAAGAAAACCAGAAAGAGCTTCTATGATATCCATTTTCCAAATTTTAGGTAGTGGGAAGGAAGCTCACTGAGACTTTTGGCCTAGGAAAAACATTTCATACCACTGTGCTTTGCCTAATTTGCCTCCATGCCAGTAATGTGTTGCAGCAGCAAGGGAGAAGTTTTTATCTTTAGTAGGTGTGACTGGCCACAAAGCAGTGTATATGAATCAGTAGACAGTTTTCATTAGTGTTGTATCATATGTTGATACAAAGTTAGGTTTTCACTTTACAGGATGTGTTGCTTGGGAAACAGGAAATAGATGCAGTATTTGAATGTTTGGTATTGTGTTCTTATTTTTCAGTTAAATCCAGATGTGAATGTTTTCCAGCGGAAATTTGTGAATGAAGTTAGAAGATGTGAAGAAATGGATCGAAAGCTTCGTATGTACATTTTGGTCATATATGATGTTCCTATAATGAATCATTTGTCTTAAGATTAGGGACATTAATCCTCATAATAAAGGAAGAAAATACTGCAGGAGAAAAAAAAAGAGAGAAAAGCTTGTGATCGTGATGTTAAGATGAATTTCTTGTATACAAATAGATTTTGTGGTGCTTGGGCTGGGAAGTGCTTCATGGAAACCTTGTTTGAAACAAAAGGGTGTAAGCTGAAGACACTGTGGTTATTTTTTTGTGGAATTTTTATAGCAGAACTACATTATAGAATTCTTAATGATAGGACCCAGAACACCATCAATTTTAGATATTAGCAGAGTCACTTTTAATTTGAAATATTTATGAGGGAGGAAACTAACATTCATTAAAGTCCTGTTGAGAAACTTGTGTTGAGTGAAATAAGCAAAGCACAGATGGATAAATACCACATGTCCTCACTCGTAAGTGGGAGCTAAGAGAGGAAGAAGGAAGGAAAGAAAGAGCACAGGGGTGCATTGGACTTGCAGAGGGAGAGAACATTCCTTGGAAACAAAGTGGAGTGGGGAGGAAGGGGAAGGGGAAGGAGGATTGGGGATAATAGGGTGGGGCACACAGGGTACAATCGCAATTTGTGGTAATGGGCATGCCGCCAGTATGGATCTGGCCTTCACATCTTGGGCATGAGGGGTGACGATCAGCTTTGTATCTCATGAGTATTAATCAATTAAAAAAAAAAAGTCCTGTTAAGAGCTAAGGTGCTCATATACCTTATTTCATTCATTCCCCACAACATTCCTTCAAGGTGTGTGTTACCTCATTTAATAATTGAAGAAACTGAAGATCAGAGGAGGTTAGCAACTTGCCCAAGAACATAAGCAATCATGATAGAATCAGTATTTGAAGCCATGTTGTTCTGTATGGCTGCAAAACCCATGATCTTGTGATCTTGCCACTCTTACATGACCTTGCTAGCTCACAGTTAGCTCATACATGAATTTGGTCCCCACACTACAAAAGTTCAGTAGTTGTCACCTTAAACAACTTCTGGTGTTTTGGGTCCTTATTATACATTTTGCTATTTTATGTTCATTTTTAAAACTTAAAACTGACTTGGTTGTTTTCAAATTTAATAAGCCACTTTTGATCTGGAGTTGTCTCACTAGTGTGTTATGTGTCAAATACGAGGATACTTCAAAAAGTTTGTGGAAAAATTGAATTAAAAGATAATACAGGCTGGCTAATTGGCCCAGTGGGTAGAGTGCAGTGTTATAACACCAAGGTCAAGGGTTCCAATGCCCATTATTGGCCAGCTGGAAAAAAAAATACAAATCCTTCCATGAACACTTTTTGAAGACCCCTTGTATTCTTCTTCTGTAGCTCTGCTTTGCTGACAATATCTGTAACCAGACTGTCACACTTTGGGGTAGCCGTTGCATAGGGTGGAGAGTTGAAGCCAATGCAGGCCAGTTTTAAGACCAGAAGCGGGAAGGAAGACTCTCTCTTTGGATTAGCTTTAGAGAATGTGAGGCAGGAGAAAGAAGGATGTGGAGAAAAAGGGTACTTCTTTTATTTAAAAGTATCTTCTTAGAATGAAACTCTTTGTAGCCAGGCTTTGGATCTTATTTTTTTTCCCCCTCAAATAATGGCAATTCCAGGTATGTGCAGCTAGACATGAATGTTTCAATTTTATCATTTTAGGATTTGTTGAGAAAGAGATAAGAAAAGCTAACATCCCAATTATGGACACTGGTGAAAACCCAGAGGTGCCCTTCCCCCGGGACATGATTGACTTAGAGGTAAAGAATTGTTCCGAGAAAGACAGATAAATTCTTTTTACTTAAATGCAGAAGTTACTTTCCTGCGTGGATGGAGAATAATTCTTGCTAACCTTGTCAGTATTGTCTATTGATTATAAATTTCTTGTAGGTGGGATTGAAGCAAATCCCTTTTTTATGGTATCAAACAGTATCTCCAACAGTATCATATGCCACTAAATAAATGTTTATTGTTTTATTAAAACCTTACTGGATTAATGTCAATTTATCTAGTAGCTTATTAATCTAATAGACTAAATAAACAGCTAATGGGCTTTTCAATAATTATTTTATCCATCTGAAATCCCCCGAGAAATTTATCCAGTATACAATAGAATCTATAGACAAAGAAAGTTAATTCTGGTAAAAATCACAATATTTGTTGGGTAGGTGTAAGATATCTTTGAACTGTCAGCATGTCAACAGTTCTGTGGGATGGACTTTTTTAATGTCTTTCAGAGCAAGCATATTGAGCTTAGTTTGAGTTCATGGTTTTCTTTTTTCCCTCTAGGCCAATTTTGAGAAGATTGAAAATGAACTGAAGGAAATCAACACAAACCAGGAAGCTCTGAAGAGAAACTTCCTGGAACTGACTGAATTAAAATTTATACTTCGCAAAACTCAGCAATTTTTTGATGAGGTCAGACTATTGTTTCTTTTAGTATTTGAGCAGCTGTATTACACTTGCACAAGTGGTCCATATTTTTATTCCAATAATTATTTTAATTTGCTAGTTTGGAAGCAATACCATTTTTGCACCCTGCTTTAGTTGAAGAAATTTCAGATTGTGTTCCATTTTTCATGCAGTACACAGCCAGCCATGGTTTTGTCTATTTTCACATTTTCTGCAGTTTTTCATCCCAAGATGGGGAAAGGAACCCTAAGTAGTTGTGTAAACATAGTTAGTTGAAATTTTTACATTATACTTATGCGTTGTAAGGTAAGTATATGCATTTGAAGAAACAAACATTTGGTTATACACAAAATTATAACAAATATTTAATCTCCAAATGTTTTGTCATCAAATTTTTATTTTTATTTTATTCTGTTTGCTCATCAACCTTTGAGTACATTTTTCAGTAATTTGGGTGGCACATTACACTCATTTTTCCAAGACTTTTTTATTGTATGGAAATACTGGTAGGATGCTTATTGAAACTTCTGGATTTTCACATAAACTCAACTGCATTAACCTTATAGGGAAAAAATGTTAATAAGTTCCTGGGTTAAAAATGTAGATAACAGGCTGGCGGATTAGCTCAATTGATTAGAGCGCCACCTTGTAACACCAAGGTCAAAAGTTCGTGTCTCTGTACTGGCCAGATGCCAAAAACAAAACAAAAAACAACAACAAAAAAATGTAGGTTACTAAATTGCCGGGTGACAGCTTGCTGAGGTGAGGAAAGGATTTCGAGCAAGGCTCACAGAAGGCTTCCTTCTCCTAATTAAACCTGGGGAGGAGTCTTTCGACCTAGGTATGCTTTTTCTGAAGGCCTGCAGTATGGGTAACTTTTTGAAAGTGTCCTTGCCACCAGATTAACAACGTTAGATACTTCAGAAATTGTCTCAGTCACTGTTCAGTGTGCCTTCCCATAAAGTTCTTTATTTCCTTTGCTCAACAAAAAAACTTGGCAAAGCTTTTAAATACAGAGGGCGCATTTTAGTTAGCATCACATATGTTCTCAGTTTTACCTTTAATTTCTGTCTTTTGAAGAGAGACCGATTCTCTGTAGTTCTCTAAGCTGGAGCAGGGGTTCTCTGACCAGCAGTAGCAGCGCCCTCACCTGGGACCTTGTCAGAAATGCAAATGATCAGTCCCTACCCTAGACCTACTGAATCGGAAACTCTGGGTGTGGATCCCAGCAGTCTGTTGTAACAAGGTGATTCTGAGGCATGCTAGTTTGAAAACCACTGGGCTAGAGAAAGTCTGCTGAGGATGTGACACATTCCTCAGTAACTAAGGGTTGACTCAGAGAAGCCATGCTAATTAAAAAGATCTGCTGGGGCGAGGGAAAGGAGAAAAGCTGATATGAATTTAATTGCCTGGTCCTCCCAAGAGCCAGAAACTGGTTATATATCAAGAGAGGTTTGGTGTGAATCTTCAGCTTGCTCACTAAGTTAAGACTTTTGAGACTGGCTACTGCCTCTTTCACTGGTCCCCAATATCATCGCATTAGAGAGTGTGGCACAGTGTGATTCCTTCCAGGTGTTTAAGGTCTTCTGCAACAGGCATGACCACTTATGCCACATGGTTTTAATAAACAAATAATCTGGAATTCCATTATGCTCACTGCCTTAATGTTATTATATTTTTATTCATTAATTTACTGAGCATATAATGAGCACCTACTGTTTGTGAAGCACAAGATGAGTAAGACATGGTCCCTGTGTTCAAGGAAGGTATCATTCAGTCATGCCAGGAAGCATCCCTGAGCATGAGCCTCCATGTGCTCACAGATGTATGCTTTTCTAAATGTGTCCAAGCTGCTGCCCACAGATCCCGTGTAAACCTGGCCTCATGGTCAAAGCTCAGCTACTTTTAGCATCATTTGGAACTTAGTTCTTTCATCCCTCATTTTTCCCCCTTTTGATATACCCTTTAGTTTACTGCTGAGATGTTGCTGTGATATATGAAAATGTCTTTCGTGACCTCTGGTTCATTTCAGGAGAAATTCTGAATAAAGATTGACAAGTAGACTCCCTTAATGGGAATAGTTATTTATACTACTATTTTGCTTAACAAAAAAACTTTAATTTTCTAATTAAAAAAGACATAGTGTGCCAGCCCGTGGCTCACTCAGGAGAGTGTGGTGCTGATAACACCAAGGCCACGGGTTCAGATCCCATATAGGGATGGCCGGTTAGCTCACTTGGGAGAGCATGGTGCTGACAACACCAAGTCAAGGGTTAAGATCCCCTTACCAGTCATCTTAAAAAAAAAAAAAAAGACATAGTAAAATAAAATAAGAGGAACAACTTGGAAAGATGATAAAAGATTTTAAAATCCTAAGTTATGGATTTAGGAATTTTATTTTGTGATTCATAAGTCTACATATTAAATGCCCATCCTGAAAAGGCAGACTTTGAGTCTTCATGACCTTCATGCCCTATCCACGGTGGGTTGTGTTTCCCCTCCTAGTTATGCGAGACTTTTTTCAGTCTCTGGAGGTACTTTGAGCACGAGGCCTTGGCTGTGAGAGGCCCTCCCACTGCACCTTCGCGGCAGTGCAGCAAGTCTTCTGGCAAGGGCCGCTCTGTTTTTTCTCTTGAGTGCAGTCGGTACCTTGCCCGTTCCTGACACTAGCTTGTAGCCTCAGCCAGGTCTCTTTCCATAGACCTTGCCCTGCTGCCACCAATCAGCAGTCTCAGGTTTCACTGCCATGACCAGAAACAAGACCTCACAGAGAGATCACATCTATGAATGCAAATGAGTGCTTTAAATAACATAAAAGATGAGGAAACTTGGGACCCTCAAATGTTGGGAACTTAGGATTTTTTATGAGGTTTTCTTCCATGCCTAAAATTGTAATGTTTACAAATGGCCTAAAACACTACCGCTTTTAAACCCCTCTTCTTTGTAATAATTTGATGAATATGATCAATACTTCATAGTAATGGGTTAGCAGTAAATGGCTAATTAGAAAATAAATCTTTCCCTATTTAGGCATACGGGTTATGATTGGCAGCTGTGGAGAAGGGGAAAAGTAAACATATATTGAATATTCTTATGATTTAAGATGATTACAAATTCGACTTAGCCATTTCTTATCCAGAGCATTTAAAATAACTTGTTAATGATTATCCTTTTCTTAGTCTTCTTGTTTATGAAGAACTGTTAGAGCTGGAGAGATTTCTCTGCATCTTTTTCCATAAGCACCATAACATATGAGAACGTAAAGAAGACTGGAAAAGTAATGGTTAATGGCATGCAGATCCCTGTCCTTTCCTCCTAAGTTTTCCATCCATCTGCTTTCTTTATTTTCTTTCCCATCTGCCATCTCCTTTTGGGGCTTGGTACCTTACACGATGAAATGTAATTTCTTTCTCAATGTAGATGGAAGTAAAAGTGTTTGCTCTTGGTAATTGATGTAGCTTGAACTGGATGTGTTGCTTATGCTTAAATGGCTGTAGAAACAGAACTGAAGTTCTGCTGCTTTCTTTTTGTAAGGCATGGTTTTCAGTACTCCAAATGGGGAGAGTGGTACGCCACAGAGCACAGCAGGTAATTTAGAGGAACACTGGCAGTGCTGTTATTGTTATTAGACCCAGATACTCTAAGATTAAGATTTAGATACTTAACAATGTTGTTTTAAATATTGCTTTAAAGGCCCTCAGTTAGTGATTCTGGTCATCCTACTTTCCTATTAGGCATGATTTTGTTTAAAAAATTTTAACTTTCCTCTCTAAGACTTAGGATTCTTAAGTATGAGGTAGTGAAATTAGTAATTAGAATATTATTCCAAGTTTCTGTTTAATTTTAATTCTGCAGTTTTTGATTCTCAGAGGGTCCCTGATACAGGCTTTGGAGTAATCTAGTTGCTAAGCACTGTTTGCTATTCTGTCAGTTGTCCCTTTTACAGAATGTTTGCATTGAGTTTGATTTTTAGGGTTTACTTAAACCGGGTCTTGTGAACCCATGCAGTCAAGTAGGAGGGAGTCTTGTGAGCAGGAAGTCAAATAAGTTTCACTGGTTTTTGCCAATAGATATCCCAAGAACAAATTGAAATGTCATTTGGATCCTCAAAAACAAGTTGCTTGTGGTCAGCTGATTTGATTTCAAGTAGAAAGAAAAAGAACACCCTAAACTTCCATGTGACAACAAGTGGTCACTGGTGTTCCCATTATCTCATCTTAATTTTCCCAGTCTCGTGACAGTATTTCTCTAACCTTCTGGTGTACCCAGTGCCTGCACCTCCTTTTCTTCTTTGTTTTTTGATTGTTTTTTATTTTGTTTTTTGATCCGTTTGTCCTTATTTCCCAAAACAATTGCTTTTACTTTATTAATAAGGCAGTCAGACTTATCATCTGGTTTATACTGTTTTCCCCCCTCTTTGTTACATTGTGGTCCTATGACTTTATCGAGTGAGGTTCCCATGTGACATATTTTGATAGAGTGGTTGACAGGAGTAGAATAAATGAAATGAAATGAAAATGATAGAGAAAAATTCTCCAGACTTTTTGTTTTGTTTTGCTTGTGAAAAGGAAGACTATTCTGGCTTACTTCTAGTCTTTGGTCAAACAAATAGCTCATGGGTTATTAACGATGGGGAGAGCAGACAGTGGAGAAGTTGGTTGGATTTTATTTTTCGGGTAGCTTCTCCTTTGTGATGGGAGTGAAGGGTGGCAGGGTGAATTAGGTAGAGAGAGGCGAGGAAATTAGACCTATGTCTGGGAAAATCCTTCTCCTCCTTCATTTCATTGTATAAACTGTCATGGTGGAAATCATTTTGAATCTAACCAATTAAACCAGCCCACAAGCTCTACGTTGATTTATTATCTGTTGCTTTTTCTTTACTTGATTCTTGAGCTGTGTTTTCCAGAATCCTTCAACTGTAAAGCCTATATGAACTTAATATTCCTAGATTTGTAGACAGCAAATAGGACATTCAGATATTTCACTTTTTCTCCCCTGCATGGAAGCCTCTAACGCTAAGGCTGGCCCAGCTATTATGTTTTCTTATCCTCTTGAAGGAAGAAATATTCTTTAAACCCATTGGTTTGGAGCATTTTATATGTGGCCATGCTGTTTTGTATTTTTGAGGGCATGGAAAAGCTAGACATATGGAGAGGCCCCTTCTGTCTTTCACAATCACACTGGGTTGAAGACAGTGACAGTGCCTTGCTTCTTTCTTGGAAAGAGAGTCTCCGTCTTTCACATTTTCAGAAGGGGAAAATTCTACTGCCTGGAAATTAAATGTTGAGAGTATCTGCAGAGCTGCTTTGTTTTTGCTCAAAAGGGAGGGACATTTCAGCTTCCTCCACTTGCAAAGGTATTTCCTGTTACTTTCATGGTTTATTCAGGGAAATATAGGAGAGAAAATGGCTTCCACCAAATAACAGATTTATACATGTCACCATCATTTAACGTTTTTCCTTTTGTTCCTTATTTCTAAAACCATTTTCCCAGATGCTTTACTGGGGCATTTATGCTTTCTTTACCTTGCGTTTATTTCCTGTTTTCTTCCCCTATGCTTCTTGTCTTCTTTTTGTGGGTATGTCATATCTTTTGGTGTGGTTTTTTTTTTTTTTTTTTTCTCATCTTTATTTTCTGAACCTGTCTCCTCCTGGTTCCTCGTTCCCTGCATGCCACTAACTATTTTCATTAGATATTAATTGATTTGTGAATTCAGGCTGAATTGCATCATCAGCAGATGGCGGATCCAGACCTGTTGGAGGAGTCCTCATCCCTCCTGGAGCCAAGTGAGATAGGAAGAGGCACGCCTTTAAGACTTGGGTAAGTACCACTTCAACCTTTCCATACCCGGTGGGGCCACGTTCATCTGTGCTGTTCAAAGAGCAGCAAGGCTGTGGATTCACTTCCTGCAGGATGAGCTCTCTTCTGGCCTGTTGAGAGGTATTCTTAAGTCTCTCTGGATTCAGTTCCTGAGTTGTTCTGTTAACCCTCTGCTGGGTCCAGAGGTGAGATCAGGAATAAGACTTGGCAGCCATTTTGACATAAGAACACATAATCTTATGTGTGTAGTCTTTGCCCCCTCCTCTCACTTTCCTTCTTTGTCTTAAAACCTCCCTGCCCATGACATGGAATAGAGTTCCCAGTCTGGCTCTTCTTCCCACAGCTTCGTGGCTGGTGTGATTAACCGGGAGCGCATCCCTACTTTTGAGCGCATGCTTTGGCGGGTGTGCCGGGGGAATGTATTCCTGCGACAGGCTGAAATCGAGAACCCCCTGGAGGATCCTGTGACTGTAAGACAAGGAAATTGCGTCTTGTGGAGTAGGTCTTGCAAAGGGAGCCCAGAGCAGTGACACAGCATAGTGCCACCCAAATCTGGCCTTTCTGCAGAGGAGCCCTTATGTCTATCCCTGCTTTGATCTGAGAACTCAAAGGACTGACTGCTCTTTTCCTCCAACTCCCGTCATACGTGTACATATGGTGTATACGTGACATATATGTATTTTCAAGCTTAGCCTTGGAATGTTTTGATTGGAAATGTGTTTTTTCCATTTATTTTAAACTTTAGCTTTATATGTTTCCTGTTACTGATCTGAGACTAAAAGAAAATTTGCCTTTTGTGAGAATTAACTTAAAGCAGGACACCTGGTTCCAAATTTGGTATTATTTATGCGTAAAAAGAGAAGGAGAGATTTCCTAAACTGTGATCTTTATAAGCTGATCAAATTTTACTTGGTAAGGTTTTTTAGTCTACTTGTTTTTGGGGACAATCAGAACCTTAGTTTAAGAATGTATGAGTATATAATGCAAGATACGGTGATCTTCTCCAGCCAGTGCTTTGGAGAACAGGAACAGCTTACCCTCTTGGCATTTGACAAAATGGGACAGAGCTCATAACCTAAACTTCCATGAGTACGGAGAGTCCTGATTTCAGGGGTTACAAGCAAAAAAGATTAAATGTACTGCAAAAACTTTACTTCACTTTTATATTAGTGTTATTTAGAAACCTAGAGTTAGTTTTTCTGTCCTAATCATGTTGTAAATTTCTTTTTTTTTTTTTTGACCGGTAAGGGGATTGCAACCCTTGGCTTGGTGTTATCTGCACCGCGCTCAGCCAGCGAGCGCACCGGCCATCCCTATATAGGATCCGAACCCGCAGGCTCGGCGCTCCCAGCGCCGCACTCTCCCGAGTGCGCCATGGGGCCGGCCCTGTAAAGTTCTTAAATTAGTATTCTCTGCTCTACCTAAGAAGAGAGATTGTATTGTGAGGCTTCTCGGATTGGTGGGTCACGCAGTTCTATGGCTTTATTCTCTGTGCTGAGGAGGAGTGTCGTGACACTTAGGTTAAGGTGAACCCCCTAGCCCAGGGGTGCAGGTTTACAGTCTTATCGAAGGCTGTCTTGGGTTGTGGAAGCATTGTAATCTGCATTCGCACCTAATGTGCAGCTGCTGTCAGGAATATTCAGTCACATTTCTTCTTGGCAACAGAAAGATTATTTATCAACACATCCAGGAAAGGGGGGCCCAAATGGCTATGACAGAGCAGCTGCACAAAAAATGGCTGGAATTTAGCCTCGAGAACTTAGGGACTTAAGACTGTCGGGACTAATTTTATTCACTCCTCATCTCTTTTTATCTTTCTAAAGTTTTGTTTGTTTTTATGTTATAAAAACCATATATGCTCTATAGGAATATGAAAAAATACAGGCAGTCAGAGACAATCTGGTTAACGCTCCATATACCTTATTTTTTTCATCTTTCCTTCTAGTCCTTACATCAGACTCCAGGTGTAAACTTGGTATTTGGAATGGATCACTTTCCTCCCTGCCCATAGAGTCTAAATTGGCATGAATTGTGAGATTCTATATCAGCATTTTTCCCAGTGACTCAATTGTTTGTAGTTAGTCAGCCACCTCTATCTGGGGATTTCCAAGTCCCAGAATAGACAGGAATGGCTTCCTTTTCTTTCCTCCCCTTTATACTTTTGTTATTCAGGCAGTGTAAGATTTAAAGTTGAATTCGGGGCTGGCCGTATAGCTCAGTTGGTTAGAGCATGGCCTTATAATGCCAAGGTCACGGGTTTGGATCCGGTACTGGCCAGCCACCGAAACACAAAATAATAATAAATTTGAATTGGTAAATAAGGCTAAATAGTGCTAAGAGGAACTGTGTCTTAGCTTGTCAAGCTCCTGATTGAATCTAAAAACAAATAGAGGAAGATTTTTGTGAATTAAAGATTATAGGGCAGATGGTCTTATAGTGAAGCTCAAGAAATGGAGTGAAAGTAGTGGTTAAAGTATAGGATTGCTGTATCCTTAATGGATTCCTGTTGTTCCTCTGTCACACAAGAAAAGTTAGTTATTTAAGAAATTTTCATTCAGGTTGAGAAGTCTGAAATCTTGGTTTTTGATTCTGGGCCCTAGGGCGACTACGTGCACAAGTCTGTGTTTATCATTTTCTTCCAAGGTGATCAACTGAAAAACAGAGTCAAGAAAATCTGTGAAGGGTAAGAGTAACATGCCTCCACCCAGGAGGGCACAGCTGTGTGGCTTAACCATTGAGCCTTAGAATTCAGAATAGTGAAACACAAATCTTTTCAGTGCACCTTGACACACTGACTATATCTTTTAATAATGTTAGGGCTGTTTTAAACAATTAGAAATAGCCTAAATTCATTTTTTAAAAGTACCATCAAAACCATGATATCCTTTCCCTGGGAAAAAGTAATTAGAACTCGTGGTTTATAAGTGCCACATTATTCTGGGACAGTGAATCTACGTGACCAGCATAGTGCCATAGGCACCGTATCCTTAAATTTTCTCACATTCTGTCTTAGGGGCAGAGTTTTTCCCTGCCATTTTTCTCCAACAGTTTACAATATTACTTGCTTTTCTTTTTTCTTTTTTTTCTTTAAAGATGACCGGTAAGGGGATCTTAACCCTTGACTTGGTGTCGTCAGCACCACGCTCTCCCAAGTGAGCTAACCGGCCATCCCTATGTAGAGATCTGAACCCGTGGCCTTGGTGTTATCAGCGCCACACGCTCCCAAATGAGCCACAAACTGGCCCTTCTTTCTTTTTTTTTTTTTTTTTTAATCTCAAGAGAATTTCATAGCTACAGAAAATGTCAAGATAGTTCAAATGTTATAACTCTATCTGTAGGTCATTTCACATAGATAATTGGTGTTGATTAACACATCAGTCTGACCTAATCCTATTTTGGTCCTTAAATAAATTAGGAATACTTTCTGAGATTATTTAAATGGAATAGATTAAGAAACTTGGATGTTCCTAAGGCTGTGTCTATGCATTCCAGGTTCCGAGCTTCACTCTATCCCTGTCCCGAGACACCACAGGAAAGGAAGGAAATGGCTTCCGGAGTTAATACCAGGATTGATGATCTCCAAATGGTATGCAGAGGGCGGGCTGGAGGGAGTTTGTTTTTGTGTAATACTGTAGTAGAGGACCATTCTCCTTCCTTGAAACACTAACACTATTAGGCACCTGTAGCAGACCAGGATACCAGAAACAGAAATGTCCATGGGTAATCTGTCCCTCTGGGAGATGGGGAAAGCCTCAGAGAATGGTTATTAAAAATAGCACTGGTCATCCTCAAATGAGACAGCAATGCTGTGCATCTGGAATCATTGTTGCTTATTGTATTCAACTTCCCTCCACCTCATGAGTCTGATATACTTCTTTTAAAAAAATTATTAAAAATATGCTTAGTTAAGTTAAAAAAAACACAAATAATCCAGAAGTATATATATAAAGTCTGTTCCGCGCCTCACACACACACTACCTCTTGAGGTAACCACTCTTTTTCTTTTTTTTTTTTCTTTTTTTTTTTTTTTTTCTCCGTGATCGGCGCTCAGCCAGGGAGTGCACCGGTCATTCTTATATAGGATCCGAACCCGCGGGCGGGAGCGTCGCCGCGCTGCTAGCGCAGCACGCTACCGAGTGCGCCACGGGCTCAGCCTGAGGTAACCACTCTTAACTAAAGTGGGTATCCTTCTGGTCACCTTTGATCTTAACCACACAGTCTAGCCAAAGGGCCCTGACTCTTGTTTCCAAGAAGAAATTGCATTAGATTTTTACCAAATCACAACATGTGTGGTTTACACACACCATGGTCATCACAGGGTCCTAAGAGAGGAGTCATGGTTTTTGCATACATGGAAGGGAAGGGTGGCTAGTGGGGCTTTGTTTTTTTTTGAAAGAATGAATGTGATGATTGCCCCTTTGAAACATTAACAAACATATTTAATCCCAAAGGCAGTTCCTTCCAGCAGTGGCAGAATTGTCAGAGATGTGTTGTGACTTCCATTTCAGCTCCCTCTCTCATCTTTCCCTCTGACCCCTATTGTATGTGATCCACCAACTTGACCTATTGCTGGCTCCTTTGAGATACTCTTATCAATTTAACCAGAGAATAAGAGTTTTTTAGAACTGCTGGTAATAGGCCCTATTAGTACAACCTAGGTTCTAGGGGCTGTCTTATCTTATTCCACATTTAAAGAGCATGTGCAGTAGTCATTATAAATGATCGTATTTTGATTTTTTAAAAGTGCAGATGCATGAACTGAAATCTTTTTTTTTTTTTTTAAAGATGACCGGTAAGGGGATCTTAACCCTTGACTTGGTGTTGTCAACACCACGCTCAGCCAGTGAGCTAACCGGCCATCCCTATACAGGATCCGAACCCATGGCCTTGGTGTTATCAGCACCACACTCTCCCGAGTGAACCACGGGCCGGCCCAGAACTGAAATCTTAAAAAGGGATTGAATACCAAGGAGTGGAATGAGGAAAGAGAAAAGCAAATAGAACATTTGCTTGCAGATTTATTTAGCATTCATCCAGAAGAAATTTTAACAGTAATTGTGAAATAGTCAACAACCAAAAGGAGAGAAAGTAGCTATCCTCAGGTAACACGAGGATTTCCCTAGCATGCCAGGACTTCTTTTTTTAACTATCTCTATGAAAATCACTTTCCTCTGCCCAAGCCAGTTTTTCAGAGAGTAGTTGCTACTTCATTCCTGACTAGCTTGAAGAACCATCTCTGATGGAGACTTGTGCTTAAGATGGTTATTATGTAGCTTTTTTTTCTTCAAAGAGATGTGGAGATTAAAGATAAAATCTCATACAGATGTGGGTTGCTTGCCCAGTTCCTTGGAAAATGGATTTAGCCTCTCTTCTGCTATTGAAACTTTAAATATCTGGTGATGTCCAAGGCAATGGAATATAAAATGTCTGTACCTTCCTCAAATCCTAGTCTTGGCAATGTGATTCCTCTGAAGGAAATCTGTACTACTTGTCAGGGGCTCAGCACTGAAACTTTTTATACTCCCAAGAGCCTGACAGGTGAAGTCTTGTCTGCCCCCACGATGGCAGTGTGTGTGACAGTCCAAACCCCTGTGAAGACCGTGGGTGCTCCTGCCCCTGCAGCGTCTCAGGCTTGTGTTTGTGGCCCGGGCACGCG
Source organism: Cynocephalus volans (assembly GCF_027409185.1). Classification (NCBI taxonomy): domain Eukaryota; kingdom Metazoa; phylum Chordata; class Mammalia; order Dermoptera; family Cynocephalidae; genus Cynocephalus; species Cynocephalus volans. The sequence goes on along the minus strand of NC_084469.1, from coordinate 1,940,050 downwards.
ATGGGGTCTGGTGCTGCCTCTCTCCCACCCCGTGCTGATGCGGGCTCGCGTGCAGGGATCCCGCGCCCTGCCCTTCCTCCGTGAGGACGCTCGTTCATCAGCTCCTGGGCCTGTGACACGTGCTTCTTTGAGTCTCAGTCACAGGCTTCAGGTAGAAAGTCGCTGCTCTTCCATGAGCCGGTTAAAAACCAGCGACCTGCGTTGCTGTGCCTTGGATGAGGTTGTGCCTTGGTGGTGCGGTTGAATAGAGAGAGAAAAACTAAAATCCATTTTCTCAGGTTTCTCTTCAGCTTGAAGCTAAATGAAAGTGGATGTTAGTAACTAGAACCCGAATTTCTTATAATTTGGCAAAAAAGAAGAAAAATCCTTCCAGGCAGAGGATGAAAAAGACAGTTCCCTGGCGACCCTTTTCTGAAGGCTGTGCCTCTTTTGCCATTCATCTCTTGAAATCTACGACTGGTGTCAGGAGGATCCGTCCTTTGTGTCTTTCTCTCCCCAAAGGTTCTCAATCAAACGGAGGATCACCGCCAGAGGGTTCTGCAGGCAGCTGCTAAGAATGTCCGGGTCTGGTTCATCAAGGTGCGGAAGATGAAGGCTATCTACCACACCCTGAACCTGTGCAACATAGACGTGACCCAGAAGTGCCTGATTGCAGAGGTCTGGTGCCCCGTTACCGACCTTGACTCCATCCAGTTTGCACTCAGAAGGGGCACGGTGAGTCTCCAAAGCTAGCAGTGCAGCTTGTGGCCAAGAAGAGAGGTTCCCATGACTAGTGATATTAATCAACTTCACTGTTATGGCATTTTTCTCCCCCAAACCAGAAAAATACCTTTAATCATAAATCGTGAGTTGTCACAAAGTGGCAGGCAAAATCTAATATTTAACCTATTTCCTCTAACAAAAGAGAAGTTCTGAAAGATTACACTCCTGTAAAAGAATAGCATATTATAAGATCATCTGTTTTATGTTATAATTTTAAATTATAAAACACTTTCACAGATATTTTCTTATGTATTTGTCACACACACACACACAAAAACCTGTGAAGCAAGTGGCTATTAGCTGCATTTTACAGATAAGAATCCTGAAGCTCAGTATTTAAAAGATACATTTAAGGGCCAGCCCCGTGGCTCACTCGGGACAGGAGAGTGCGGCGCTGGGAGCGTCGAGGCCGCGGGTTCGGACCCTATGTAGGGATGGCTGGTGCGTTCACTGGCTGAGCACGGTGCAGACCACACCGTGCCGAGGGTTGCGATCCCCTTACCGATCAAAAAACAAAAACAAACAAACAAACAAAAAGATACATTTAAGGTAGTAGGACTAGGTCTTCTGGCTCCAAATCCAGTCTCTCTTCATTGTCTCCTGGTTTGATCTTTAATGGTAAATTGCCCCACCCTCCTCCACCTCCACTGGTTATAATTTCATTCCATTTCAGGAAATAATAAAGATAATTTTAAAAACCAAATAAGTCGTAGTAGGAAATTTCCAAAATAATGCTGTAACTGAGGAAACACACCTAGAAAGACTAACAAGAAGAGGAAGTATGTTGTTGTTCTGGCAGCTGGGAGGGGTAGAGACAGTGGCTCCCTGGAACCAGCTCATGCAGGCTTGCAAGAGCTGACTGGTAAATTTGTAGCAATTTTGCTGTTTGTTAAATAGCCATTTTTAAAAATTAAATTATATAAACTCATAATTGAACATTATTTTAAAAACAAAGATAGTAAATACCCTTCCTGTTATTTTACTGCTTTTTGCTATTATCTATGCTAGTGATGTTATTTACATCTTTTGTGTCCATATGGTGAGAATACTACATAATGGTGTGGTGCTCTTCTCAGTACTGTGTGGGAAATTTGAAATCGACCATGGTGAAAGTATTAACACCATAAAAGTCACAGATGCTATAAATTGTTTTGGTCATTGTTAGACTTTAAAAATGATGGAGAAAATATTAATAATGCTGATTAAATTTAAAATTATGTTGTGTGTGTAGCTGTTACATTATAAATAGCTTTTATGACATTTTTACTTTCAGAGGTCTTTAATATATTTATCTTGTATCCTGGCAGTAAATTTCATGTATAACCTAGAGTATTATCCTCATTTTGCATATGTGGGAACTAATTCGGAGAGATGAGATGATTTCGTCATATGCCCATGGTTCTTTAGGGTAGTTCATGACCAGAACATTAATTTCCTGACCCACTCTCTGTATTTGACTACTTCTCTTTGGTAGTTAATTAGAGCAACTACTATGTCCAAGGCACTGCTTTAAGGGCCTGGAGGGGCACAGAGATGTACAAAACATGCCCTCAAACGTCTTACAGTTTATTAGGAGAAGATGACATGCCAACATACAAGACAGTCTGTGCTAAGAATGGCATATATGTGTGGAGCTTTTCCAACCATGGCGATTGGAAAAGGCTTCAAGAAGGTGGCATTTGATCAGGGCTTTGAAGAATGGGTAAGATGTTGATTGGCAACGGTAAGAAGGGAACAGTATGTACAAAGGCAGGAGGTGCACTGCGACTGTGCGTGTTTGAGCAGGAACAGGAATTATAACCGGTTAGCTGAAGGAGTCGGCGTACCTGTCTGCATCCGGCAGACTGTAACCTAGTTGTGAAAGGCTTTTAAATAACAGGTTAGATGGCCTAAATTTTATCCCACAGGGAGTAGAGAGGCATTGGATGTTATTTAGCAGTGAAGGGATATAATCAAGGCAGTTTTAATGGAGTAATCTGCTGACAGTCTCTAGGTTGGTTTGAGGAGTGGGAGATTCCGTAGGTTGAGGGTCAGTTGGAAGGTTATTGTGGGCGTGTAGTAAGTAATGAGGACCCCTAGCATAGGACTTGACAATAGGAAAAGAAAGCAATGACGGATTTGTGAGCCCCTGTGAAGGAAAAATCAACAGGTATACTTGGTTCCCAGAAGGTACAGGAGGAACAAGAGGAAAAAGATTGAACTATGTTTCTGAGGCATCCAGGCTGAGTGACCAGGAGAATTAGGGTTTCATCCATACAAGTAAAAGTTCAGCAAGAGAAGTTTGTGGAGAGAAGAAAGAGGGTAAATTCAATTGCTGTCACATTCAGGGGCTGGACAGAAATCTATGTGGAATGTCACGCAGGCAATGGGACAGAACTAAAGGAATGGGAGTCATGAGAGAGGATTGGAGTGAGACCTCCAAGAGGGCGTAGAGGAAAAATAAGGAAGCCCCTTGGGGTCTTCAGTGTTGTGGGACAGGCAGAGGGAAAAGAGCCAGCAAAGAGAAAGAAGGAATGGTTAGTGAGCGGGAGGAGAACTCCTTAGGAATAAAGATGTTCACCAGAGAAGAGAGGAAGCTGGCATATGGAAGAGAAGACTTTGCATCAGGTGCTGGTCCAGCCACTTTGAACAAGTGTGCTCAACCAGATTGCAGAGGGTGAGGGAGGTGAGAGTAGGTGGTGAAGGACAGGCGGAGAATGTACTTTTCTCTCTCTGTGAAAAGAGAACAACAGTACTCATTGAAAGGCAAATGCGGAGGAGGTTCCACGTTTTCTTTGGTTACACATTTTAGAGTTACATTTTTTTTAACGGTAAGGATGTACCTCCCAACATCTAATTGAAATCTGCTGTTGTAAATTTTGTACCTAGTCCCAGTTTCCCCGTAGACTGGGAAAGATAACGTATAATTTTATTTTTTCACTAGTTTTATTGAAATATATGTATTTTCTTTTGTGTAAGTTGTATTTTCTTTGTGTGGTTTGATGAATTTTGATAAACATATACACCTGTGTAGCCACCACCACCATTAGGAGGAGAAACTAATTTTGATGTATGTGCTGATGTTTCCACAGGAGCACAGTGGTTCCACTGTGCCCTCTATTTTGAACAGGATGCAGACAAACCAGACTCCCCCAACCTATAACAAAACCAACAAGTTCACATGCGGCTTTCAGAACATAGTAGATGCTTATGGAATTGGAACTTACCGAGAGATAAATCCAGGTGAAAAAAGCTTGTACCTTTTTCCTCTAGGGGTTTTTGTTTGTTATTTCTTTGAACACCTCCCTTTAAATGCTGTTGAACAACTGGCTTCAAACTAAAGATGTCAAGACCTCAGCTCTCTTGCAGTTCCTGTGAAGAGGTGCCTACTTGACATAAGGAGTGGGTTTATTGCTCCTTGAAGAGCACATTGGATTGGATTCTTCCATGTGCCCTCACAGCCATAAGCACCTGGTCTTCTCAGGCAAACCATTTGCAGGAGCTGTTGTAAGCAAATGTTTTTTCCAAGATATCTGATGTTTTAAAGTGGCTTCTTCCTGGCTTCCCTGTTCCAAGGTTAGGCCGAGAAAATATAGCAATTATTGACCATGTTAGGCACAAGGCAGATTTCTCCTCTGTTTGGAGAGTTAATTATTAAATCAAGAGTCTGAGGATTTGTTTTAAGCTGGATCCTTATGCAGGACCTGCTTTGCTCTGGTTCTGGGCTTTCCTCCATGAGTTGGTAGCTTTATTTAGCTGGGAAATGGTTGCCGCACAAAGAGAGACAGCTGGCCTGACCCAGGAGCAGTGTCCCAAGAGTTAGGAAAAGGAATTGAAGAACAAACCACAGTGTTCCCAGGGCTACACCTTCGTTTCCCATGTTCTTTGTTTAACATGTTAGCAGGGGGCCAGCCCGTGGCTCACTTGGAGAGCGTGGTGCTGACAACACCAAGTCAAGGGTTAAGATCCCCTTACCGGTCATCTTTTTAAAAAAATAAAAATAAAAATAAAATGTTAGCAGTAGCTCAAATTCCATCAGCTGCTTTGTGAGAGTATGTAGATCCTTCCTATCATGCAAGATTTTCCCTGAGAGTCCATGTGTCTGGCAGCCTAAGAAGAAATCACTGTATATTGACCTCAGAGTATGGAGAGGAATGGGATATTTGAGGAATTGTTGCAGTTTTATGTACTTTGTGTGTTTCTTTGATATCTTTCTAGCTCCATATACTATCATCACTTTCCCTTTTCTATTTGCTGTGATGTTTGGAGACTTTGGCCATGGCATTTTGATGACCCTTTTTGCTGTGTGGATGGTGTTAAGGGAGAGCCGGATTCTGTCCCAGAAGAATGAGAATGAGGTAATGGTTTAGTTGCATCTGCGTTGGACTGAAATTTTATAATCTCTCAAGCATTCATTGTGAAAATTATGATCTGGAAGTCTTTAATCCATGAATTTATTGAAAGGGAATAGAGAAGTTACGGTCATTTTAACACTAAAGAGGCCATGTGCTGTGAAAGTGGGTTTCTCATTAGCATTGTATTTTGATCTTTGTACTTCAAGCTCTCTGAACCGGATGTAGTAAAGTAGCAGAAGAGGAAGGGGCTAGCAAGTACTAAACCTTGTCACAGCACGAGCTGCAGTGAGTACATTCTCACTCCTTCTTTCTTCTCATTCCCAGATGTTTAGCACTGTGTTCAGCGGTCGGTACATTATTCTATTAATGGGCGTGTTCTCCATGTACACTGGCCTCATCTACAATGATTGCTTTTCCAAGTCTCTTAATATCTTTGGGTCATCCTGGAGTGTACGGCCGATGTTTACTAATTGGACGTAAGTTGCAGAAGAAGCTAAGACTTAAAGCTTATTTCTTTCATGTTCAGCTCTGATTTTTAAATGGTTCTTTAGGAAGTGGTTAACATTGTCTCTGTTTCAGAAGCATGCAATGTCTCCTCTTATTTATTTTTCAACCTGTGCAGTGTTTTGTGATTTGTTGAGCAAGTATCAAGGAACTGAGACTATACATTTAAGTGCATTTATTCTTTTTCTAAATTAGAAGCAGATTCCCCAAATTTCCTACTTGGTTGTGTGTTTGTGTTTAATTTTTTTTTTTTTTTTTTCTCATCTGTGATCCCTTCTCATTCTCCATCACTATGAAGGTCTTCAAAAAGTTCATGGAAAGGTTCGTTGTTTTTTTTTTTTAAGATGACCAGTAAGGGGATCTTTTTTTTTTTTTGTCGTGACCAGCACTCAGCCAGTGAGTGCACCAGTCAGTCCTATATAGGATCCGAACCCGCGGCGGGAGCGTCGCCGCGCTCCCAGCGCAGCACTCTACCAAGTGCGCCACGGGCTCGGCCCCCAGTAAGGGGATCTTAACCCTTGACTTGGTGTTGTCAGCACCACGCTCTCCCAAGTGCGCTAACCGGCCATCCCTATATAGGGATCCGAACCCGTGGCCTTGGTGTTATCAGCACCACACTCTCCCAAGTGAGCCAGGGGCCGGCCCTGTATTTTTTGATTCTATTTTTCTACAAACTTTTTGAAGTACCCTCGTAGTCCCTCCTCTTTTATTGAAGAGACAAGATAGCTGTAGTAATTTCTTTGGGGGTCAGTTTCTGGGCCCCACAAGTATGCCTTTCTTGATCAAATATAAATGTGCCTTTTCTCCTAACATGGTTAGGGATGAGACACTTCGGGGAAACCCTGTTCTCCAGCTGAACCCAGCCGTCCCTGGAGTTTTTGGTGGACCCTACCCTTTTGGCATCGATCCGGTAAGAGTACTTCTTTCCTACATGGTAACCCTGAATTTTTTAACTGTAATCCCCAAGTGAGAGAATTAAAGTGAAGATAGATAGTTATTTGGTTTTTAGTTGACATATTTTTGAAAAACCTCAGTGTATCTGTTTAGAGCACATTGAAGCCATAGGAGACCCAAGCGCCTTGGGGAGCCACAGATTTTTTCCTGCATCTCTTGTTTTTTCATTGTACATGTTTATGGGGTACAATTTGTTTTTTCAATACATGCATATATTGTATAATCTGTCAGAATAGTTAGCATATCACCTAAACATTAATCATTTCTTTGTGGTTATAACCTTCAAGATCCTCTCTTCTGGCTATCTTGAAATACGCAGTACAATATTATTAGCTATTATCACCCCAGAGCACCAGAACTTATTATTCCTATCTAACTGTAACTTTGTAACCTTGTACCAATCTACCAGCCTTTCCCCAGCTGCCCCCTCCCTTCCCCGGCCCTGCTAATCACTATTCTACTCTTTATTTCCCTTTCTTTTTTCTCTACTTTAAATTTATTTTTCTTAATTGACTCATGATAATTGTATATATTTATGGAGTGCACCATGATAATTAAGCCATTCATACTGTGTGCAGTGATCCTATCAGGGTGCTTAGTATATCCATCATCTCAAACACTTGTCTGTTCTTTTTTTATTTTTTCCTTTTTGTCCTTTTTGGTGACTGGTAAGGGGATCACAACGCTTGGCTTGGTGTCGCCTGCACCGTGCTCAGCCAGTGAGTGCACCTGCCATTCCTATATAGGAGCCGAACCTGCAGCGGGAGCGCCGCTGCACTCCCAAGCGCTGCACTCTCCCAAGTGCGCCACGGGGCCGGCCCATGTCTGTTCTTTGTGTTAGCAACATCCAGCATCATCTTGAGTAGCTATCAAAGACACACAGTACTTTGTGGTTAACTGTATAGTCTCCCTATGTTGTTATAGAACACTAGGTCCCATTCTTAAGACCCATCTCTCTAATGTTTCGTATCCACTGACCACCTTCTCCCCGCTCCCCTGTCCCTCACCAGTCTCTTGTAACCATTGTTCTACTCTCTACTTGTATGAGATTAACTGCACTACTTTTCTATGAGATAGCTAATAACATTGACTCTGGGAAAATTAGTTTTCAAGACTCCTTCGCAGTTCTTAATTTATTTCTGTTTAACATAGTTTTTTTTTTTTTTAGCAGATATTTTAATAAAGCAAAAAATCTCTTTCCAATAGATTTTAGACTTTCATTCTTATCTTTACATACTTTCAAAAACTTATCCCAGATTTTTTTTTTTTCAAATACTTAAGCAAATTAAGTATGATCAAATCTTTTTTATTGTGTGTTTAAAAAAGGAGTGGGGGCCAAAAATTTAAGAATAAGCATTAAACAGTAAGGATTACAAAATTCCAGAGGAAAAACAGATCACTGTGGGCCAGAAAGACAAAGGTTTTCTTTAAAAAATGGGAATTACTCTGGCCTTTAAAAAAATTTCACGTTGGTATAAGTAAGGAGAAGTGTGTGCAAAGGCATAGAGATGGGGAAGTACAAAGTTAATTATTTTAATTATCACAGAAGCTAATGTTTCTGAAATGCTTTCTGTGGACCAATTGCTAACCCTCAGCATATCTGATTTAATCCTCAAACAACTATTTTTTAAACAGATGATGTTTTAGTCCATTTTGTTTTGCTATAACAGAATTCCCGAGACTGGGTAATTTATAAAGGAAAGAGGTTTATTTGGCTTACGATTCTGGGACAGCTGCATCTGGCACGGGCCTCAGGCTATTTCTACTCATGGTTGAAAAGTGGCAGGCAGCTGGTGGGTGCAAGCAGATCACATGGCGAGAGAGGAAGCAAGAGAGAGAGAGAAGGTTCCGGGGTCTTTTTAAGTAACGAGCTCTCACGGGAACTAATAGAGCGAGAACTCACTCATCAATCCCCCTCCCCCAGGGAGAGCCTTAATCCATTCATGAGGGATCTGCCCCCATGACTCAATCAGTTTCCAACACTGCTGCATTGGGGATCAAATTTCCACATGAGTTTTGGAGGGGACAGCACATCCAAACTCCATCGATGAATACCATTTTTCCATTTGAGAATTCTTTGTAATACCTTTTTGTTTTCTTGTGCTGTGACAGATTTGGAACATTGCTACCAATAAACTGACCTTCCTTAACTCCTTTAAGATGAAGATGTCTGTCATCCTTGGTATTGTCCACATGCTGTTTGGAGTCAGCCTGAGCCTTTTCAACCATGTGTGAGCCACTCTGTTTTGGTCCTAAGAATGTGCATAGTTTAGATAATGTTTTTGCCTAATTCAATCATAACATCTTTGGGATGGGATTAATAACTCAGAACTCCATTCTGTGTTATAGAAGTGCTTTTATAAATCTCATGATCTCAAATAAGTCTTAGTATTAGTCCCTTAACCATTCACAGTTGTGGTAAAGATCTTTGAAAAAAACTTGAGCAATTTTTACAAAAATGAGTGAGTTCTTTTTCTTCTTTGATATGTAACTCATGTAAAATTATGAATTGTGGTCGTAGAACATACCAGATTTTCTAGTCTCTTTCTCATGGAGAGAAGGAGGAGGGTGTTAGTGGAGTGATTCAAGGTCCAGAAGTTGGAAGTGATAGCTAATCCTGCATTGTCTGTGCTGCCTCCAGTGCTTCTGGTTGCTGCTGCTTACAGTGATAAAGACAGAACCGAAGGAGTGTTAGGTAGAAAAATCTAGCGAGTCCTCCACTCAGTGAGTGGCCCTAGGTCTGTTCACCTTTAACATTTTTTTCTCTCTCTCCCTATTTAGCTATTTCAAAAAGCCCCTGAATATCTACTTTGGATTTATTCCTGAAATAATCTTCATGACCTCTTTGTTTGGCTACTTGGTTATCCTTATTTTTTATAAGTGGACGGCCTATGATGCTCGTACATCTGAGAACGCCCCAAGTCTTCTGATCCATTTTATAAACATGTTCCTCTTTTCCTACCCGGAATCTGGTAATGCGATGCTGTATTCTGGACAGGTGTGTCAACCCAGAGGTGGGCTGTCTTAAGTGGTTATCCTAGGTCAGGAAGCCAGATGTTTCTCTGAGCATAAAAAAGCCTTAAATAACCTTTCTCTAGTATTTGGTTTTCAGCCCCTACCTCCACATCTGCATTCAGACTATCCTCCTTAGTTTAGGAGATTTCCACTGTCATTTCTGTATCCAGAAAGGGTATAATTTATAACTGTCATCTTATGGGACAATTCTTGGGCTTTACCACATCTGTTAATTACTTGGAGAAACTTGATAGTCTGCTTCATAGATCAATAAGAAAGTACTTTTTCAGAGAAATTTGTGTTGGACTTAAAAACTGTATATTTAATTAATGGACTTTTATGTAATATGCCTTGTCCTTCTTACTTTGCAGAAAGGAATTCAGTGTTTCCTGGTAGTGGTTGCGTTCCTCTGCGTACCTTGGATGCTGCTATTTAAGCCGCTTGTCCTTCGCCATCAGTATTTGAGGAGGAAGCATTTGGTGGGTGATATTTCTATTGCTGAAAGTTACTAGACATTTTAAGATCAAGACAATTCCCCAGTAGATATAATTAGTTGTGCACAAATTTGTAAACTTTTAAAATGCGTTTGTGTTATAGCCCAGCTTGAGGACTGGGCCTGCCGAAGTCAGAGAAACATGTATTTGCTGCTCAGACGTCTGGATTCACCTTTGAGTAGCTGTGGTAGAGAGAATAAGTCATAAGTTTTTACCTTTCCTGGTCATGCTTTGCTCATGCTGTGCTTGGCAAAATCCAGACCTGGGCCTGTTTAGATGCGGTATCAGCCAAAGCAAGGCTGCGAGAGCTGCAGATGGTGAGCCCTCTAATGTGGGTTGCCTGGGCAACCGCAGGACTGACACTGAGACATGTTCTTTTCAAATGAGACCATGCTACTTTCACCCACCAAAACATCCGCGGAAAAGGTTTCGTTCAAAGCACATTGATTTTTTTTTCTTTTTAAAAAGCTGCACACATGCGTGTGTTTACTTAATATATGTGTGCATATGAATTCTACACACACACACACACACACACACACACACACACACACACACAGTTAAATTTGCTAGATGTTCAGTATTGTGCATAATTTCTTGCTGTCCAGTAATGCTTACTTATGACACTGCCTAGGAAGACCCAAAAGCTCTTGCTGCATGACCCGAATACGACTGTTAGATGATCACTCCTGCTGGAGAGCAGCTGAGTTACAAGACCCTCCTTCTCCCTTTTCTGACCATCTTCATCCCTCCATGTACCCTCCATTCGTCCCCCCCTTCACTTCCTCCCTCTTTTATTTTCTTCTCCCTTCCTCTCTTCTTCCATTCACTATCAGGAAGGGCAACCCGTGGAGGCCCCAGTCAGCCCAACCCCGAGCCAACAGGGACTAGAGGCAGCAGCGGCTGCAACAGTGAGTGAGTTAAAACCGAACCATCACATTTTGTTTAAAGAGGCAGCAAACAGTGCAGCAGAATTTTTTTTAACTATATTGAGAGCATGGGACATGTGTGCTCTTGGGAAGTATGTCCTTGTTACTCATTGAGATGATGACGGGAGAAATTTCCACCTCTTAAGAATAGGTTCTGCTATCATCTTTACTATTGGTCTATTAAGTTTCTATTCAAATATGTAAGTACAGTCATGTCCATGGAGCAAAGTGGCTGTCATCCCCTCTCTGAGTCCTATTGTCTTCATCCAAGATGACAATTCTTGGACTCATCCACTTTTATGTCTGTATTTTGTGACCATATATTGGATGATTTTTTAGCATGGAGGTGAGAACATCTTTGTGATTCTTGAATTGCTTTCCCTGTACTTTGGAGTTCTACTTCATAGTTACTTGAACATGTAGTCCTTTTTAGCCGTGACTTACCCTCTTTAAAGTGAAAGTTTATACATGCTTACTTTTTTGTGAAAGACTCAGAGCCCTAATGTTCTCAGCTGTTGCAATAAGACCTCCATTTTCCCGTATGTCTTGTGTACGGGACATCTGGTGTAATGACCAAAGTCGTCGTCTGTCTTGATCTTTCCCTTTTCTGATACTAATTTATGATTCAGGAACAACACTTTGAATGTTAAGCATTTGAATATTTGTCCTTAAAAATATCTTAAACATCTTTTAACCAAAGTCTTATAATGTACTAATATTAAATTAATTCAACATATTCTAGGTTATGAGATTTTAAAAGTCTCACCAGCAGTGATTACTTGTACTTCTATGTTGTAGTAGTATATACTACTTTAAAGAAAATAAAATATTTAGATGTATAATCATTTCCTTCATTAGGTATTTCTAATCATTTTAAACTTGTAAAACTGCTATAGTCATTCTTTTAGAAATAGTTTAAAAGGCCTAATATTTTGGGTCAGAAGAAATTGTAAGCTTTTTGCTAAAAATTATTTTCAAGTCAGGACTTACTCTTTCCTTACCTATGAGAAAGAAGATAACCCTTAGCGCTCAGACTGCCCATTACTGATGATCTTTCCACATATTTTCCTTTCTACCAATCATAGCAGACATAAGGGTGTGTTTCTGAGAAGATCTTGATGCTTTGAAACCTGGCAGTCTCTCCTATGACAAACTCTAAGTTAAAGGTCCCCAGCCAGGAAAACTGCACATCCGTAGGGTCTTATCCCACTGTTATTTAGCCAAACATCTATTTCTGGAGAGCAGAGTGAAGGCATCAGGACGATCCTTCTATAAAAAGCACCCTGAATTCTTGACCCCAAAGGGCTGAGGATATAAACACTGGTATGTTTTTGTTCTGTTCTTTGTCCCCTTGGTTGTGTGTAAGTGGTATGTCACAGTTGAATTTTTCCTTTCTTTTTTCTACTGGTGTGTGTGTCTCATCCCCCTTCCTGTAACTCAGTCCCTGTGTTCTGAAGGGACACTAGTTAGTGTCTGACTGGGAGTTTTAACTTGTCTGCCCCTCACCTCATCTGCTGGCTGGGGAAAGCTTTGGAAATGGCCTTCTGCTTTGAGAGCCTTGAATCGTGAAGTCCTCTTCCTCTACCCCAGAACTCAGCCCAGGATACACCAGTGTCCCCTCCTGTGCCCATTCTTGTGCTTTCAGTCCACCTTTTGAAGGTTGGCAGGTGTAATACAGGTTGAGTATCCCTTTCTGAAATGCTGGGGACCAGAAATGGTTTGGATTTCAGATTGTTTCAGATTTTGGAATATTTTCAGAATACATCCCTAATCCCCAAATCCCAAATATGAAATGCTTCAAGATTTGAAACTTTTTGAGTGCTAACATGATGCTCAAAGGAAATACTCATTGGAGCATTTTGGATTTTGGATTAGGGATGCTCAGCCTGTATGTGCATGACCTGGAGGTGCCCAGGCATCAGTGGTTTCCAAATCTGACTATACATCTGAATCACCTGACAAACTTCGAATTTATTTCTTAGGATATTAAAATAAAACGCATAAGTGGAAGAAGAAATAAAAGTGACCCATAGTACCATGGCCCAGATAATCCCCTACTGGCATTAAAAAAAAAGCAATAGGTGCACTTGGCTAGAGAATACATATAGTACTAACTGAGAAGAAAACCTCCTGTGCCTACCACAGTTCTCCTCAGGGGTATTGTTACAGGTGGGGGGTTTTCCTCCAGCATCTATCTATCTGTCATCTATTGATACAAATGTGTTGGGTGGGGGGTGGGTGTGTGGTGTGTGGAGAGAGACAGAAACACATTAGGATTTATGTTTTAAATTGTAGCACTCTTCTGCGCCTTGATTTATTAGGTTTTTAAAATTTTGCTGTATCTTAGAGATTGTTTCACAGGGAATAATCACTCTCTTTTAAGGTAGCCTAGCATTCCATAGAATATTCTGTTGGATGTGCCAAAATTAGGTAATTGCTCTCTTGTTGATAGATGTGTTGCTTGTTCCCAGTTCTTTGCTGTTACAAGCAATGATTCGGGAACCTCCTTGTCCATATATCTTCATAGAGTTTTGCAAGCACTGCTGTCTCAGCAGTGGGATTGCTGAATCTCAGAGGGTGCATGTGTTTTAAATTTTGGTAGACCCTTCACAATGATTATACAATTTATACTTGGGGAAATATTTTTTAAATACAGATTTCCTGGGCCCCACCCCAAACCTACTAAATTGATCGTTTCTGGGGGTAGAATTGGAGAATCTCTATTTAGAATGCAGCTTTCAAGGTGATTCTAATGCAGCTGGTTCTCTGACCTGTGTGTGACAACCAGTACTAGAGGAAGAAGGAGAATGTGTGCCAACACTGAGCTCTGAGCTGGTCAGTAAGCTGTGGGAAAAGGCACACCCCCAATCCCCCCAACAGTGAAGCCAAGAGTGGGGACCACGGGGCAGTTGACCAGACCTGCTGGTGCACTGCTGTACTGCCACCCCGAAGGCCATTTCGTAGGAGTGCAGTCCCTGAACTCGTCTTGTTTGGCTCCCTGGACAGAAACCATGTGAAGTGGTTCTAGGAGTTGTTTCTTTCTTTTTTTTTTTTTTTAAAGATGTCTGGTAAGGGGATCTTAACCCTTGACTTGGTGTTGTCAGCACCGCACTCTCCAAAGTGAGCAAACCGGCCATCCCTGTATGGGATCCGAACCCACGGCCTTGGTGTTATCAGCACCGCACTGTCCCAAGTGAGCCACGGTCCGGTCGTAGGGGTTGTTTCTTAAGTTTTTTTTCACTCTGTGGCAGGTTAGCACTAACTGGTATCTGTCAGACTTAACTCAGTTCTGCCTGGTTTTTATAGTCCTTTTGCCCTAGTAAACTCAAGTTTTATCAAATCGAGTTGACTTTAAAATTCTGCTTGTGGCAACCCTGCTGAAGACTGTACCTGTGAAGTCAGAAGCAGCAAACACCTGGTGAGCATTTGCCCACATACCTGTGGAAGAGTTTGTGTGAACACTCCAGATCTTCCACTGAAGGAAGAGAGCCTCTTTTTTTAAAAACTCTGTTCTCTAGCCACAGTGCATGTACATTAAGCTTTTTTTACCTTCTCTGACCTAGAAAGTCCTTTGTTTCTGGACAGAGACCTGGTACATTTCTGGGAAAGGTTGCTGGAACTCTTGGGCTCCTGTTGAAAGCTTACCAGACCAGGGTACAATCACCGTGTTGTTTGGCTCCCCTCCATCTTAGAACATCTAATCTTTAGTTCCAGAAACACTTAGGCCCTTGTCGGTTTTACAGATAGCGCTGCGCTTGTTCTGAGAGTCCATTGGTATTAGCTTTTCATTCCTGCAGGAGTCTCCGTTAGCATTGATCAAGGAGAGGCTGGTGCCTCTTGATGCAGCAGGCAGAAGCATGCATGTCCTCTGAAGCAGGATGCTGTGGGACGTGTAGGCTGGGGCTGGGCTGGGGAGGCGGTGAGGGGGGGTGGGGACATTTGGTGTTTTTTACTTAGCTGTTCAATCAGTGAGCTTTGTTTCTATCGTTAGACTATATGCTTTTCTGAGGTTTGTATGTGCTGACCATCACCCTGCCTCACAGAATGTTACATTAAATCCCAGGCAAATTCTACTCTTTCTGTTCATCTGTGTAGGGAACTCTCAACTTTGGTGGGATCAGGGTGGGCAACGGACCAACAGAGGAGGATGCTGAGATTATTCAGCATGACCAGCTCTCCACCCATTCAGAGGACGCGGAAGAGGTAAGATCCAGCGGCGTGGGCTTGCTCCCCTCCCACCTCAGCTCGCCCCGGTCTCGTGCACCTACGAGACCTCACCTGAGTCTTCTCCTGAAAAGATAAAAATACTAATTAATCAGCCTGCCTTCTGGACCTCTTAGGGCACCACAGCTTTTTCCTGTGGTCCCTGTTCAAGCCCCAAGAGTTGCCCACAGAGCCCACAGTAGTTTCACTCTGTTCTTCTTGAATTCCATGTTGGCTGCAGTGCTCTGCACACAGCTCTCGATTACTAACTGCTCTCCTTGGCCGAGGCACAGCAGGCCCCAGCATCCCAGCTTTATTACCAGAAACATAGGCCACCTAGGGTAGCTTCTTCATCCTTGGTCCTTCCAAGAACTGTTCAATTACATGATTTACTAGCTGTAATCACGGGTACTTTTGAAGTCCTATCCCACCAATGTATTCTTGTTGCAGATATTTTGTTTGAGCCATTTTTGTTATTTGCCTGTGTTTTACAGGGAGAGTGAAAAATAGACAGGCCAGACTAGACTTTTCCTTAAGACGTACCTTTAAGCCCACTTTTTAAAAATCTACTCTCCTTGCCTGACCTCTCACAGCACAAAGCCTCTGAACTGAGCTGTTGAATCTCATCTATTCATGATATACTTTTAAAATCAAATAGTATAGGAGTTGAGGACCCAGATTGGACTTTTCAGTCTGGCTGACCACTTCCACTATGTATATGTTTGTTTAAAACGAAATTGTAAGGGTTGGAGTGCTTTTTTATAATATGTATCTTAATGCTCTAAATTCCTGCTGATTTTGCTTTGCGTGTGAGCTGAGGAGGTCTGCCTCCAACGTAGTAGCCCCATTGAACATTAACAGTCCTCCCCAAGAAGTGTAACTTGTGACCTTGTGTGCGGTGTGGCTTCCCACTAAGTGTAAATTTGTGTTTTCAAGCCTACCGAGGATGCAGTGGTAAGACCAAAGCTGGCTTTGCCTTCATGTTTATTGGGGCTTCTCTCTTCCCATCCTTGTGATCACTCTGCTGACCTTGCTGTATTTGGGGGCCACACACATGCCACCCATGCATCCTGCATCTCACTGGCCATGTCTGATCAGTTCATGAACCTGTGTTCTCAAGAAGCTCATCTCCACTAAGCGCATCTCATGTCGGTCACCTCTGTCTGTGTTCCATTGACTTTGCTGACCTAACACCTCAAGAATGGCTTTGAAAGGAGCTGCAAGTAATGTCTGTGTTGGCATTCTTGAAGTGACCTCCCCTGGGGGTTCAGTTCCTTGGCCTCAGCCTTCCTGTCCTTTGGTGGTGTGGTTGCTCTGCCACTGCAAGTGGCTGTTTCCTCCCTACTCCTCTGAGTGCGTGTGAGCAAAGCTTCCCCTTGCCCTGTCTGAGATGCAGCCAGCCTCTTCCTGCTGGCCTTGTCAGCTTGGTGATGCTTCAGGGTAGAATCGCTGGGCCCTTGCTTGGGGTCAGCTCTGCTTTCATGTGACCCAGGCAAGAGATAGACAGCTTTCAAAAGGAGGCTTTGCCTCTCAGATGTGTCACAGGAAAAATAATCCATCTGAGTGAAAGGAGTTTGTATTATATCAGCCACACATACAGCATAACAGAGAAAGTTGACCAAATATTCAAGCCACGTCTAGAGTAG
Organism: Cynocephalus volans; assembly: GCF_027409185.1. Taxonomy (NCBI): domain Eukaryota; kingdom Metazoa; phylum Chordata; class Mammalia; order Dermoptera; family Cynocephalidae; genus Cynocephalus; species Cynocephalus volans. The sequence continues at coordinate 1,923,209 of NC_084469.1, read as the reverse complement.
AAGGTATTCTAGCTCAGCAGTGATTCATTTATACACAGATGTGTTCTGAGGTGGGTTATTAAAAGGCCTTGCTGCACTGTTTGCATCTTCCCCCAGAACTTCTCCCAAAAGTCCCCAGGCCTGTAAACCATATCTTCCCTTTCCTGGTTCTCCTGGTCCTCTCTATGGGGGGTAGTGGGATGTGAATGGGGAAGCCTTTGCTGTTCTGTGTAGAAACAGGAAGTGCTTGGTTTTCCTGAGGTCTGGAGGGGTCCTTTACTGGCCTAAAGGAGTTTCTGTGTTCCTGGACTGCTCATCTGTGCACAGCCGCTGGCTGAGTTGCTTGGTAGGGCTGTGGGGGGGGGTGTTCCATGTTGGTACAGAGCCCAGCCCTGTCCCAGTATCATCACTTCCAACAATACTGCTTTCTAAATGTCTCCCTAGTCAAGCACCCAATGCCATGGTCATTGTCAGAATGGTCCAACCAACTATTGTGTACTAGTGTGGTCACGTCTTGGGGCATTGGACATCCAAACACGGCGGACTCTGATTCAGTCTTCCCAGTCTCTGGCCACCCAATTCGCTCAGGATTCAGCTTCCCCTGGCTTCCTAAGTAGTCATAACATTATCTTTACCAGGCACATACCTACTCTGGTTCTCTACAGCCAAATTTAGGTAACTATGACAGCTATCTAATGATTTCAAACAAACAGTTTCTTTAAAAAAATGTCCAGCCTACTTCTAGACTGTCCCCGTTTTTGCTGGCTATGAAAACTTATTTGTCCCATGCAAGCCATTGCTCCAGCCTGGTGGAAGCATTAGTCTTTCTCCTGCAGGGTACTCAGTCCAGTTGCAAACCAGCACCAGGCTAGTTAGTTGCCTGCGAAGTCGTCAAAGTCTGGAACCACTCAATGAGGGTCAGTGACACCTCTCCCCACTGTCTTCTCACCAGGTGTATTCATCCCACCCATCCATGCGTTCACCCGCCCACCCACCCATCCATGCATCTATCTGCCTGCCCATCCATCTGTGTCCACCCACCTGCCCACCCATTCATCTGCGTTCATTCACCATCCATGTGTCAAGCACTATGTTGAGTGCTGCAGAAACTGAGAGAAGAAAGACATAGTTCTTGCCTTTAAGAATCTCCCAGGCCAGTGGTGAGACAGTCTGGGTGACAGATGCTGTGATAGAAGTGTGCCCAGGATGCTGTGGGACCACAGAAAAGGGCACCTGACAAACACTGCGGTGGAAGAGGGGCAGAGCAGACCAGGAAAGGAGTCCCTGAGGAAGTTATTCCTAAGCTGCAGACCTGCCAGCATATGTAGCTTTATAAAAGGGAAAGGCCTGCGGGCCCGTTATGTGTTAGGGATAAGCAAGTATTCAGCTCAGCTGGAGCACAGAGGCAGGAGTTGCGGGGGGGACTGGTAAGGTGAGACTAGAGGTTGGCAGAGACCAGCCATAGTAGTTGTTGCCTCATTTGGGCATCAAGGAGCCATTAGAGGGTGATGCAGCTGGAGGTGACACAGCCACGTGTGCATTGCTGGGTAGTGGCGGTGTTGTATGTATATTGGATTGGGGAGGGGCACAGCCTGGAGGCAGGGACACCACCTAGTCTGATGTGATGCTGGAAAGAACTGGGGGTCCTGAAGTGAGGTAAGGCATTTGCAGGAGGAGAGGCAGGGACCAATATGAGATATAAAGGGAGTAAAAGCTACAGATCCCAGTGCCTTAATGAATGTGGGGGGTGAGAGTGAGTGAAGATTTGAGACTGACTCCCAGGCTCAGGTGCCTGGGCACTCTGTTGGACACGGGACATGGAGGTGAAGTAGGTCTTAGTGGGGCCAGAGGAGAGCGGTTAGTGGTTGGCCTTGGGTTTGGAGCACTGGGCCACACCGTGAGATGCGGCACCGCTAGTTGGAAACAGGCAATGTGGAGATGGAGACGTCTATTTGGGAGTCACTCATAGGAGTGACCAGGAAAGCCCTGAGTGGCAATCCCACAGGACAGACAGAAAGGCTGAGGCTGGAACTCCGGGACACATCATCATTTAAGGAAAAACCGTGATGATGACTAAGAAGGAATGTCCAGAGAGGTAGGAGGAAAACCGAGGAGAGGCAAGAGTCTCCAGGAGGAGGAAGAGGAGTGGCGACAGCACTGCCAAGGCACAGTCAGGGACACAGAACGTCGTGAGATTTAACCACTGGGAGGGGAGGATGACCTTGCTCAGAGGACCCATTGTGTAGAGCTGAGAGGGGAGAAGCCAGGGTGCTATAGGGTGAGGAACGGTGGGTCACAGAGGAAACTGAGGTTGAGAATATCGACAGGAGTCTGCAGCGAGCGACAAGTCATAGGTGACTTGCACTGGGCATGCACTGAGTGATAGACTCCTCCTAAGTGCGGAGCTGATTTCTCACTCCATTCTCACCTCACCTGAGACCACTTGCCCAGGGTTATGAAGTGGGAAGTCGGGAATGAAGGGGAGGAGAAAGCAAAGGTAATACCTGGGCAGGAAGCGTCCCCCTCCTCTCCTTTCCTTTTTTTTAATGAGAGAAACTAAGTGGAATAAAAATGCAGAGGGGCTGCTTCTAAGGGATCCCAGCAGTCTGTGCTTTCACAGAGCTCTTAAGAGCAAAGGCCTGCACTCCTTGGAGCTGCAGACTTTTCCTTCTTCTCAATACAGGCTTTGGGGTGACAGCCAGCAGTGACAGCAAAGCGCTCCTAACAGCACTGTTGGGACTGGACTGAGGTGTAGCGCAGGGTAACTAGGTTACCCTAGTTTTCAGGGTGAGTAAGAGGCATGAAGATACTGTTCCAGAAGAGCCCAGAAATAGCTGGCGCACATAGTCTGAGGAGGGGGAAAGGAGGCATTTGCCCAGGAATGGCGTGGCAGAGCTGGCTGCTCTTCCCCACTGGCCGGCTCCAACATGCACCCCTCTGGCCTGGGCCCTTTCTCTAGTCCCGCCCTCATGCGATTTCCCAAGGCATTTCTCGCACCCTTTGGGAGTGGAGTCATGTGAGTCTTGAAAGGAACGGCAGGGGAAAAATAGACCCTGACCCGAGGACCTGTTGGATGGGGGGCATCTGAGCCCTCAGGAGTGTCTGGAGGCCCCCGGAGAGTCTGTCTGGGCTCTGGGGAGGAGCACCGGGAAGGGAACTGCCTCTGGGTCTTTGGGCTCCACATAGAAGAGTGAGAGGATGGGAAAAGCACCTGGGGATTCTAGAACATCATGAATTCGGAAGCCCGCACTCACACCCGACCATGCTTGCAGCAGTTCTAAGCGTGGACTCCCGAGAGCTTGTTCCAGCTGACCCTTGATTCTGAAAAGAATTCTTGGTGTTGAAAGGAAAACCGGGAGAAAGGGAGCGTGAGGAGAACGAAAGCAAACAGGAGATGTGCCATTTGGTCTCAATCAGTGGACCATGTGGGAATTGGTAGAACTTTTGTCAAAACTTCCCTGTGTAATCTTTTCAGAAGTCTCAACAGAAAAGGGTTATCTTGCTCCCAAAAGGCTGTAAAAGAAATAAGTGAAGTGACTCTGGAGATTTAATCTTCTTTGGGCAGTTTCTGGCCTGAGAGCAGGATGCAGCCTGGGGAGAATCCCTGCCCGCTCTCGATGGCTTATTCTGAGCGGGGACACTTTCCTCCCCAGCACCCACAGTGCAAGGTGGGGATCAGCTCAGCCGGGTCCACCGGCAGGTGCAGGACTGGGCGGTCCCGTTGTGTATGGTTACAGTCATGCTCGCTACTGAGCGCTGCTCACTCAGCACACGTCCCACTCTTGAGCTGAGAGCCGAGCAGGGAGAAGAATGTCGTGAAGGTGGAGTTCATTAAAATGTAGTGTATTGAAGGGAACGGGGGTACCCAGCTGAGGACTAAGCCAGGCAGGATCTGTGGGGAAGGCATCACTGAAATCTTCACCTGAGCTCAACACGGGGTGCTCCTGGCCCTCCAAAGGTGAGTGACAGCCACAAGAAGTGCAGTCCCCTGCCCAGGCTCCGTGCCAAGTGGCCACAACTCAAAGCTCCTGCACATTCCGCTCTGAGCCTTATACCGTCTCTCTGATTTCCTCCTGCAACAGTTTGACTTTGGGGACACCATGGTCCACCAGGCCATCCACACCATCGAGTACTGCCTGGGCTGCATCTCCAACACAGCCTCCTACCTGCGGCTCTGGGCCCTTAGCCTCGCTCATGCACGTGAGTCTGTTTCTCTCTGATCCAGAACTGTGGTTTCCCCTTCTCTGAGCACTCGGTGAGAGGCCTAAATAGAGTGGAAATCACATAAAGGTTCTGGAATTATTCAGGCTCCTGAATCTAGGAAGAATGAGTACAGATAGGAGGATCAGCACATTTGCCAGGTTAGCTATGCATGGTGGTCCCACCGAGGCTGTGGGAAGCCAGGGTGCAGGGACCCCTCCCGGTGAGGGATGGCAGAGCAGAGTCCAAGGCCCACAGCCCCCACTTGCAACACTGAATCAGATGTTGTGTCTCTCGTTCCCCAGAGCTCTCGGAGGTGCTTTGGACCATGGTGATCCACATCGGCCTGAGCGTGAAGAGCTTGGCAGGAGGGCTGGCGCTGTTCTTCATCTTTGCTGCCTTTGCCACCCTGACCGTGGCCATCCTCCTGATCATGGAGGGCCTCTCGGCGTTCCTCCATGCCCTGCGGCTACACTGGTGAGGGGCAGTTGGGGGTGGGGTGGGGGTCAGGAGGTGTCCTTAGCTGCAGTGAGAGGGCAGCTTTCCTCCTGCATGGAGGCGAGTCCCTGCACTAGGAATTGTGAGCTGGCACTTCACAAGCCTTCACGTCAGGGCACCAAGCACGGGCCTTAGTCGTGAGCATCGGGAAACAGCCACAGAACAGCACCGCTCCCTGCTTCATAGGTTCCAGGAAGAGTCCTGGCGTCATGAGTTCCTGCTCCCTGCCTTTAGCATTCTTCATGCTCTTGGTGAGGCTGAGAAGAGCAGCTGAAGCTTCCTGTTGTTTCTTTTCTTTTTTTTTCTTTGCTCTGGCATGTGACTGTCCTGTCTTCAGAGCAATGGAAGCAGCTCTGGGATAGACTCTTACATCCAGGAAAGAACTCCACCACGCTGCACTCCAGCTTTGTCACCTCCATCCTGTCATGCTACCAGTGGGCTTTGGAGAGGGCCCCTGGCAGCGCCATTGTGGGATGGGGGGATTCCTGCTTCCATAGCGTGTAGCTCACTGCACTCATAGCAGCTTCTTCAGAGGGGCAGCTTTGGGATTTTTTTCATTTGATTAATGTAGCGTGTGACTCTTAATGGTTCTGCACAAAGAGAAATAGCTCAGTCTCAGGGAGTGGGAGAGCTGAGGTCTGGTCTGAGCGGTGACTGTGACCTCAAACTAGGGTTGCCAGATTTAGCAAATAAAAATACAGGACATTCAGTTGAGTTTGAATTTCAGATAAACGTAATTTTTTAGTATGAGTGTTTCCCAAATGTGCATGGGACATACTTATACCAAACGTTGGGCAGCCTGTATTTTATCTGGCTACCCTGCCTCAAAGTCTACCTCTTTGGGTTTCTATTTCCTCTTTTGTGTTGTGATTCTTCCTCTTTTTGGGTCCTAAACCCAGAGAAACACTCCCCCCTCCCCCCACTGTTTTACAAGTGTAGGGTCATAAGCTCCCTGACCCTACCTTAGGAGCCCCTAGATGAGATGACGTGTGGTGTTAATGACTTCAAGGCCAGAAGAGGCCTTTGAATGTCTCTTATTTCTCCGAACCTGAAGAAAACCCAACATCTGAACGTGAGAAACCTCTGCTCCACTCCCCTTTATCTTTGCTTTTTCTCCTGGCTGGGTTACAGCTACACCTCCTGGAAGATCCTGCTGGCAGTTTTTCTCAACTATGGGGGAGAAGCGAGGTCTGTAAGGGTGAGCGTGGCTGGTGCTTACTCCGCCCTCTAGAGCTTCTTTAGAAGAATCGTGCCCAATGTCTCTGGCCTGGCTTTGTCCCTCCTCGCCACCCCACTCCCCACCCAGCTCTTTGTTTACCAGAGAGCCTGGGAGGATGGGAGTGCTGCGTGTTGTAGCCTGCTGGCATGGAACCCTGTTCTCAGCTTATCAGCACCTCTCTCCCCAGCACACTTCCTCGGCCACTCAGCGAAGGAACGTCTGAGTAACCAGCCTCTGATGACTCACTTTTTCTTGCCCTCTTAGCCTCTTTCCTTTCCTATTTGCTTCTCTGTCTCCTGGGCCCCGGGCTTGAGGGAACAGTGACCACCCCACTTTGACTCCAGCCAACATGGTGGCCAGTTGCCTCCTCCCTGGGCAGGGTGGGGAGCGATCAAGGCTGTAGCAGAAAGGCCGGCCTGTGGCTCACTCAGGAGAGTGTGGTGCTGATAACACCAAGGCCACGGGTTCGGATCCTATATAGGGATGGCTGGCTAGCTCACTGGCTGAGCGTGGTGCTGACAACACCAAGCCAAGGGTTGAGATCCCCTTATCGGTCATCTTTTAAAAAAAAGAAAAAAAAGGCTGTAGCAGAACTGTCAGATCAGGGAGGCGGGCACACCGCTACACCTAGAAGGTCGTCTGGGCTCGGGTCTCATCTCCAGAGTGAGCAGAGGCAGTTTGGGATGTCACGTTTTGTTGCCAGAGGATTACTTCTTCCTCAGGCTAACCTGTGGCCTTCAAGTGAGGGGTCTCGCCACGTCCTCCCGAGTGGGCCTGAGGAAGTGACGAGTGACAGGAGGACAGGCTTGGAATCCAGCTCTGCCATGCCGGGCAGGTGGCCCCGAGCAGAGCGCTCACCTCTGTGAACCTCCCTTTCTTTCATGTGGAAAGAGAGGACAATATCCATGTGACAAGGTGACTTGAGTAAATAGGAAACAATGCACACACTGGGTGTTTGTCATGGCACTCGGGCACATATAGATGTGCAAGTACAGATCGTAGCTGCTCTGCCTAAAGTGGATGCCCCATAGAGAAGGCGTCTGGTTGGGGTCCCCCATAAAGAAACTTCTTTTATCCTGCTTAGAAAGGGGGAGACCCCAAAAGGAGGCACATGATACCATCTGAATGCCCCTCAGGTGTAGTTTGCAAGGAACAGGTTCGCCATACATGTTGTTCTTTATTTTGGCATAGAAGTGTTGGGTAGAAGAGCAGAAACGGTGCAAATCTTCCATTGTGCAACTTCCAGTATCCAGTCCTTGAAGGGATGGTCAGCTGCAGCGTGTTCGGGGCATCTCCCCAACGCTAGAAAAGGAGTAAATGAAATTGGTGCTTGGGCGCCCCCTCCTGGTCGAATGTGGGTGTGTGTCAATAATTCTTGGGTCTTCCCAGCTGTCCAGGACTACAGGAGGAGTTCTGAGTTGTGGTCATCCTACAGGGGTGGGAACAGCTGGTCCTGCTGAAAATGGCCAGGGGGATATTGCTGCTATTTTTCCTGGTATCTGACCTGGGCATCTTCATTCCTCTCACTTGATCCCTGGTGTTTCCTGATTGCAGGGCTGCCCCCTTATACAAGTTCCGGGTCTCTTCAGTGGGGATGAGAAGAAAAACATTTGATTGGCTAGCATATAAACTACTAATCTGAGATTCATGTAGGGTCATAGGAAGGTGGGTGGCATATTTGAAAACATAGTGAGCAGGTTAATGTACTAATCTAATTCTGTCTCCTTCTGAGTTCTCTCCCTCTCTTTTCTTCCCACTTACCGTGAAGTGCACTTGCCTTTCTTGCCTACCATAATTAGACATCTTTTCTTTCTCACAGCTAAGGCATAAGGCAGGGACATGATTGTAGCTGTAACTGTGGACATTACATTTATACAGAAAGGCTGTTGCCCCATAGCCTGCCTCGGAAGGAACCTGATCTCTTCTTATCTAGCAGATTTCATGTATGCATAGATGTGCACACTTGTACACTCACAGGTTGGTTGATGGTTAAAGGGTAAGAATTGGGGACCAATTTATTGTGAGGAATGCAGTGTTGCCACAGCATGACAACAGGGAGTAGTTAGTGAATGGCTCCCCAGGAGAAGTAAGAACCCCTGAAGTATAGTTCCAGGCTGACATCATTGTCTGACATGTGGGCCATCAAACAGATGTGTGTTCCACGCCTTGAAGTGCTCAGAGACTGGCAGGGCCAGAGAAGCAGCTCAGTCCAGAATCTTCCTTCCAGAACAGCCTTCCCTCTGTCTACACCCCCACCAGGGAGGGGAAGAGGCCCCAGAACTCCTTCCCTCTTCACCCACCCAAGGAAACAAGGTTTCCCGTTGCATGGCAGGAGTGATCTCCTTTGGTCTCATAGTTAATCCTTTTGGGTCACCAGGTGGCCTTTCCCAAGTGTCAGAGCTGGACGGGGGTGACAGAGAAACTCATCTGACTTCCTACGGCTCTCCTCACAACTGTTGAATTCCAGAGGTGCATTTTGGTGGCTTAGGGCATGGCTAGGCCCTGGGCGCTCCCAGAGCAGAGCAGTGGAGCAGCGTAGAGAAGGAAGAACTTGCAGGGCGGCCAGCGGCCCCTCCTCACCCAGCAGAGAACTTCGCACTCGCACTTTCTCAGGAAGCACACGTTCCCCTGGCTGGCGGGTAGAGAGGCGGAGGCTGACAGGGTAATTGCTTTCCGGCTCTGTGCTGGGAGGTAGGAGTGAGGGAAGCTGGGGACATCAGGCTGACTCTGGGATAGACCCAAGATGTCCCTGGTTGTGACCACCTTAATTAAGTCTCTAAACTCGAGCAACAGCTGGTGGGAGGAGTGGTATTGGCTGCTGTGTCAGAGGGGTCTGCTCACACAGCAGAATTTATGTGCCCCCTCCCAGGCATGTGTCCCTCTTCCTTCCCACTGGGCACCGTGGGCAGATGAGGCAAGCAGAGGGATGCCCATGGGCATCCAGAAACCAAACTTCTCCATTCATCCAGTTTAGGAATTAGCCTGTGTGATGAGCCAGCCGGGGTCAGAGTTCTGGATGCCTCACTGGGATTGGGGGGTAGCACACGTCACCAGGGCTGACATTCTCCCCTAAGCCACAGGCTGGGACCCAAGGTGACTTGTCCACTATCTGGCTATATATTGTTGAAAGAAAAGGGGACATATAAATCTATTTTCAGTTGGTCAGAAATACACCTGCCATATGTGAATACAGCCTGCCCAACATGAAAAATTCTGACCTAACAGAAGTGGCGAGAAGCAGGAACCTACCCCAGTTAGTACCACATTCCCCCAGAGGCAGCCTCGATGGCCAGAACTCATAGAAGGAATTTTTGGGAGTGTTGGGATGTGGGTGAACCCAGGTCCTTTTCTGGAATTGCTCTTACAGAACCCCTGTGACTAACTTCTGTTTGAATTTCCATCATGCTCCCCCTCCTGGACCCACTTTTCCCTGGGGAGCTTGGCCCAGGCACTAGTGGGAAGCTTCCAGGGCCTGGGAGGCTTTGGGACCTTGGCCCAGCCCCTGCAGAATGTGGGGAAGACGGCAGAGAAAGTAGTCTGCTCTTGCTCCCACACAGAAAATCCTGCTTCACTCTTCTCCCAAGGGTGGAGCTGGCGGCGTGCCACTCAGTGTCCTCGGCCAGAAAGCCAGGGCTGCAGGGTTGTCTGAGGACCTCCCTTTGCCACTGGCAGACAGTCTTCCCAGCAGCAGCCCGCCCACCTCCCATCCGCATTGTCTGACTCCTCCTGCCTGTTGGCTTGGAGGGTAGAAGCCCTGGCTGAAGCTGAAGCCTGGGCCAGGGAGCCAGAGGGTCCTTGGAGCCTTCGCCCAGTCACCTGGAGCCTGCCACTGCCCCCACCCCACCTGCTCTTGCTGGGGCTGCGGCGTCCTGAGGGTCACACAGCACTGCATGGAAACTATTCCTCAGGACAGCTCTCCTTGGCTTTTTTATCCTCTGAATCATGCATTTTTCTGCCCATGTTTGGTGGTGGTTTGGTTGCTGGGCAGTCATCCAGGGAGTTTGCAGGAGGAAGCCCAGCCAAGCAGCCTCGCTCTGCTTACGAGAGCAAAGCCTTCCTGCCCCCTCTGAGTGCAAATGGGCCGCAAGGAGACCATCACGTTAGCGGCTTAATTGCCTGGGAGGGGTTTGTTTTTCCTTTTACTCCCCAAGAGAAGAATTCTTTCTCAGATGCTTTTGTGATTGGAGAATATTTTTGCCATTGATTTGAGAAGATTTCTCTTCTTAACTTCCCCCCTTTCCTGGGAATTTCCTCCTGTAAACTGAAAGCCTCCAACATTCATTCCCCAGCCTCCCTGCTGCTCCCTCCCCCCAGGAAAAGAAACAAACCAGGTAACAGTGGTGTTGGCCCAGGGTCCCTCAAGGAGGCTTCCTCTAGAGCTGGGCTTTGTGAGCCCGTCAGGAGGTGGCGACTGAGGGACTATTCTTCCTACCTTCATTGTCATTAGAGACTCGCGCTAACTTAACTTTTTTTGCACATGGCTTTCTACAAAGAGTTTTGTGGGAACACACACTCTGCCCAACAGGGCAAAGCAAGAGCAGGGACTGAGGGCAAACCGACCCTCCGTATACAGAGCTGGTGCGGAGGGCCGTCCCGGGCTTCAGAAGCGGGAGCTTGCATGCTGTGGGAAGCAGGCCGAGAACTGGCTTTCTCAGGCTCACCCAGGAAACTGACGCTTGAGGGAAGGTGGGCACGGGGCATCTTCTGGCCCAACTGTGAAGTCTCAAAAAGCTTCCAAAGGATTCAATGGAATGATGACTTTCCTCTTCTCTTTCTCCAGGGTCGAGTTCCAGAATAAATTCTACAGCGGGACCGGTTTCAAGTTCCTACCCTTCTCCTTCGAGCACATTCGGGAAGGGAAGTTTGAGGAGTGAGCCCTGCTGGGCTGCGTGCCCCAGGCCACCCTCCCTGCTGCTCTCCACAGTGATCGGCTGTGCTCCTTTTGCCTGTTGGTTGTGCACCCCGGGCACCAGGGCATTTGTGTCACCCTGCCACCCTCCCCTAGCTGTCTGTGAGTATCTAGATAGAACCAGCCTCTGTGGGTCTCCCGGCACCCCCAGCTTTGTGTGTAGTGTGGTGATTTTCTAGACAGAAGCTGGGCTCTGGCTGTTACTTACACCTCTGGGCACCAGCCTTCCCTCCTGACCTCCATCCAGCCAGATAGCCCTTCTCTGTCCCCTGCTGGTGAAGCAGTCTGTGCATCCACAAGGGAGCCGGGGGGCCTTTGGGCTTCCAAGCTCAGGGTGGGTGGGAGTGGCACCTGTGCTATCCACACCTAGCTTTTGAGCCCCCGCTCCTGCCACTGGAGTTACTGACTGGGGGGAGGGCTGGAAAGGAGCCTACAGGTTCTGTCCCAGAAAGGGATGCTCTTCAACATGCCCACTCTTGGGCTAGCAGGGGCAAGCCCAGGAAGATGGTACTTTTGTCCTTTGCTCACCCCCCTCCAGTGTTTGTGAATCAGGAATTCAGCTAGACCCATTTGGGCCATCATAAGTGGCTTCTCGCTGTTGCCCCCAAGGGTCCCAGGATACCAAACACCACCCTTCTACCCCCCACCCTACTCTCCCACCCCCTCTTCCTCCCTCCCTGTCTGCACCAGCACAACATGGTGCATGCCCTGGGACAGAGGTCTTGGCTGGCTGGCAGCACGCTGGGCTTCCCTCCCTTGGCTGGCTACTTCCCAGGCCGCAGGGCCCTGCCCACAAACATGCTGTCCAGTGGAGGCTTCAGACTGATTGTCTTTCCTGATGGAGACCCTGAGCCCTTCCCCACTGCAATCATGTCGTCTTGAGTGCAGGCTGTTGTCATCAAGGCTGGTTCTGCCTGCAGACCTGCCTCACTCTACCCACCAGTACCCTCTCCCCACTTGCAGACTGACCCCAAGTCTCGGGAGTGGTATCCTGGGCATGGAGGGTCAGCGTCATGTAGGGTTTGCCGTGCCCAGAGACCCCTCCCTGTCACCCTTGACTGTGTTGTGGATCTTAGGGCCTTCTAATCATGTGTTGGCGCAGCAGCCCTGGATGCTGTAGCTAAGTTCTTCCCCGCCACCGTAGAGTAGAGATAAGCTCCTGAATTGCCGGGGGGGAGTGAGCAGCTGGGCCAGCCCTGGGCGTGGGCCACCCTGCCCCAGCTTCACTGTGTGCTAGCCCTCTGTGACCTGGCCCAGACCTTGTGTAGACCCCCTCCTCTCTTGTCCCCTGGTTTACATGATGATCTTTGCTCTGTGTACAGTGGGGTTAGTTGCAGAGTTCTCTGTCAGGGAACCCTGCCCAAAGCCCTTCTGTTCAGACATTCCTGTACTGAATAAAGTGTGTTTGACTCTACCAGGGAGGCTGCCTGTCTCTGCCCACAGCCCTATGTTGCCCTGGGCTTGGTCCTCTGGACCCCATCTGGTACCCCACACCCTCCACCTCTCTCCTTCAGCATTTCTGCTTTTCTTTCTGATCAAAGGCCGTAGCTGCAGTGGCCTTGGCCAGGCAGTTAGTTTGTGAAATTCTTACCTTATCTCGAGTCTCCCAGGCGCCTTCCCGCTCCCTTGAGCCGAGGCAGCTTTGTAGACGCTGTCCGTGGCGGGGAGGGGACTGGGGCCGTGTTCACCTCTCCTTCCCTCCCTGCACATTCAGATAGCCTGGGGAAGGGGGCTGGGCATCGGCCCAAGTGTGCTCTCCAGGACTCAGGGCCTGGCTCTTTGAGCCCTGATGCCTTTGGCCTTGGTGTAAGTTCTTCAGGGCAGCTGGAGAATGGGAGGTGCTGAGGTCAGCAGGCCACGGGCACCCAGGGAGGCGGGCTGGGCGGGTGGGAGGGCGCCCTCTCCCCTCCTCACTGCCCTGTAAGGCACACACTCTTCCTCAGTGCCTGCAGGGGCCTCCAGGGCAGGGGCTGACAACTGCTGCTGCAGGAGAGGTGAGGAGGGGTGGGAACACCCTGTTCCTTTGATGATCCTTATTCCACCCCAGCCTAAAACCCTCTCTCCTCAGCACCTGCCCCTGAAGAAGGCCCTGAGATGCTCCACCCCACCTGGCTGCTCAGATAAGAGGTCTGGAGTGGAAATCCTGCTCAGTGAGCTCTTTTAGCCTCTGCTCTGTTATTGACTCAGAAAGGGAGGTCTAATAAGATAGATATTTAGAATCAGTGGAATAGAATTGAGAGTCCAGGAATAAATCCTAACATTTATGGCCAATTGATTTTTGACAAACGGGTCAAGATAATTCAATGAGGAAAGAACCATCTTTTCAACAAATGGTGCTGGTACAACTGGGCGTCCATATAATCCTTTGCAAATATGAAGGCCACCCCACACCATGTACAAAAATTAACTCAAAGTGGATCATAGACCTAAATGTAAGAGCAAAAACTGTAAAACTCTTAGGGGGAATCACAGGAGTACATCTTCGTGACCTTGAGTTAGGCAATGATTTTCAGATATGACAGAAATGATAGAAGATAAAAAATATAGATAAGTTGGACTTCAGCAAAATTAAAAACTTTTGTGCTTCAAACATCAGAATCAAGAAACTGAAAAGACAACCCTCACCTAGGAGAAAATATTTATAAATCACATATCTGATAAGGGACTTATATTTAGAATATATAAATAACTCTTACAACTCAGTAAAAAAGAAAACTCAATTTTAAAAATGGGCAAAGGCTTTGTATAGGCATTTCTCCAGATAAACAATGTGAATGGCCAATGAACCCATGAAAAGATGCTCAACATCATTACTCGTCGTGGAAATGCACATCATGTACCACATCACACCCTCTAAAAAGGCCTATGATACGGTGTTATACACCAAGGTCAAGAGTTCAATTCCCCGGACTGGCCAGCTGCCAAAAAAATTACAAATAAGTAAAAATGAAAAAGACAATTACAAGTGTTGATGAGGAGACACTGGAAGCCCCATTCACTGCTGGTGGGAATATAAAACGGTGCAGCTTTTTGGAAAGCAGTCTGGCAGTTCCTCAGAATGTTAAACATAAAATTAACATAAGACCCAGTAACTCCACGTCCAGGTATCTCCCCAAGAAAAATGAGAACGTGCACGCAGAACCGTGTACACAAGCAAATGTTCACAGCGGCGTTATTCATATAGCCCCAAAATGAACAGCCCAAATGTCCACCAGCTGATGAATGGACAAATAAAAGGTGGTATATCCGTACAATGGATGTTCTGTAGCAAAAAGGAATGAAGCCTTTTTTTGTTGTTTTTTGGGGAAGGGGATCTTAACCCTTGACTTGGTGTTGTCAGCACCACGCTCTCCCAAGTCAGCCATGGGCCGGCCCAGGAATGAAGTCTTGATGGGTGCTGCAACACGAATAGATCTCAAAAACTTTTTCTAAGTGAAAGAAGCCAAACATAGAAGTCTGCATATTATATGATCCCGTTTATGGGAAATGTCCAAGACAGGCAAATCTATCGAGGCAGAAGGTACATAGGAGGTTGCCTAGGACTGGCTTCTGGATGGGGCTGGGGGAGAAGGTAAAAATGAAGAGACTGCTGGTAAGAATGGGGTTTCTTTTGGGGATGATGAAAACGTAAAGTTAGACTATGGTAGTAGTTGCATAATTCTTTGAATATACTAAAAACCATTGAATTGTACACTTTAAATTGGTAAACTTTATGCTATATAATCTCAATACAAAGGGTGTAGGGAGAAGCCTAGGGCTTCCTTGGGAAGAAATTCCTCCTTTGACTGACAGGAGCTGGGGAGGAAGCAGGACCAGTGAGTGGGTCCGTGGCTAAGCTGAGTTCTCAGAATCTAGTGGCCTTGGGTTGCTTCTAGTCCAGCCAGCCAAAGATGGGCTGAGCGGGAACGGAGCAGTGAAGTGTGTGGGAAGTCCCAGAGCCCTAGGGTAGGGGTGGGGAACAGGCTTTTTTTTTTTTTAAGATGACCGATAAGGGGATCTTAACCCTTGGCTTGGTGTTGTCAGCACCACACTCAGCCAGTGAGCGAACTGGCCATCGCTATATAGGGATCCGACCGAGCCCATGGCCTTGGTGTTATCAGCACCGCACTCTCCCGAGTGAGCCACGGGCCGGCCCTCATTGCTTCTGTTTTTAAGGAACATGCCCTTTACCCCGATCCTCTTGTGGCATCTCTGGACCCCAGACATCTCCCCAGTGAGCTGTGCTCTTGTCCAGGGATGCCCTTCATCTTGAGGTCCTTAGAACCAGTGTGGGAGAGGGTGACCTTGGGCCTGCTCAGCTTGGGGATGACAGGGAACAATTCCATCACCATCTTCACTGGGTGGGACTATACTTATTTCTGCCCAAGGAGCCCTTGGAAGAAGGGGCTTTGGAGCTCAAAGCCTGCTGGCAGCCTTGACCCTTCAGATCAAGGAGTGACCCACCTGCCTCCTCAGCTCCCCAGCTCACCCAGGGCATGTCCTAGGTGTGGTCTGCTTCCTGATGGCCAGAGAGGGAAGGACTCGTTCCTCCTCAGGCAAGGTGTGGTAGGATCCGAGGTGGGCTTGTGATAGGCAATGGGACTGGCAGGGCAGAGAGGGAAAAGCAATCCCCAGGGGATTCTGGGGTGCATGGGCAGAGGGTAGGCTGGCCAGGAGCAAAAGACGAGATGAGGTGGAGAATAAGCAGAAAGCCCAGCCAACTTGGTTCACACACATTAATTGAAAAGTAATGTGTTGGGGGCCAGCCCACAGCTCACTTGGGAGAGCATGGTGCTGACAACACCAAGGTCACAGGCTAAGATTCCCTTACTGGTCATTTTTTAAAAAAAAGAAAAGAAAGAAAAGTAGTGTCACATTGTGAAAGGATCAAACAGTACGAGGCTCTATTATAAGTCTTCCTCCCACTCCCAGTTTTCCAGTACCTCACCTGGGCAACCACTGTTTACCAAGCCTTTTTTTTTCTTAAATCACACAAATGATAGTGGACTATACTCACTGGTTTGACTTTTTTTTTTTTTTTTTAATAGTTTGCAGAGCATTCCAAATCAGCACCAACACATACATCTTCCTTATTATTTTTTTGTCAAATGCTTGATGTTTCATCCTATAGGTGTATGTTAATTTATTCAACCAGCCCCCTACTGACCTTGAAGATTTCCCAGCCAAGTGGGGAGGATGAGAAAAGAGACATTGTGATGTGCAGGAAGTTAATTGGTGAAGCTCCTGCCCTGGCATCCATGGGCCCATGCTTTGGAAATGTTACCAACCCCCCCTAGATGGTGTCCCCGATCTGCTGCCCCCGCCAGCAACCCCTTACCACTCTGGATGAATCCAGACCCCACAAAGAGGCACCCTGACTCTGATGGTGGACCTGCAGCCCAATCCTCTGACCCATGTGTTCCCTAAGACCCAGAAATGCTGGTAAAAATAGACAAGTCCTGGATGGGGAGAGCCTAACAAATCTCACCTGGAGTCAACGGGTGTCCGGATGGGGAACAGGGGAAGGGGTACTTGGGGTACTCCAGGGGGTGGAGAGAGGCAGAGGGGCGGGGCACATCCCTCTGGGCCAGGCTTGGAGCTGTTTGTTCCCTGGGAAAGGCTGAGAACCTTCTGACACTGGGAAGAGAGTGGAAGCAAGGGCCACACCTCCTGCACAGGCTGCTTGCTGAGCAGGGAACAAGGGTGAGGACATTGCAGCTCATGTCTGCAGCTGGGGCAGGGGGCAGAGGAGTGCGCAAGCTCAGCAACCTCCCACATTCTCTTTAAGTCCAAGGCCTGGATTATTCAGACTAGGCAACCCCCTTCCGACCCCTTCCCTGTCCCTAAACTCCTTCGCTCAGACCTGGCAATCTGGAAAAATGCACACCTGCCTCCAAAAGGACTCAAGATCCTTTTAGAAAGACCAGTCTTCCTAAAGAGCCCACCACTCCCTGCCCCCACACAGCCGCACTCAGCCCCTCCCTGCCCAGAGAGGCAGCCTGAGAAATTGCATTACTTGGGCAATAGTGGCAAGAACCCTGCTCTGGGAGTTAAGCGTTCTGGGTTCTAGTCCCAGAGCTGCTTTCCTACCGGTTATGGATGTTGCTCAAGTCACCTCTCTCTGGCCCTCAATTTTCCAATCCGAAAAATGAAAACTGCTGTTCTGCGGCTGCTGCCCTCTGAGGGTCAGAGGGAGAAACCTTAACATGCCCACCAGGCCCTGCTCCACAGTCAGCCTCCGCTCACGCTCCCATCCGTCCAACCTCCTGACCTTTTAGTTCCTCAAATCTGCCAAACTCTGTACCTTGGGGGAGTGGGGACGGAGGAGGAGGGAGGCAAGACTTCATATATGCATCTCCTCTGCCTGGAAGGCTCATCCCTTCTCTTCTCCTAGCCAACTGCTGTTGTTGATCCTGGAGTTTCAGATTAAATGTCACTTCCTTTTGGAAGCCTTTGCACTTCGCAGCATCACAACCACTATGTCCATCTTTTTATGAGTATCTGGTTTGTAAGTCTCCCCCAGTAGCGCAGCGGCCATGGCGGTACCTGGTACAAAACAAACTCCAAGTAAATATTTATTGGATGGTTGGATGGGTGGAAGGGAAGTGATTTGCATGTGACAGCGCGTTGCACGTGAAGGCGCTTTGCGAAGGACAGCGGGTCCCATCCGGCCCAGGACGTTTGATGTTGCGGGGGTCACGCGCTCGCCGACCGCGTGCAGTCAGAAGACAGCCGCAGCGCGCCGCGCACCCGGAAGCCGGCTCTCCCGGCGCCCGTCTGTGCACTGCTTTCAGGTCCACGTGGCCCGAGGTCCGCCGCTGATTGGGCGCGGGCCGCCCCGCCCGAGGCCCGAGCGCAGAATTGGTTGTCCACTGGGCCGCCGCCCCGCCCGGACCATGGAAGCGGTGACGGTGGCCGCGGCTCTGGGGTTCTTGCTCCTGGCCGGGGCCGGGCGTTCGGCCGGCGACGAGGCTGGGGAGGCGGCGGCCGTGCGGGCGCTCGTGGCCCGGCTGCTGGGGTCCGAGCGGGCGGCCGACTTCTCGGTGTCGGTGGAGCGCGCCCTGGCGGCCGAGTCCGGCTTGGACACGTACCGCCTGAGCGGCGGCGGCGAGGCGCGAGTGTGGGTGCGCGGCTCCACGGGCGTGGCGGCTGCCGCGGGGCTGCACCGCTACCTGCGCGACTTCTGCGGCTGCCAGGTGGCCTGGTCGGGCTCCCAGCTGCGCCTCCCGCGGCCACTGCCCGCAGTACCCACGGAGCTGACCGAGGCCACGCCCAACAGGTACGGGGCCCGCACTCCCCGCGGCTGCCTCCCGCTGCAGCCCCAGGCGCCCGCCCCTTCGCTGAAGTCCCCGCGCCGCTCCGCACTAGGCTGCTGCTGCGGAAACGGGGAGGCCTAAGAAGAAAGCGGTGGCCTGAGGGTCCAACCAGTCTGCCCTCCAGGCTTAGCTCTGTCTCTAACAGCTGTGTGCCCTTGAGTTAGTCAGCCTCTCAGAGCCTCAGTTGGCCCATCTGAGAAATGGGAATGATGACATCTACCGTGCAGTGTTGATTGTGAGGATCTGTACCCTGCTGGGCGTGGAATCTGTAGGCTGCATGTTGGTGATTAGTACAGTTTATTCCCTTTCTCCCCACCCCCACCCCCGTTTGAAGATGCTGACCGAGGAGTGATGGCCGACTGCTCTCACGGGCCTCTGTTCTAGCGCTTGCCACACTGTATGGAGATGATGTGTTCACACCTCTTTCTCCCCATTAGACTGTGAGGGCAGGGACCCCCTTCAGGGACAGGGACTAACTTTGCTATATAGCCTAGAAACACTGTGCACAGAACAGGGGTTCTGGAAGTGTTGAATGAAAATGGAATATGCTTACACAAATGTCTGCTGGCCCAGAGGGCCCTGGGGAAGTGGGGGCAGGTGGGTGGCACCCCAAAAGCTCAAGTACCCGAGTCTCAGCTCCACCTGGGGTGGATCCCAGGCTGAAGCAGTGGAGGGGCCATGTTTGGTACTCCTCCCCTCTCTGCTAGACGCGGGTAGAGTTGTTCTAGGGCCAGCTGCCTTCTGAGCAATTCCAGGGAGATGGACCCTCAGGGGTGGGAGGCAACCTCCCTGCCTCCAGGAACGTGCCCCAGCTCACACCGCTGCCCGCAGGTACCGCTATTACCAGAATGTGTGCACGCAAAGCTACTCCTTCGTGTGGTGGGACTGGGCCCGCTGGGAGCGAGAGATCGACTGGATGGCACTGAATGGCATCAACCTGGCGCTGGCCTGGAGTGGCCAGGAGGCCATCTGGCAGCGGGTGGGTGCCCACCTAGCGCCTCCACACTCTCCTGCGCACCGCAGAGGCCACCCCAGGTTTCTGTCCCAGCCCCCAGTATCAGTGCAGTGTCTGGCACACAGAGAATAAGGGCTCCAGAAGTGTTTGTGGTGAGCACTATGGCTCCAGCCCTCTAGAAATGAAGCCTTCCATTCCTGAGACAAGTGTGTCTGTGCACTTACATGGTCTAGAACCCAGCACTTTAGGGAGCTGGGCTCCTTCCCCACCCCCCACGCCCCTTCTGTCCAGCAGGCGGTCCTTTGGGTCTGTCTCATTAGCAGCTCTTGATCTGCCTCCCTGGCAGCCTCCCTGTGCTCTGGCTGTTCCTGGGGCTGCTTACACTCCTCCCAGAGCTGTCCTTGCTCTTCCGTCTGCCAGCCTTCTCCATGAAGGCTTCTAAGACCCCCTCCCTGGCTGGGAGAAAGCCCCTTTGTGTTCCACCTCCTCTCCCATGGGACAAGGGTGACACATTAGTGAACTCACCCACTCATAGGTGTGTTTCCTTTGGACTGTGGGCTCCTTGCAGGCAGGGGTTGAATTTTGTCTTAGTAGCCCTAGCGACCAGCACAGAGAAGCCATAAATGAATGTATGTTGAATAAATGAATCGATAAGTGGAGAATAGTGTATTTATATGTGTGGGGATCGTCCTCCTCCTCAGGTATACCTGGCCTTGGGCCTGACCCAGTCAGAGATTGATGAGTACTTCACTGGTCCTGCCTTCCTGGCCTGGGAGCGCATGGGCAACCTGCATACCTGGGGTGGCCCCTTGCCCCACTTCTGGCATCTCAAGCAGCTTTACCTGCAGGTAAAAGAATGGGGAAAGGTAGGGGTGGAATTGACACTTGATGGTCAGGGGCCCAGGGATGGTGGAATTTGGCCAGCCTCAGGGCTCCTGACTGTGGGGACTGTGTGTGCCCTGGGTGAGTGAGGGCCTCATCCATGGGGGCAACAGTGGCAGCTCCCCCCTCATTCCTCCCAGCATCGGATCCTGGACCGGATGCGCTCGTTCGGCATGATCCCAGTGTTACCTGCGTTTGCAGGGCATGTCCCCAAGGCTATCACCAGGTGAGGTTTCCCCCTCACCCCCCACTCAGCTCAGAGAGGGAATTTTTTTTCCAGGCAATATATGACTTAAAGAAAAACTTAAGCTCTAGACTTTAGGCCTGCGTTTCCTTCCTGGCTCTGCTACCAACTAGCTGTGTGACCTTGGACAGATTACATGAGTGCTCTGTGCCTCAGTTTCCTCACTTGTAAAATGGGATCCTTACCTACTTTGCTGTAGAGGTTTGTAAATATAGATCTCTCTATATATGACTTGGCACAGTGTCAGCAAAGGGTAGCTCTTGCTAGTGGTTGAGGGGAGTGCTCTGGTGTCCTCTGGCACCTCTGGTGTCCCACCGATGTCACAGTGCTTAGCTCATGCTGCCACCCTCACTGGCTACCCCCTCACCTCCCTCTCCTGTGGCAGAAACCTCATCCATTCACTCAGTGAACATTTGTCCAGCTGTCTGGGGCTGTTAGACCCAGCCCTAGGCTGGGCCCTAGGGAAGCAACAAAAGTGCCCCAAGGCCCTGCCCCCAGTGGGAGATATAATGGCAGAGGGATACAACACAGTGACCAGGGCAGGAACATATGTGGGCCCACTTCTCTGCTGCAGAAGAGGGGCAGAGAGGACTCAGCGTAGGGGCAGTGTTGAGCCCAGTCTTGAAAAAGGAGTGTTGCTGTTTCAGCCAGAGGAGGGGAGCGATAGCAAGACCTTTCCAGAGCAAGTGGTGAGGGAGGGAAGAGGAACGACCAGGCAGAGAGCACAGGCTGTGCATAGGCACGGGGCATGAGACACCAGCATGCGTTCCATGACCTATAGATAGTGAGGCTGGTGAGGGGTCATGGGCCACGATGATTATGTCAGCCTCAGTAAACGTCTGAGCCTCTGTTCCCCACTAGGGTGTTCC
Organism: Cynocephalus volans; assembly: GCF_027409185.1. Lineage (NCBI taxonomy): Eukaryota > Metazoa > Chordata > Mammalia > Dermoptera > Cynocephalidae > Cynocephalus > Cynocephalus volans. The sequence continues at coordinate 1,902,159 of NC_084469.1, read as the reverse complement.
CTCAGGTCAGTGTCACTCAGATGGGCAATTGGGGACACTTCAACTGCTCCTATTCCTGCTCCTTCCTTCTGGATCCGGGAGACCCCATATTCCCCCTCATCGGGAGCCTCTTCCTACGGGAACTGACCAAGGAGTTTGGCACGGACCACATCTATGGGGCCGACACTTTCAATGAGATGCAACCCCCCTCTTCAGACCCCTCTTACCTTGCCGCAGCCACCGCTGCCGTCTATGAGGCCATGATCGCAGGTATGATGCCCAGGGACAGTGGAGAAGGGAAGCCTCCCAGACCCTTAGGGAGATGAAGGTGGCAGAAGTCAGTGTGGGTGGGAGGAGGGACTGGCAATAACTCCTAACTGCAACACACAGCACTTCACAGTTTACCAAGCGTTGTACACACGTTGTCTCAGTTCCACTGTGTCTGGAGCTGGACAACCTGGGCAGAAACCTTGGCACTACTATTTCCTGCTGTGTGTGACAAGTTACCTCCCTCCCATGGTCTCAGCTGCTTCGTCTGTAAAATGGGGCTACCTTATAGGCAGAATGATACCTGGCCCAGAGTCAAGGGTCATTAAATGCTAGCTACCGAAAAAAGTTTTTTTGGTCTCTACCTCGTTGTTGAGGTAGGTAATGTAGGCCACAGGTTAGGACATGTGCCCAAAGCCAGTAGGTGCCCGTCCTGCTGCACAAATGTGAACTCAGGGCTCCTTCCTGCCACTTACAGGGTAGGAGTGGAGGGGGCCCAAGTCAGGAATGGCTTGGTGGGGAGGCCTCTGTGTTAGCCAGGAGCGGAGTAGATTAGCTGAGATTTCTCTGAGCAATGCTTCTCCAGGCGTGTTCAGAACCAGTAGCCTCAGCATCACTCAGAGCCTGTCAGATAAGCAAATTCTCAGGCCTCACCCCAGACCTCCTGAACCAGCATCTCCGGAAGCTGGGGCCCAGGAATCCGAGTTTTAACAAGACTTCTGGCTAATTCTGATGCCCCGGGAAGCATGAGGAGCACTATCCTGGAGCTTCCAGTTGGAAGGAGGTGGGGATGGGGAAGGCGTGTCCTGTGATAGTCATTTAACTTCTCTGGACCTCTGTTTCCTCATCTGTAGAATGGGGTGAACATTCCCCTGGCCCCCCTCCTCTCATCACCCTTCTTCTCTGTCCTCCCCACACCCCAACTGCAGTGGACCCCGATGCTGTGTGGCTGCTCCAAGGCTGGCTCTTTCAGCACCAGCCCCAATTCTGGGAGCCTGCCCAGGTTGGGGCTGTACTGGGGGCCGTGCCCCGTGGCCGTCTCCTGGTTCTGGACCTGTTTGCTGAGAGCCAGCCTGTGTACACCCGCACAGCCTCCTTCCAGGGCCAGCCCTTCATCTGGTGCATGCTGCATAACTTTGGGGGCAATCATGGCCTGTTCGGAGCCCTGGAGGCTGTGAACCGAGGTCCCAAGGCTGCCCGCCTCTTCCCCAACTCCACCATGGTAGGCACAGGTATGGCCCCTGAGGGCATTGGCCAGAATGAAATGGTCTATGCCCTCATGGCTGAGCTGGGCTGGCGGAAGGACTCAGTACCAGATTTGGCAGCCTGGGTGACCAGCTTTGCTGACCGGCGGTACGGGGTCTCCCACGGGGATGCGGAGGCAGCGTGGAGGCTACTGCTCAGGAGTGTCTACAACTGCTCAGGTGAGGCCTGCAGTGGGCACAATCACAGCCCGCTGGTCAAGCGGCCATCCCTGCAGATGAACACCACTGTCTGGTACAACCGATCGGATGTGTTTGAGGCCTGGCGGCTGCTGCTAACAGCTGCTCCCACCCTGGCCACCAGCCCGGCCTTCCGCTATGACCTGCTGGACATCACTCGCCAGGCAGTCCAGGAGCTAGTCAGCTTGTACTACGAGGAGGCGAGGACCGCCTACCTGAACAAGGATCTGGTGTCCCTGCTGAGGGCTGGAGGCATCGTGGCTTATGAGCTTCTGCCTGCACTAGACGAGGTACTGGCTAGTGACAGCCGCTTCTTGCTGGGTAGCTGGCTGGAGCAGGCCCGGACAGTGGCAGTCAGTGAGGCCGAGGCCCATTTCTATGAGCTGAACAGCCGCTACCAGCTGACTTTGTGGGGACCAGTGGGCAACATCCTAGACTATGCCAACAAGCAGCTGGCGGGCCTGGTGGCTGACTACTACACCCCCCGCTGGCGGCTCTTCATGGAGGCACTAGTCAACAGCTTGGCCCAGGGCATACCTTTCCAACAGCACAAGTTTGAGGAGAATGTCTTCCAGCTGGAGCAGGCCTTTGTCCTCAGCACACGGAGATATCCCAGCCAGCCACAAGGCGACACTGTAGACCTGGCCAAGAGGATGTTCCTCAAATATTACCCCCGGTGGGCAGCTGGCTCTTTATGACAGATTAACCACTCTTGGACTCTTGTGCTCCCCAAACTCCAGGCCAGGGCAGGTTCCTGGGGTCTGGAGCTGGACAAGCATCAAAGGATATCCCCAGGCCTGGGAGAAAGACCCAAGGCCTGCTGGTGGGGTCGGGTACAGGGGGCTAGGAGGGGGGTGAGCTGCCCTTCACCACCACCCCAACTTTGGGATTAAAGTACTGTTTCCTGTCAATTCAACTAAATGTGAGTCAGCCTGGGTCTGTCAGAATGAGGTCACTGTTACAGTGCCTGGAGGACTCAGAGCTACAGCATGGACCCGGGTATGGGGCCAGTTCTCTCCACTCCTTGCTTTGGCTTCCCCATTTTCAATACTAACCCCTGACTTTTGAACTGAGAATGCCCTACCACAGCATTTTCTTTCACACCCTAAGTGGCAAACTTTGGTAATTATTATTGCCCCTGTGAGACAGAGGCATGCTCTGGGGAAAGACCTGCCCTGGGTGCCACTCAGTGCCCACATGGGAACCCTCCCCCCTCCCTCTGACCAGCAACTGGGACAGCTTGGTGTTCCGAGCAGTGGCCTCATCTCTGCTTTGACCCACAGCAGGGTGGGGAGGGCAGGCCAGGGACCCGCGGGAGGACTCAGCCTTGAAATTACACTGCAGACATAACAAGGGGAGGGGGCCCCCGGCAGGCGGGGGTGGGGCGAAGCAGGTGATATCCCTCCCAGAGACCTGAGCCTAGGGCTCCAAGGGCCTGTCCCCACTCCTCTCCCCATGGACCGTACCGTGGTGCTCATCACTGGCTGCTCCTCGGGGATCGGCCTGCACCTGGCCCTCCGTCTGGCCTCAGACCCGTCCCGGAGCTTCAAAGGTATACGAGGGGACTGGGATGGAGAGAAAGGAGGAGCCCCTAAAGATAAGCAGGGAATTCAGATCTTCATCCTCCTCCCAACCTCCAGTGTATGCCACGTTGAGGGACCTGAGGATGCAGGGCCCGCTATGGGAGGCGGCCCGGGCCCGGGGGTGTCCTCCCAACTCCCTGGAGACGTTACAGTTGGACGTGAGGGACTCAGATTCTGTGGCCGCTGCCCGGGCACGAGTGACCGAGGGCCGCGTGGACGTGCTGGGTGAGACTCCCCGAAACGTGCAGGAGACTTCCCTGCCCTGTGTCCAAACCAGATGTCGCAAGGGCCAGGGAACACTAGGGGCCTGGCCCGGGCTGAGTGCGGTGCATGAGGCAGACGGGGTCGGGCCTCTTTCCCCGTAGTGTGTAACGCGGGCCGGGGCTTGCTTGGGCCGCTAGAGGCGCACGCAGTGGGCGCCGTGGACTCCGTGCTGGACGTGAACGTGGCCGGGACGGTGCGGACGCTGCAGGCCTTCCTGCCCGACATGAAGCAGCGCCGCTCGGGACGTGTGTTGGTGACCGGGAGCGTGGGAGGCTTGATGGGTGAGTCGGGAGAGCAGGGCCAGAGGCGCGAAGGAGGCGGGGCCCGGCGGGGGGCGGGGCCTCGCGTGCGGCGCACCTGTAGGCCGGTCCGCGACGGGCGGGGCCTGGAGGGGGCGGGGCCTCGCGTGCGGCGCACCTGTAGGCCGGTCCGCGACGGGCGGGGCCTGGAGGGGGCGGGGCCTCGCGTGCGGCGGCGCACCTGTAGGCCGGTCCGCGAAGGGCGGGGCCTGGAGGGGGCGGAGCCTCGTGTGGCGGCGCACCTGTAGGCCGGTCCGCGACGGGCGGGGCCGGGCGGGGTGCGGCGGGCGCCGGCTGCTCCTGGCCGATCTCCTCTCTCTCCCACGCGCCTCAGCAACCTCGTCTCCCCTCCCAGGGCTGCCCTTCAACGCCGTTTACTGCGCCAGCAAGTTCGCGCTCGAAGGTTTATGCGAGAGTCTGGCGGTTCTGCTGCCGCCCTTCGGGGTCCAGTGAGTCACCATCCCGCCCCGCGAACCCTCTGAACCCCGACCTTGGGAACTCGAGCACCCGTCTTGTACTCCCCCTCCTCCGCCCCGCTCACCTTTGTTGTGTGCCAGGCACTGGGCTAGGCACTTGGTACAGCACGTACCAAGGCACTAGGTCGGTCACACTTCACGTACCGACCTAGCTGCTGAGGTGTCGCTGAGGGGAAGCTCAGGCCCACAGAGGTGAGGTGACTGGCGCAAGGTCACACAGCTGTAGGTGACCCAGCCAGGTTCGAATTCTGAAGCCAGAGGCTCCAGCCTCCACAGGACGTGGGAGCGAGCGCTCGGGGGCAGTCAACCGCTTCTTCAGCGCTCCGCTCTCCCGGCCGGGCGCCCGCGCGCAGCTCCTTGCCCGCCCTCCCTTCGCGGCTCGGCGGGCGGCCGGGGTCGGGGCCGGCTTGCGAACGCCCCGCCCACTCGCCGCTCTCGGGCCCGCAGCGTGAGCCTCATCGAGTGCGGCCCGGTGCGCACCGCCTTCCAGGAGAAGCTGGAGGGCGGCCCGGGCGGGGCACTGGACGGCGCGGACGCCCAGACCCGCCACCTCTTCTCCCTCTACCAGCGCCACTGCGAGCGGGTCTTCTGCGAGGCGGCGCAGGACCCGGAGGAGGTGACAGAGGTGGGCGCCGGGCAGGGCTCCGGGAGCGGGGGCGGCCTGCCGGTGGCCGCACACAGCCGGAGCCAGCTCTCCCCTTCCCGCCGCCGCAGGTCTTCCTTGCCGCGCTGCGCGCCCCGCGGCCCGCCCTGCGCTACTTCAGCACCGAGCGCTTCCTGCCCCTGGCGCGGCTGCGCCTCGCCGACCCCAGCGGCTGCAGCTACGTGGCCGCCATGCACCGCGCTGTGTTCGCCGACGAGCCCGCCGAGGCTGGGGCTGGGGGAATTGGGGGCCCTGAGCTCGGCGCTCCACCCCCCACCCCGCAATAAAGGCTTCGTCCGTCGCTGTCTCCCGCGCCCTCCTTTGTCCGCCCCCCCCCCCCGGCGGTGTGCGGCCCAGGGGGATGGGGCGGGGTTGGTGGGTGGGTGATCTGAGCAGGTCAGATTAGCCGGGGTTCTACGTACTGCGAGGAAACCGAGGTCCAGAAAGAGGAAGGAGCTAGCTCAGGGTCAGGCCCCAAGCCCGCAGCAGGGCCGGACAAGAGCAATCTCTGGAGAGCCAAGGGGCGTCTGCAGCAGTAGGAGTTAGGCAGGCGGACTTGGGTTGGGGTAGTGTCGGGGTGTGAATTGGCCCCCATTAGTCATGAGACCTCAGGCAAGGTCCTTACCTTCTCTGAGTTTGTTTCTTATCTGTAAAGTGGGTGTAATAATACCTATTTCATAGGTTGTGGTGAGGTTAAGTGATACAATGCCTGAAAATGCCAGTGTAAAGAAGTCTCAATAGCCGGCAATGGCTATTGTATTATTACTGCTAGTAGAATTACTATTATATTTCCACATAGACCAGATGGCTAAAGAAGGAACAGGGCTAAATGCATCAGTGGAAGACAGCCTCACTCCCTCCCCACCCCCTTTCCTTGCCCCTTTTCCCCTGCCCCAGGGAAAACTCCTCAGCATGAGAGATTCCCACCGGCCCAGAAGCTGCCTCTCACCAGGAGATTCAACTGGGACTCCAGGCCTGGCTGGTCTGCCCAATGGTCTGTCCCTTTGAGCCCAGAGGGAGGAGCCAGGGTGGCAGGAGCCCCTGATAGGGGCCTGCAGGGTTGTGGAGCCAATCTCCTGACTTCTGTGGCAGTCTGGTGGGGGAGGAGGGGTAGAGAACAGATAGAGGCTAGGTGAGGAGGCTGCAGGCAGAGGAACGGGGCAGGAGTGCCCCAGGAGGGGATGGTACTGAGGTAGGGATTAGGCTGGGGGGTCATGTCTGCTGAGGGGAGAAGGGCCCTTTGGAGTTTGCAGGGACATGGCCACAGAGAACCTGGGAAATGGGAATAGAGAGGAAAGAGGAACCTACTGGGGTTCTTGGGACTTTGTGCAGGACACTGGGGGAAGGAGGCACTACATCTTGACCTGCACCTAGCTCTAGGTAAGGGTCTTCTCTGGGCCTGTTGGGCTGCCTGCTGCCTCTGCTCCTGGAGAAAGGTGCAGGAAGGGGCCTCACAGTTACCTGCTGTCCCTACAGCATACAGAAAGGCCACAGGAAGGGGAGAAGGTCAAGGTGGCATGGATTTCTGAGGCACGGGATCTGTTCTCAGAGCCTGGCTCCCCTCACCCCCCCACCACAGGCTGCTCTTTTGCATCTCTGTGTGTGTGAGAGATTGTGTGTGTGTGTGTATATGCATGAATTCACAAGGTCATCGCTGGGGGCGGGGTCATGAGAGAGGTGAAGTGTGACCATCTTTCTTCCATACATTCATACTCTTAATCTCATGCAGTTGCGTCACTTGAAGTACCATTTATATGCTGATGATGTCCCCACCAAAGGAAAAAAAAAAAAAAAGCCATGTATCTTCAAACCTATTGTCGCCCACAAACTCCATGCTTGCATCTCCTACTACTACTACCTACTCAACATCTCCACTTGATGTCTAATAAAGTTAATGTGTTCACACTCCAACTCCTGATGTCCAGCCCTTCCACCTGCTTCTCCCCCAGTCTCCCAGTCTTCCCCATTTCAGCATATGACAACTCCATTTTTCCAGATGCTCAATCCTAAAACCTTGTAATATTCCTTGACTCCTATCTTTCTCTCTCATCTTTCAACCCATCCATCAGCAAATACTGACAGCTCTACTTCAATCATCAAAGCATATTTGGAAATCGCCCTATTCTATGCACTGTCATCTCAGATTATTGCAGTAGCCTCCTAGCTGGTTTTCCTGCTTCCACCTGTGCCTGCTGACAATACACTTTTCACAGTGCAGTCAGAATGACTTTCTAAAATTTAATGCCTGATCATGGTCTGTGCTCAAAACACGTTCTGTGGTCTCCCATCTCGGTAAAATCCAAGGTTTTCCCCCAAGGTCACCAAGACCTTCTTTGACTTGGCCTCCTTTCTGACTTCATCTTCCACCACTCCCCATCCTCCATCGTGCAATTCAGCCCTACTGGTCTCCTGTCTCAGGGCCGTTGCACTTGCTGTTCCCTCTGTCCAGTTCATTTCCCCTGATCTCTGATTCTATCTTTTCCTTCAGGTCTTTACTGTTTCCCTGGATCATCCTATCTAAAATAGCATTCCCTCTCCTCCACTGTAGTCCCCTTACTCTGTTTTTTTTTTTTTTTTTTTTTGTCCTTTTTGTGACCGGCCGCACCGCGCTCAGCCAGTGAGCGCACCGGCCATCCCTATATAGGATCCGAACCCGCGGCAGGAGCGCTACCGCGCTCCCAGCGCCGCACTCTCCCGAGTGAGCCACGGGGTCGGCCCTTACTCTGCTTTATTTTTCTTCATAGCCCTTATCACTAGCAGATGTATTACAGATGTCCACGGTTTATTCACCACCCCATCCTAAGACACACAAGAATCTAAGCTCCAGGAAGGCAGGGACTTTTTTTGTTCACTGTTCTATCCCCTGGTGCCTAGAACTACACCGGCACACGGGAGGCACTAAGTACACATTTACTGAATAAAAGTGACTCCGTGTGATATATAAGGCTGTGTTTTGATGTTTGGGGGACGGTCCCTGTCAGCCTTTGCTGTTTGCTTCTTCGAATCAGGCCATCTCTTTAAAATCCAACTTAAGACGTCTCCTGCAAGAAGCCTGGTCCCTTAACACCTTTGTGGCTCTACAACTTTTCGATCCTTGACCCCAAAAGCAGATCCAGGTTTTATGGGGCTAAGGGTTTATATACTTGTGGAGACCCTCTTAAGAATACAAAAGACAAACATAAAATTAAGTATGAAAGTGAGCATTTATTTAGTTCGGGAAAATAAACCACAACACATCACTAGAATCTTGGAGACTGGTTTGCCTACCTTTTGAGATCGCCGTGGACAATTTACCTGAAATGTTTTCTGGTGGCAACCTGGCTTCTCCTCCACACCGAGCCTACCAGCGCCAGCCTTGTGAGCACTTGTTAGCTTCGCGGTAAATCCTCGCTACTAGGTCTCCCGCTCTCGCCCCCTTTTCTCCTGTCCAGAGACACTCGAAGCTTACCTTCCCCTCCTCCACAGACAGGCGCATCACTGGATCTGGGTGGTGCGAAGAGCATCTGTACAGGAGCCACGCGACCTGGCCTCTGTATGTCCCTGGAACATGCAAGACCTACCTCATCTACGAAATGGGAGCTTGGACAGAGCTGTCCTGTAGCCTCCTACATGAAGATCTTCGGACTGGGAGGGCACCAGGAGGGCTCTGGGAACTCTGGCCCTAGCACAAGCACAACCCTGTGACCCCTAGCTCCGTCCCCGGAATTAAGAAGGAAAGCCTGGTGTTAGTTCTGGCTTTGCCGTTGCCTCTTTGGTAACCTGGCTGAAGTCTCTTCTCTTTGGACCTGAAGGGAATTAAGCCCTCCTTGCCCTTCGCTCCCTAGGCACTGTGCGGATCAGACCTGGGACCACGGTATTCCCCCCTCCGCGTTTCCGGGTCTGGATCAACAACGCACCACACCACACAACAAACCTCGCGAGAATCCCGCTCCGAACCGAAGTTGAGAAGCGTGGCCTTTCTCGCTTTCCGTAGCTCGGCGTTGGGGTTCCTGAGCAAGCGCTTCCTGGCCGCGGCTGAGGAATCCTCCGCAGAGGTGACAGTGGACCCAAAGCCGGGAGGTTTCAGTGAGTAGGGAACTGATCTGAGTTTGAGCGTCCCCCTTCGTTCCCCTCCTTCGATTCCTTAAAGAGGAAGGGTCCTAGGATTTAGCAGCTAAGCAGGAGGGCCCGGGATTTCTGCATCCCCAGCCCTATGACTCAGGGGCTCCTGTCCAGTCCCCCCTTCCCAGGATTTCGATTCAGTTCAGCAAAGTCACCGCCCTGTTGAGAGATGAAGAAACCAAGGCTTAGAGCACAGCCCGAGGCGACGTCTGCCAGGTCCTGTCCCCTCTCCTCAGTTCCTCGATCAGCACTGACTCCCCGTCCCTCCTCCAGGGCCCCTTCTCCCGGGTCCAAGGTACCGTGCAGGTTTTGGTCTTAGCCGCAGGCTGTCAGTCACCCTCGCCTCCTCTCCCTGACTGTCCGCAGGCCTGGGCAGCATGGCCGTATTCCGGTCGGGCCTCCTGGTGCTGACGACACCGCTGGCCTCCCTGGCCCCTCGCCTGGCCCCCATCTTGACCTCGGCGGCCCGGCTGGTGAATCACACACTCTATGTACACCTGCAGCCGGGCATGAGCCTGGAGGGCCCGGCTCAGCCCCAGTCCAGCCCCGTGCAGGCCACGTTTGAGGTTCTCGATTTCATCACCCACTTCTACACCGGTGCCAATGTCCACAGGCATCTGGACGTCAGAATCCTGCTGACCAACATCCGAACCAAGAGTGCCTTTCTCCCTTCCCTGCCCAGCTCGGTCCAGAATCTGGCCCACCCGCCAGAAGTGGTGCTGACCGACTTTCAGACGCTGGATGGAAGCCAGTACAACCCTGTAAAGCAACAGCTAGTGCGCTATGCCACCAGCTGTTACAGCTGTTGCCCACAGCTGGCTTCGGTACTGCTATGCCCCGATTATGGGACTGGAGGGCTGCCTGTGGAGTCCCTGGATGTCCCCTTACCTTCCACCACCAGGCCACCTTCCCCTGTGGCCAGGTCTCCAAAGCAGCCAGTGCGTGGCTACCACCGTGGGGCTGTGGGTGGCACATTTGACCGCCTGCATAATGCCCACAAGGTGTTGCTCAGTGTCGCATGCATCCTGGCCCAGGAGCGGCTTGTGGTGGGAGTAGCAGACAAAGATCTGTTGAAGAGTGAGTGAACGGGACCCTGGATTAAGGCAGTAGAGGACCCCCGGATCTCCTTGCTCTTCCCCCACCGTTATGCCAAGATCAAGGAAGAGCACGGCCATCCATTACTTACCCCTCCCAAACATCACAGTGCCTGACATTCACTTAGTGCTACGCAAATTTCGTTAAATGTTGGTTAGTGTGGTGCTGATAACATCAAGCTGAAGGGTTTGGATCCCAGTACTGGCCAGCCATCAAAAAAAATTTTTTTTTGGTAAATGAGTAAAGGCAGCTTTCTCAGCATGTGGTCCAATCACCACTCAATCAGAATCCCCCAAATGTGAAACCAAGGAATCTGTACTTTAACAAGTTCTTCGGGCAATGAACCCTAAAGTTTGAAACACTGGGAATAGATGGATGAATGAGTTGTAGGTAGTAGTGCCACAGAGAGTTAAGAGGGGACTCAAAGATGGTGTGGCTCTTGGAATTCTCTGACTCTGATGCCTACTGGCATTGCTGGTTCTCTGGAGTACTTTCCTGGTGGCTTGTTCCCTGGACATGTGCCAGCCCTTACAGTGAATATCATATTGTGCTTGCCTGTTTCTTCCCCTTCTCTCCCTCTCCCCCCTCCCCCTGTCCCAGGATCTCCCTAGCGTAACCCTTTCTTCCTGACACCCCTCTCTGGAGACATGGCACTTAAGGACATTCTTCCCCAAACTGGCCTACACTCTTTCTACCCAGTAAAATGATCTCACTGTTCTTTTGGGCTCCTTCTCCAGGCAAGTTGCTCCCCGAGCTGCTCCAACCTTATGCAGAACGCGTGGAACATCTGAGTGAGTTCCTGGTGGACGTCAAGCCCTCCTTGACTTTTGATGTCATCCCCCTGCTGGACCCCTATGGGCCCGCTGGCTCTGACCCCTCCCTGGAGTTCCTGGTGGTCAGCGAGGAGACCTACCGTGGGGGGATGGCCGTCAACCGCTTCCGCCTTGAGAATGTAACCCCTGAGGGAGACTGGCAGAGGGAGTGGATGGGAATGGGAAGGCCATTGAGGGGGGCTGTTGGAAGTACCATGACCCCAGAGGAGGGAAGAGAGGGCTCAGGGTGGTGGGAAGAAACAAGGAGGAACTGGTTACCCACGTGCCTGCTGAGTTCCAGGAGGAGCAGCTTGGGTTAGGTAGGGTAGGGGAAGGGGGCAGGTTGGATGTCAGGATTTGACCTTCTTCCTCTCACTCCCTCCTTCTGTTTTCCCACTGTTCCCCCTTTACCTCAGAGCCTGGAGGAGCTTGCCTTGTATCAGATCCACTTGCTGAAAGACCTAAGTCATGAGGAAAACGAAGAGGACAAAGTCAGCTCCTCCAGCTTCCGCCAACGAATCCTGGGAAATCTGCTTCGGCCTCCACATGTAAGCCTTCCCTTCCTCCTCCCCTTTCTCCCTGCTGCTTGGGTGTGCTAGAAATGCTGGAGAGTAGAAACCAAGGGCCCTAGTAACTGTGGGGTTCCCTTGCATCTACCCCCAGGAGAGGCCAGAACTCCCCTCACAACTCTACGTGCTCGGACTGACTGGCATCAGTGGCGCTGGGAAGAGCTCAATAGCTCAGCAGCTGAAGGGCTTGGGGGCGTTTGTCATTGACAGCGACCAACTAGGCCATCGGGCCTACGCCCCTGGTGGTCCTGCCTACCAGCCTGTGGTGGAGGCCTTTGGAACAGGTAATAACTGGGATGGGCTGAAGTAAGGAGATGGCCTGGCCTCCTTGCTCACTCCTCTGTCTCTGTTATTCAGATATTCTCCATAAAGATGGCATTATCAACAGGAAGGTCCTAGGCAGCCGGGTGTTTGGGAACAAGGTAAACACACACCTTTCCAAGGGTTCTTCAGCTGCTACTAGATCCAGGGGTTGGGATCCAGCAGACTTCTCTGGCCTGGCCCGGAATGCCAATTTCCACTCATCTGTCCCCAACTACCAAACTCCCTTGGGCTGGCTCTGTCTCTGAGGGAAAGTAACCTCTGCCCACTCCCTCTGTCCTCCTCACCAGAAGCAACTGAAGATACTCACAGACATTATGTGGCCAGTTATCGCAAAGTTGGCCCAAGAGGAGATGGATGTGGCTGTGGCTGAGGGTGAGTTGGGGGGGGATAGTGGGAGCAGCCAAGGGGGACAGTTAAGCAGATTCTCCCCTGGGAGCTTCCCCATCCCAAGCCAGACTATCTACTTTCACGGGGACTATGTTTTGTGGGCTCTCTGACTGGTAGCAGGTGTCAGGGTGCTGCTGACAGTGACTGGAATCTCCCCACAGGAAAGCACGTGTGTGTCATTGATGCTGCCGTGCTGCTTGAAGCCGGCTGGCAGAACATGGTACATGAGGTGTGGACCGTTGTCATCCCTGAGACTGAGGTATCTGGACCCCACCCCCCTGCTCCATCCCCACCGCAGACTGTATCCTGCTCTTAGCCAGTGGGCTTAGCTGAGATTTTTCCTGACAAATGCCTCGTCTGTGCTCAGGCTGTACGACGCATCGTGAAGAGGGATGGCCTGAGTGAAGCTGCAGCTCAAAGCCGGCTGCAGAGCCAGATGAGTGGGCAGCAGCTTGTGGACCAAAGCCACGTGGTGCTGAGCAACTTGTGGGAGCCACATATCACCCAGCGCCAGGTTGGTGCCCAGGGAAAGGCTAAGTTATGGGGAGGGAGTCTGCAGTGGGTGCCTATCTGACCCCATCCTCTCTTCCAATATTCTGGCCTACCTGAAGGTGGAAAAGGCCTGGGCCCTCCTCCAGAAGCGCCTCCCCAAGACTCATTAGGTCCATGACTGATGAAGAGTTCTCTGTTGGGCCCAGACAAGAGATCCAGCACTGAGGAGGAATGGGGGCCTTGATGCTCACCCTCGCTGAGGCCTAGAAGGCGCCAGGCCAAACTGTGCAGGACACGGCTGGGCCTCGTGGACATGGAAAGCCTACCTAGTATGCTGGTATTTGGCCACGTGCTGAGGATGTGGCTCATGGGGGAGCAGGCCCCTGTGGGGTTCCATCCTCACTCTTGCCCAAGGTTGTCTGTGATACACATAGCTTACTAGGTCAGAGCAAACACTGGAACTTAAAACAGAATTAAAGGTAAATGTTTCCAGGTGCTTTCTGTATGGTGTCTGCTTCCTGCTCTGATGCTGTTGGTCTTTGGGATCCATATGCCACAAGTGCAGGGCCCAGGCCTGAGCTGGAAACTGGGGAGTGCAGAGGTTAAGAGCATGGCCATTGAAGCTCACCAGACTGACGTCAGCCTACCACTGACTAGCTCTGTGCTTGGCCCTACCACCGACTAGCTCTGTGCTTCTGAATAAGTTATAAACTTTCTAGGTACTTCAGTTTCCTTATCTATAAAGCAGCATAACTTAGCTAACAGGCTCGTTGCAAGGGTTAATTCCACAAGTGTCCTGCCAGACACTAGGCTAGGTGTTGGAAGATCATCCTTCAGCGCTCCAGGTGGGGCCAGACAAATGTGACTCTGGGAGCTCTTCCTGGTCCCTGACATACTGGCCAGGACTGCAGGTCCGCGAGGCGAGTGGTGAGGGGTGAGCCGCCGGGCCAGGCACTGCGCATGCTCACACGATCGGCGACAAAATTCATACAAGCCTTTAAGGGGATTTAATTTCACAGAACGTGCCTCAGGTCGCTGCCATCCCAATGCCGAATCCGGGGCGGGTAGGGGCGGACGGGGAGCACAGCACCCAATTGGCGGGTGTTAGTTCGAACGCCGTACTCTGCCGGCTCTAACCAGCATTTAAAAAGCTTCGGGCTGCGCACGCGCAGTACTCTCGCCCCGCCCTCCGCCTTTCGATTGAGGATTGGTGGGCTTGGATCACGTGGACGCACCTTGCCTCTTCCTCGCTTCAGGCGGCCCGCCCGCTGGCTTGTTTCCGGTTCGGTGGGTCCATGATGACGGAGTCGGGCGCCTCTCCCGAGGACCCCTGGGTCAAGGCAAGTCCCGTGGGTGCGCACTCCGGCGAAGGGAGGGCGGGTCGGGCTCGTGCACGCAGAGGGTCCGGAAGACAAGGGACTTTCCTCCTGTCCCCAAAGTTCCCCCAGTTCTCCGGGCCCTGGTGCTGCAGGGAAGACAGCTCTTACCCCGCGTTTGCCAAGGTGGGGAGACAAACGAGGCACGTGTGCGCGAGTGTGAAGGAACGGGGGTCTGGAGGTCGCGGAGGTGGAGGAGTTGGGGCTGAAGGGATCGTACAGAGGGGCGACGCGCCCACGGCCTATCCAGTCTGGGCTCTTAGGGAAATCATTCAGCTGCCCGCGCATTCTGGGGTGCGTGGATGGGTGCGCGCGCGCGAGTGGAGGGACAGAGGCTCCTTCCCCTAGGGGCGGAGGTCTGACAGGCTTCTCCCTTGCTCGATGCCGCAGGTGGAGTATGCCTACAGCGACAACAGCTTGGACCCTGGTGAGTGCTTCTCCCACCATCTTCAGTTCGATTGACATTCCCGCTTCAGCTCTATAGATTCTTGTGGCCTTGCCAGCAACACCTGAGCACAGTCCACTCTCCCTGAGCTGAGTTCCTAGCTTGAGACAGTGAGGGAGGAGCTGGAAGGCAGGGGCAGGAAGCAACCGAGGGTGACACCTAGTTCCCTCTGCTCTTGGAGCAGGGAAGTGATGGAAATAGTGAAACCTGGTCACTCTCCCATCCACATTATTGTCCAGATGCTCTTTTGCGAGGCAGGGATTGTCTCTGCAGGCCTATGGAGCAGTGTCGACACTAGGGACAGGAGCATTGCAGCAGAGTATGGCAGGAAGTGGGTGGCCCAGTATGGCTGACTTTGGGGTTGAAGGGAAGAGGTCGGCATTTAAGGAAGCCCTTGTGCTCACAGCTGAGGGCCTGGCAATGTTCCCCACCCCACCCTTTAGTGATCGGGGCCTCTCTTTTCCAGGGCTTTTTGTAGAATGCACCCACAAGGGGAGTGTAGTGTCCAGAGCTAATAGCATCGGTTCCACCAGTGCCTCTTCCGTCCCCAACACAGGTAGGCAGCAACATCCCCCCCCCCACTGGATGGAGGGGACTCAGATATGCCATTATGCCTTCATTTTAGTACCTTTCCTAGTCAAGGAAGCTTCATCCACATGGGAGTGCTGGAGCCCAAGTGCTACAGGGTCTCACTATCTTTCACCTCATGTAGGATATTAGGTTCTTCTGTCCATCTGCCATCTCTGGCACCAGGTTCTTTTTCCCAGCTGGGGAAAGGTGGGCTAGCTGGGCCCCACTGGGCCCCAAGGTGACCTCTCCCTGCCCCCAACTCTGAGCATAGATGACGAGGACAGTGATTACCATCAGGAGTCCTACAAGGAGTCCTACAAGGACCGGCGGCGGCGAGCACACACTCAGGCTGAGCAGAAGAGGAGGGACGCCATCAAGGTGATTGGGGAGGCCTGTGCCTCAGCCAGCACAGAAGGGCCATGCATATTTCAGATTCACTTTGCCCTCACTCCCTTAGACAGTCCCACGCAGGCTTGGGGGCAGCTAGTCTAGTTCCTGGTCCTGAACACCTCCCTCCTTCCAGTCCCCCCACCCCTTTGTCATGGAAGAAAAGTTTTGTGCCAGTTTGCTTAATCCCTCAGGGTTAAGGACCCCATTTCTCCTGCTCTCTCCACAGAGAGGCTATGATGACCTTCAGACCATCGTCCCCACCTGCCAGCAGCAGGACTTCTCCATTGGCTCCCAGAAGCTCAGCAAAGCCATTGTTCTACAGAAGAGTATGGCCAGGGACAGCACTGGAGGGGTTGGGGCCAACAGGGGCTGTGAAGAGGCCAGCACCTCAAACCCACCCTTAGCCTGGCCCTGGTTGGGGTATGGGGGAAGGGGAAACAAAATCAGTCCTCCTAGTTGAGACTTCTGTGCCCATCCCCTCTTCCCACCCCCAACCCAGCCATTGACTACATCCAGTTTTTGCACAAGGAGAAGAAAAAGCAGGAAGAGGAGGTGTCCACGCTACGCAAGGATGTCACAGCCCTAAAGATCATGAAAGTGTAAGAGTTCAGCACTGGAGGGAACCAGAGGTTCTGAGGAGACTCTGAGGACAACTTCAGTGCATACCCTGTCCTTGTCCAAAGGCCACATCAGAGTGCAGTACTTAGCTCAGTTGGTTAGAGCATGATGTCATAACACCAAGGTCAAGGGTTCGGATCCCCATACTGGCCAGCCACACACACAAAAGATAGTACAGTACAGGTAATATCTCACTTTCTGAGCTAGCCACTTAGAAGCAGGACTCTGTGTCCCCATTAGTCCCTTACATGTGGTAGACACTCAGGAAATGCCTGTTGGGTTAATGAAGGGAAGGTTGGAGAGAGAGGGTCACCATTCTGACTTACCTAGCTAATGCTGAATACATCCCAAAAGCTCTCTGGGAATCCCCTTTTGGGGAGGGAGGGGGATACATAGGGTAACCCCACCCTTCTTCCTGAGCTGGTACAGCTGCACAGTACCTCAGCCCTGGCCTGCATGCTTTCAGGAACTATGAACAGATTGTCAAGGCACACCAGGACAACCCCCATGAAGGGGAGGACCAGGTCTCTGACCAAGTCAAGTTCAACGTGTTTCAAGGCATCATGGACTCCCTGTTCCAGTCCTTCAATGCCTCCATCTCTGTGGCCAGCTTCCAGGAGCTATCGGCCTGTGTCTTCAGCTGGATTGAAGAGCACTGTAAGCCTCAGGTATGGGGCAGCAATGGTCATAGGGTCTGGGTTTTTCTCCCTACCCGTAGGGACCAAAGTGGACCAAACCATTATTTGTTCGGAAAAGCATGGTAGCGGCTTTTAGGTTTCTGGAGGGTGTTTCTACGACTCTGCATACTTCTCTGCTTCCCTCTTATTTGCTGTCTAGCTCACATTTTCATGTTATGGTTTCATTTAGCAAGTATGATGTGAGCACTCACTCAATGCAAGGGCTAGTTCTCAGCTTTTGTTAGCCCATTAAACAAAAAAATTGCTGTCTTATTAGCCACTGCATGGAAGCCTCAATCACCTTGCAGCAGAATTACTTGGAGTTTTTGGAACCAATCCAGCAGTTTCTGTCACCCCACCCACAGGCCTACTAAAGTAGGTGCCCCAAGGGCTTTTTGTGATTTTTTTTTTTTTTCTTTGTATTGGAGAGATATGCAGTAGTGTTGCATTAAGTCTTCTGCCTTTGAGGCCTGGTTGTTTTTTCCCGAGGCTTAAACTTGTATCTGAGATTCTTACTTTGTTTCACAACATTTTTATTGTGAAACACGTTTTTTTTTTTGTCTTTTTCGTGACCGGCACTCAGCCACTGAGTGCACCGGCCATTCCCATATAGGATCCGGACCCGCGGCGAGAGCGTCGCCGCACTCCCAGCACCGCACTCTCCTGAGTGCGCCACGGGCTCGGCCCTATTGTGAAACACTTTAAACATACTGCAAAGTTGAGAGAGTTTTACAATGAACACTGATATAACCCACCACCTAAATTCTACCAGTAACATTTTACTGTATTTGCTTTATCACATATCTATCCATCTTTCCATCCTGTTTGGGGGCATTGCAGAATAAACTGTACACATCAGTACTTCCCAGAGGCTTTTTTAAATGCACTTTTCTAATAAAGAGCATGCCTAGTCTAGGCAGGCATTTCTGAGCCATCTTAGTGCCCTTTCCTGAGAATTGTCTGTCTCTTCCTCTGTTGCCCCTGCCAGACCCTACGGGAGATTGTAATTGGAGTCCTGCACCAACTGAAAAACCAGCTTTACTGACCGGCTCTTAGAAACCTGCAGAACAGTCAACAGGAGGCCCTTGAGTCTTTCTATTTGGCCACAGAGCTGCTGGGCCATGAGATTGAACTACGACACCTCATACTGGTCAGCTGGTTTCTACTTGGTGTTTGGTTTTTCCCAGCCCCACTTCATCTTCAGTGGGGCTGGGGTGTTTGTTTTGTGAAAGCTTCTGATTAATTTATTATGTTGACCATAAAACTCAAACCTACCCAGTCTTCCTCCCCCCCAAGGAAGTCCTCGGGATGGGGGTCTGCTCTGGGCACGCCAAAGAGCCCCTGGCCTCTCACCCCTTTCTCTAAGCCTCGGATTTCTGCTCATGATTTATATATATTTGGAAACTGCCTCTGTTTTGGTCTCTTGGGCAACAGTTGGCCCAAGTTTGGCCATTTTGGCAGTAGTCAGATGGGAGAAAAGGAGTATGAGGAAATACTCTCATAGCCATGAAAGGCCACCTTGTGCCGAGACTAGGGCAGCCTAGTCAGTCCAAGGTGAGGCCAGGGCGTTCTGGCCTGCTCAGGACTGGGATACCAGATCCTTACCCTCTCCCTTCCTATTCTCTCACCCTCAACCCTCCCTATCTACTCCTGCTTTCTGATCCCATAGGCAGTAGTACTGCACGGCAAAGGCAGGTGTGACACAGCACTACATATTTGAAATTTTTATTTTTCTAAACACCAACAATGCAATTTTGCTAAAGTTACAATTTTGGAAAATCACCTGGGCCTCAAAACCACCCCAGCCTTTCCGTCAAGTGTATTTGGATCTCTGCCATCTCTCAGTGTTGCCGGCGTTTCTCCTAGGACTTGGAGGTGGGGTGAAAGAGTAAAGATACTCAAAATTTCTCCTGGGGTGCCTAAGCCCAGAGAATCCTGGTTAAAGCCTTGGGCTCTTCAAATGCTGGTGTATAGTAGTCTCTCTCTATTCTTGTCCCCCAAGCTCCCTTCTGCCTTTCACAGGTTTTATGTCTGGGAGGTTTAATTTTCCAGAGGAAATTAAATATTTTTATATCAAATTATATTACAATAAATATTGCCAAATGCTTTCCTTTAGCGCTGTTCCGAGTCTAAGTGTTAAGCTCAAACCATGACAATGAAATGGGCGTGACCATCCACTCCTGGTCACCAGTCCTCACTCCCTCCACCCAATACTCTAGTTTATGTGTCTGACTGCTCTGCTCAACCCTGGAAAGCACCAGGAACAACAACAAAAGCCAACCTAAACAAGGTAGCCAGTCCAGGGCATTTCTATGTTCCCATCCCCTAGCACCAACAGAGGGCCCCTCAGGGGTCTGGGAGCTTGACGTTGTAATCTTCATCTGTCTCTATCCCAACTTCCTCCTGTCAGGCAGGGAGGCAAGTGAATAAGACATTCCTGGGCAAAGACCCCAAGGGAGCAAGAAGAGAGAGAGTTACCACTTACAAAGAATTGCTTCTTGCTCTTCGGGTATCCTTCAAGAATTGCATCAGACAGTTCTGTAGACTAGTAAGAAATAAAACCACACTTTTCAGATGGACAGTATTAGGCACTGTCTAGTGATTCTAAGACACTGGGCAACAGTTTTTCTGATGGCTGATATTTTCAAAAGCACTTTCAGGGCCTGCCTTGGGGCTCCCACACACTTACCATCTTTTTCCGCTTCCTCCATTCCTTATAGTATTTCTGCCTCTCTTTGTATACCTAGAGGAAACAGGTTCTTCTAACCCCCTCAGGCCCACTGCAGCCCACTGGGGGTCAATGTTTACTCCAGACCTGCACAGGTAGCCCTGCAGCCCTCCCTCCCAGTCACCTGCTCTTTCTCTTCTGGAGTCACATGATTGGTGGCTGCTTTGATGTTCCTCAGTCTCTCTGTGTAGCCAGCACATTCCTTCTTTAACTCCTGGATCTCTTTCTGCATGTCCGGTGTGGTCAAGGCACTGGTTAACTCCTTCAGCTCTGAAACCACATACCCCTGGAGTTACTTGCTTCCCCTGAGGAAGGGGTTCTATCTTTCCCAGTGGGTGCTTCCTGAGGTGGGAGACAGGCTTCCACCTTGCTCTGGGATCTATCCAGAATAGGGTCCCACATTCTGGAAATGCTCAGGAAAATAAGGATTATAGAATTATCAGTTTCTTCTATTTTCCTTTCCTCTTCTGTCTACAATTAGTGGTGGGGTGTGAGATTGAGCAAACTTAGGTGTAACCAGTTAAAGAAGCGGGGGGCAAGCTTGCTCAGCTGGTTAGAGTGTGGTGCTGATTAATACCAAGGTCCAGGGTTTCATCCCTGTATCAGCAGCCGTCAAGAAAAACCCTGAAAGAAGCAGGAAAAAGGGAAGCACAGGGACAGTGTACTGACTATCATGGCAGGGAAAGCAAATGCATATCTTCCCCATTTGTACACAAAAGCCATTAGCTGTTGTACATTAGCTGTTCTACATTTCTTTTAATGTGATGCCTAAGGCAGCCTAGAAAAGGGGGCTTTTAGCTGCAAGAAGATGCTGCAGTCAACAAAGCATTCATTTAGTAATTCCTGACCTCCAGACTGAACCTGACTCCATCGGCACCTTCCAGGGGCTACCCAATCCTACCAGCCTCCATTTGGCGGCAGTTCTGCTGCAAGCTCTGCGCCTTAGCAGTGAGGGCCACGATTTTGGCATCCAGGCATTGGAGGTCAGCATCACTCACCATGTCAAACTGGCCCTGCCAGAGACAAGAGGAAAAATATAAGTGAACTGATGTGAGGCACAAAGATGGGAACACATATCTGGAAAAGCAACATTCAAATACACTCAAGATTTGGTTAGAATGTGGTGCTGATAACACCAATGTCAAGGGTTTGGACTCTGTACTAAGCAGCTTCAAAAAAAAAAAAAAAAAAAAAACACTGAAGAACCTGTTACTCCCCAAACTCGCCAGAGAGCCTGCGAAAATAGTGGGAGGATACTTTGGAGGAATCATTCAGCTGAGTACTGGTCCCAGTAAAAAGGTATGAAAGAAAAACTGAAACCTAATGCCAACTTCAAGGAGCTAATAGGTTGGCAGGATACTGAATAAGACAGAAATATCTTTCCATTTAGTGATAAAACCTCTCACTGGGCTGAAGGAGTAAAGTACCATTCTTTCCAAGGTGGGGAAACCGAGATCATGGGTTTCCACAATAGGAAGAATCTGGACAGGTGAAGAGGCACCACTGGTAGAAAAGTACTGTGTTGAGGATCAGTGGGGGTCATGTCAGTTGGTGACAGAGAGCATTAGAAAAAAAAGCAAGCATAAAGTTAGGAAAAAAGTGAATGCTAGCCTGGGCAGTCTGGACTCCACACTTAGGCAACCTTTAGAGGGCCCAGCAAACTACAGCCTACATGTTTTTGAAAAAATTTTATTGAAACAGCCACACCCATTCCTATACATAGTCCATGGCTACTTTTGCTCTATAATGGCAGAGGTGAATAGTCATGACAGTTGTAGAGGTGTGATAAGAGACCATATGGCCCACAAAGTCTGATAATGCTGTGCATCCTTTACAGAAAAAGTTTGCCAACCCATCCTTTAGGTGACTTGCAGCAGAATAGTAACGATGAAAGGTTTTTAGCCTTGAAGGTGGTTTGGTTCAGTAAAATGAGTATTTAATGTCTACTGGATGTTAGATATGGTGGAGGTGCTGAGTAAAGGAAAATGAGAAATAGGGTCTGCCTTCAAGGAACTTCAGTTTAGTGAAAGAGAAAGTAAAAAGACTGTTATAATACATGCCTCAAAACAGGTAAGAGCCTGAAAAAGAGACAATTAGCTGGAGAAGGTGATGCATGAGTGAATTCTAAAGGATGAGTAAGAGAGCCGGGCAGAGCGGCAGAAAGGACTAAAACTCCAGGCAGAGGGAGGACAATGAGCAGAGGACAGAGGAGTGAAACGTGAATTGTCTCGTGTGGGTGGATGGAGAAATAATGAGACACAGTGTTGTAACACCAAGGTCATGAGTTTGGATCCCCATACCCGCCAGCACTAAAAATAATAATAATAATAATAAGGACAGGTGAGGCCAGAGGCTGGCTGGGGCAAGACTCCAAGTGCCTTTTACCCATTCTTTGGAGCTGGAGAGCCATCGAAGAGTATTAAGTAGGGAAGGTGCATGGCCAGATCTGCATTTAGATAGATCTTTCTGGTTGTGATGTTTAAGATATGTATAGGATGGGATGTTAGGGGGATATTGGAAAGATGAAGAGGGCCTGAACTAGAGCAGCGACGGCACACAAAGAGTGGATTCAAGAAGGGAAAAATCAGCTGGATTTGATGACTGACTAGACATGTGAGATAAGAGAAGTCAAGAATTACTCCCAAGTTTCTGATATAGGTGAAGAATGGTTCCCTTAAGGGAGAAGATTGCTAGAGAAGAGCCAGTTTGGAGGGAAAGATAAGGCATTCTCCTTCAACAATATTGATTGATACTGATGTCTGAGAGATATACAAAGTGGAGGTCTGGGCTAGAGAATACAAATTTGATGTGTGTTTTTAGGGAGGGCGGTTGGAGGGAGAAGGAAAATCATTTGGCAGAGGGTGGTGCTAGGCTAGATGATAGGGAATAAAAGCTTCCAAGCCAAAATGGATCTTGGTAGCAACAATTCAGGATATTGTCTTCCATCATGTTGCAAATCTGGAATCCTCCGTAAATTTGGATCTTAGCGAGGGGAGCACACACTTTGACTCAACGAAGTGTGAGGACCTTCTAATGGCATAAGACAGGTGAGTTTCATGGGGTGCCTCAATTCTCCCACGGACAGTTGATCTTAGGAGTTGATTCACCCAATGTTGGGCTCTCACACGGGTGGTAATTTGCACAGATTCTCCTCACCTGATCCGCAAAATAGATCTTCTGCTTGCCGTACATCTTCTCTTTGATCTTGCCTTGCTGGGCCAGCTGCTCCAGCGCCTTCACCACCGCCTGGCGGAGGGGAGATGAAGGGAGGAGCGAGGTAATTAGAGCAGTCTTCGTGCTGGGGCAGGGAGAATTTAAGCGAGGGATGGAGCAAGCGCCTAAGGCTCGAGAGGGCAGGACCCCAGCCTGATTGAAGGGGTCCACGGGGAGGGAACCTGGGAGAGGGGCCTCACCGCCTTGCCCAGTTCGTGTTCCCGCTGCAGGTTCCCGAACACGTCCTGGGCGCTGTAGGGCCGGTTCTGCTCCTGCAGGTACCTCAGGAGGATCCCGGGTACTACGGAGAGAGGCGAGGCAGGGGAGGGGCCGCTCACCCACCGCCCCACTCGCTCCCCTCCCGGGCCTTCCCCGCGCCCACGCCACCGTTACCTCCCGCCGCAGCTTCCGCCCGGCCTTTACTCATGACCTTTCCCGCCGCCAAACTCAGAAAGCCGGACGTTGCGGTTGCTCGGGGCGACGGCTCCTTCCGGCGACGGAAGGGGCGGAGGAGGGCCTCAGGCGGTGATTGGAGGAAAGGGAAGCCGTCGGAGGAGCCGAGCGACCCTTCCCGGACGCCGTAGCCACTTCAGCTGGGGTCCCGGAGCCCGGCGCTCATCCCCGGGGCTCCTCCTTCCCCTCGGAACGAGGACTGTGGTAAAGAACTTGAAGTTTCCAGACTCAGGTTCATCCGCGGCTGAGCCCTTGTGACCTTGAGGTAGGCTCAAGTGTTAGAAGGGGGAAGAAACTTCAGGGACCGACTCCCGCGCTGGGTCACAGGGCTAGTTACCCACAGGGACATATCCTGATTCTACGGCCCAACGCTCTTTCGTAGGTTAGTTCTATCACTCGTAAAGTAGGGAAAATAGGTACTTACAGAAGAGTGGTCGTGAAAACAGTAGAAAGCGTAAGCGGCTTGGAAAGAGCAAGACGCTACTGTCGTCACTTGCCTGTTACCGAGCTTCGCACACAGGGGGCGCTCGACACCTGCTGTGCTTTGAACACCAAGGAAAGGTAGGGTTGGGAGGGGAGGGGGCTCCTCTTAAGCCACAAAGCTTGTGAAGTTTCGTGTTTAGCCCAGTCGAGCTCACGGCAACACCTGGCGGGTGCTTTCCACTCCTGACCACAGTGGCCAATGGGTCAGAGCCTGAAATAAATATTTCTAGTTTCTGAGGTCAGCTGAAGGCCAAAGAGCAGCTGTCCCTGCACCTCAAACAGTGGGGGAGCATGGTGCTTTTTAAAGCCTTCTGCCACCTAAAACCTCATTAGCCTTTGAACGTGTGCTTTTCTCCACGAGTAGGGGACAATATTAGGAATTAGCAATGATGGAACTGCAAACTAAATGCCAGCCAAGAGTGCCAGTTTTGCTCATACGTGGGCTCTCCAAGGAGGGGAAGTGGCCTCATAAATGGTGATTGTTCTAGCTCCCACAAATGAAAAACAGAGATGAGCAGGTAGGTCTTTCTCTCACCTCGGCTTTCTCTTCTAAGGCTGTCACCTCCTCAAATTAATCAGAACTTAGATTAACAAGAAAAGACCAATACCTATCACGGGTAGGACACCATGCAACATCAGTCTCTTAAAGATTGTTCTCATACAAGATTTATTCCCCAGCACCCACATACCCACCCACCCCCAATTCACAGTGGAGAACTAAGGAGATTCAGAGCAGGATCCCCCAGGTACAAGAAACACCTTCCAAAGATTTTGCTCTCCTTCCTTCCCTCCCTCTTGCCAACTCCCCAAGGCCTGAAGCTACCTACACACACTAATGCAAACACACAAAATCTCACTCCTTTCCCACACCTCCCATTTTTTCCACATCAGAGCTCACCTGTAAGACATCTGGGCTCTGCGAAAAGAGGTGTCCAAAGTCTGTTTGAGAACCCTTGAGTGGGGGGATGTCATTACCCCAAACCTTCACACAAAGGTACATAACTATGGGGCAGGCACCTAGCTCTTCTCCCTTCTCACTATTAACTATTTTCACTCCCTGGCCTCTGTACCTTGTCCATTAACCAAGAGCAAACATGTTAGCGCACCCCACCTGCAGCACATGAAAATGGGCTCTGTCCAACATCCCTCACCCAAGTATGAGGGTGTTGGGGGAGTGGTCCCTGAGGATCAGCAAAGGGTTAATGCAGAGGGAAAGAGGATACAAGAGTTTGGCTTGAGCTCTGATTGGGAAAGCAGAATGAAGCTATAGACTGGCACAGGTTTAGAACCAATTACTATTTGGGGGCTTTTTTCTCACATGATTTTACTAGGGGTGGCAGAACAGATACTCCTCAGAGGAGTCTGCTGGTTACAGACACATTCTTTTTAACTGGGCTCATTCTTAAAGGAGACCCTGCCAAGTTGAGAAGAGTAAGAACAGCTGGTGCAAGAAGTGGTGGCTCCTGGGATGAATACCATGGAGACATTTGTAAAGTGCCATCCTCCATGGAATTATTGCTTCTCCAAAGGAGGAGCAGGAGAAGGAAAAGGAACATAGAAATGGGTATGGTATTGCTTTGCTCACTGCTCAGGCTGATGGTCAAATGGAGCCAGGGGTTAGCAGCACCGAAAACAACCACACAGCCCCAGAAGATTCAGTGAGACCTCAAGATACAAAGGCACTCACTAACCCTCCCAGCCAGCTGACCCCCATGGCCCAAGTGATGTAGAAGAGGTTCATCACCACATAATGTTCACATTTCTTAAATTTCACAAACAGTATTTTGGAGCACTGTGGGTCAGGTTTCAAGAAATAAGGATGGGCTAGTAGGAGAGGGAGCAGGGCTGTTCTGCAGAACCAAAAGACAAGCTTGCTTTTAAAAAAAACCAAATTGTGGCTTAACAAAAGAAGTTGAAAATGTAACTCTTCCAGCTGCTGCCTGACTTTGGCGGCTCTAGGGAGGTGATGAAGGGAGGAAGGAAGAGATGGGCTCTTCTATCGGTGAGGGCTCCTGGGCACCCATACCTAAAAGCAAACAGCAACACCTGCTTAAAGGGGAACCAACATCCCTGGCTACTTTGTTCCCCAGAGTACTATCCTGATGGAAAGAAGCCTCCCTCAAGGGAGCATACTCTCATTTCAATGACTGAGCTCAAACATGGGGGTCCAGCAGGGGAGTGAGTATCCACTCTAAGCAGGCCTCTGAGCATCAACCAGGGTACCAAACATACAAATATAATTCAGGTGATGGGACCTGGGTTCTTCCCTTGCCCTGTCACCTTAAGTAGGATAGGGAGGGAAAAAAACCTAAACCACAGTGATCCCCAAAAGGAATCTCTGCCTCAGTGGCTCCTGGAACTGGAAGGGTCCAGCTGATTCAGCTCTGACTGGTCCAGAAGTTCAAAGTCATCCCCCTCAGCATCAGTGTCCAGGTCTGAACTGGGGGCTCGGAGGAAGCCTCTTGTTGCTCTCCGGGGAGGTGGGCCAGAAGGGCCTGGCTGGGAAGCCCCTGACAAGGCCAGCTGGATCATACCCTGGGATACCAGGCTGGCAAGGTTGCTGGTGAGGTTGGATCCTACAGGTAGGGCACCAAGCAGGAGCTCTGGCAGTGCAGCCTCATCCTGACTGGCGGTGGGGGCCTGGGGCCCCTCAGCCCCTGGTGGCGAACGGTACATCAAACTGGGCATCCCAATGCTGGTGTCCTCTTCATCATCAAGGCCAGCAGGATCCACATTAATGGAAGGGAAGTCTGGAAGGTCTCTGGCAAAGGATTCCTCAGGATCACTGTGACCATCGAGGTCTGAGAGAGTAAAAGGGTGTCAGAGACATGGCAGCTGCTCGGTCCTCCTGTGCCCCAGTACCACAAAAAGTCAGCCCCACATACCTATACTTTTCCCACCCTGGATTTCTGCAGTGAATCAAACCCATGGACTGGTTAGCTACTCCCCTCTACTTACAGATGGCTATAATTTCTACTGGTCAGAAAACTCCCCTTCTCTTCCTCTACTGTGCCCCCCTTGAGGCTGGAGCCTGAGGCTACTAAGGGAGAGGGTTCTGAGAAAAGCATCAGTGCCATCCCGCTTATAGCTACACCCCTCAGGCTATTCTGCCACCTGATCCACAGCTCAGAAAATAGGAACAGAGGGGCACCAGTATTCTCCCTGTCCAGGGAAGCTGAGAGGCAACAGTCAAGAGCCATTATCAACTCAGGTCAAAGGTTCCCCTCACCTTCAGAGCCTTCTGTTAGAGGTGTTTGGCCCCTTGAAAGATTGAATGTGCCATTGTCTGTACAGGAGACCTCAGCATCCGAGTGCTCAGAGTCTGTGATGGCCAATTCCCTGGCAACAGTATAATCATCCAGCTTAAGAAAAGAAAAGACCAACAAGCCTGAGATGACGCTTTAGGAATCGGGTACAGTCCCCAGTTACAGCTTTCCTAATTAGCTGGCCCTAAGGGCTACCACTGTGACTAGGAATAGATGGGGCCTTTAGCCAAAATCTCTACCTCTTTTAGGCTACTCCCCCTTATTCATCAATCTCTTGAGCCTAGGAAGAAAAGCAGTCTTGGGAGTCAATTATCCACTTACTGTTTGTTTTGTTTTGTTTAAAGCCTACAGCACCCAGCATTTCCAAGCAGTCTTCCACCCAAGTACTAACCAGGCCCAACACTTAGCTTCTGAGATCAGATGAGATCAGGCACGTTCAGGGTGGTGTTGCCATAGACTCACTTACTCTTGAGCAAGCAATTAATCCAGAGATTACTGTTCACAGATGGCCAGAATGTTTCACACACTGCCCAGAACTAAGGGTGGACTGGGCTGTCTAAAAGATGACACACCAGCTCCAGAAGTTCTTCCATGATGGTAGGATAAAAGGAGACATGGAAGAGGGTGCGCTAGTCACCAGGCTCACATTGAAATCTAGGTACAAAGTCCCAATATAACACTATCTTCTTCTCTCCTTTCACTGCTCTTGGGAGCAAAGGGAATCTAAGGCCTTGTAAAGCCCATGATGAGCTTGAAACCTG
Source organism: Cynocephalus volans (assembly GCF_027409185.1). NCBI lineage: Eukaryota > Metazoa > Chordata > Mammalia > Dermoptera > Cynocephalidae > Cynocephalus > Cynocephalus volans. The sequence continues at coordinate 1,874,446 of NC_084469.1, read as the reverse complement.
GTTACTGCCTAAATGTGAACTGTCAGACGGTTAAAAGGGAACTAAGGAATACTGGCTGGTGGAGCAGCTCCCACACTCAAGATACCTGAGGACAGAAGGCAGCAAGCTCCTCTTCACTGTCACTGTGGTTGTCTGTGGCATGTTCTGGGTGTAGAGCTCTGCGGTGCACTATGTGGAAAGAGCAGAAGATCTTGATGCCTTCGCTGGACGGGATAAACCCCCCTTTGGACTTCAAAGGCATAAAATCTGAACATAAGAGAAAGAGCCCCTCTGAATATGGCCCTAAGCCTATATAACAATACCTGAGGACAGGGCTGCTGAGCCTAAGGGGCAAGGTAAGCTGATAACACAGGAAAGAAAGTTCTCTCTTCTAACATCCCTCTCTCTACTAACTCCCAACATTTCTATTCTAGTCAGATGATCAAATACCAGGCTCATCGTCAACTCTCAGGATCAGCTAGAGGCAGACCTGATGTCAAGGTAGTAAGTGGATATTACTGTAGAAAGGGCAAAAGAAGATGCCCACCGTGGTTAAATCAGGCTTTTGAGGACTGATACTATTCAAGTGGCTGCCCCAAGGGGAGGGTGGGCCTTGGTGACCACGTGCAGGACTCTTTGAAGGCCAGGGCTTAAGGAAACACCCAACCTGACAAGTCCACAGAAGAGAAGAAAAAGTTCACACTACCATCATTAAAGTGTTGGACAGGCTAGTACACTTCTGGCCTCTGAGGTAGCAGTTTTTAATCACCTTTTGAATGCAGCTTTCAGTAGTGAAAAAATGCTAGGCTTAGGACTTGAAAAGACCTACTCTGACATTTATGAACTCTGAGCCTCGATTTCCTCAACTGGAAGAGGATTATACCAACCACTTTTCAAGGTTATTGTAAAGGTACCATCAGGTAATGTATGCAGAGCAACCAGTACTGTGCTTGGGCACATGGAAAGTGCTTCATAAATAGCAGCTAATACTAGGGATATCTTCACTGTCTGCCTTTTATTCAACTTGGGAGAGCTTTTCTTAGATTTGTTTGAAATAGCAGAGTCTAGGATCCCAAATGAGAAAAACTGGCAAGCCTGCATAGTTTTCCCTGGAACTGAATTTCACTTTTAACTACCACTTCTCCCCCACCAATCACCCCCCTACTTCCCCCACTTTTGAAGAACTACCCAGTATGTCAGACCTATGGGATTCTCCTTTTTCGCAAATTGCCCGAGTGGAAGGAAGCTCCCCCACGACACTTACATTGTCTCTCTCTGTGCTTGGACATCATGTAGCCATGGACACTGAAGTCCAGCCGCTGCAGAGCTGGCTTCAGTCGCACATATGCTCGATCCCACAGTCGGTGATACACAGCAAGGGGCCACATCATGACAGTAACAACTGAGAGGAGGAGTGGGAAACAGTGGCAAAATGGAGAGGGGGCTGAACAAAAGGATCCTAATTATCCCTCTGCTGTTGTGTCCTTAGGGCTTAGACGCTTAGTGTGGGACAGTTCTGCTTAGTTCTGCTAGTCATCTTCACCAGCCTCCACTACTAAACGAAGGCGTTTTTGAGGGCAGGGACTTCTGTAGTGGCATAGCACAGGGCTGTGCTACTGACAGGCCAAGCGCAGAACCGGGCAGTGTAGTCACTTGCATATGGGTGTTACTGAGCCATAAACAAGGCTAAAGGGTAATTCCTCAGAAACTACATGTCGTATGAAGTTCTTATATATAATGGCCACAGCCATAATTACTCAGTTCTCCCAGTCCCAAGCAAGCAGAGGACATGTCAACAGGAAATAAGTAAATTTACAAAAATGTGCTCCGGGGGCGGAAAAGATGTTCCAAGATAAACAGAACCTAGTAGAGGAAGCCCAAGAGTTATGCTCTGCTATTATATAATACACTGATTCTAAAAATTCCCTCCTTATCTATCACTTGGTAGAGCATGGTGCTGACACCACCAAGGTCAAAGATTCCAATCCCAGTACCAGCTAGCCACCAGAAAAAAATAAAATAAAATCCCTCCTTAAATATGGACAACCATCTTTTATAGTTGATAATACAATATTCATTAGTGGACCCTCCCCAATTTCTAAAACCAGTGGTAAGAAATGAACTTTATATGTGGAGAGCCAAGAAGAAAGATATTCATGACACTAAATAGGTCATGAAAATATAAAAAGTCATTTCCTGGAGAAGTGAAATATAAAGTCCTCTCCCTAGACCCAGAGTTAGCTGTGGTTGGAAACGCTATGAATAGGGTACATCACATGCGGGAGGTATAAGTCATACTTACGCATCAAGTAGGACAGCAGGAGCCCAGGGATGTAGCGGCCTAAAACGGCCAAAAAGGTCAGTATCCCACAGCTCAGCAAGCAGAACTGGGGAGTCAAAAAAAACAGTATTAAGTTTCTACCACATGGCGAGGGGATGGGGTGGGGATGGAGGGTTAATGTGGAGATGTGACTGAAAAATTCTTATGATCTATGAGTCAAGCATGGACATATCACAATGACAGATAGAGCCACTCTTCCATCCAATGGTGATTTTGTTTGGAGGAAGAGGAGGATGTCCCTTTCTATTCAAACTCCTTTTAGGTGGCTAACCCCATAGGGCTGCACCTTTTGTGCCTGAAAATCAGTTTGAATAGGATTCAGCCAAAAATTCTCTCTGAAAATGCTGGTAGTGGGCTTTTTAAGTCAAAGTGAAAAAACAAAAACAAAAAACCCAACAACATATCACATGTTTAATATGACACAGAATGTACACAAGCAAGCTTTCTTTCCCATCTTGGACAAGAATATGGCCTAATCTGGCAAGCACGCCAAATGAGAAGTCATCAGCTCTTGCCTGAATCCTAATGGCTGGTCAGAAGCCCCTTCCTACAACTCTTTGTCTCTACAAACGTCACAATCTTTTCTTTCTTGAATGAGGATACGTGATAAAGGAGTTGTTTTAGTTTAGCATGAACTGAACTGAGAGGCCAGAGATGAAAGTGAATAATGGAAGAGTCTTACCTTGCCTGGGTTTTGCTTTTTGAAAAGCAAAAGATTCCTTATGAAAATGGTCCCACTAACCCAGACTTCAGCTACATGGTGGCAGAGCTCGGGCACGCTGAGCAACCGAGGGTGCACAAAGCCCCAGCTATGGAGAGAGAAGGGGGAGCTGTGAAAGGATGGTGCTGAGAGTCCCCCATTCTTGCTACGTGGGCAGCCAGTGCTTCTGGCTTTAAACAGGGGCTGGGGAAGTGACTAGTCCCTGGTGCTCTGGAGGTGAAGCATGACTTTCTTCTTGGCTCACCAGGTTGAAACTCGAATTTAGGGACTAGAAGAGCAAACTTGTTCTGGCAACTCCACCCTATGAGCAACCAGCCCAATCCACGTGTATAAACCTGCCATCAGCTCCAGGGCCCTTTGTGCTTAGAAATATTTTCTTCCCTGCACTCAGACCATTGCAATTCACTGTGATTGCAATCCAGGGATAACAGTAAAGTACAGTCTGACTGACATCACTGCTGCTGAGGAGGAAGCAATGGTGAACGTGCCCCTCAGAGCGCAAATAAATAAAGCAAAACCAAAATGAACTACAGCAGAGAAAATCCCTTGGATCAAACATATGGGGTGGATGAACCGAGAAATGAAAGCAGGAGCTGGAAGACAGAAGAGGAATCTTTGGCTTTGGCTTGCTGATGCCAGGAACCAATGTGTTTTCTGACCAAGAACTGTAAATAGCCAGCGGTCACAGAAAACACTAAATGACCTGGTATAAAAGCCAGGAGACAAATGAAGTTAGTTGCCTCTAAGTTTTAAAACTGGGGTTGAACAATTCAGCTAATTCCCTGGCATGTCAGGTTATGGGGTACTGTAATGCTTCTTTTTCAGAAACTTCTCTTGTAAAGATCAGAAGACACTGGCCATCTCAACATATTGCTGCCTTGAACTTCAGTATGTTAAAATATTTGGAACAGACTAGGTTCTCAGCTTACACTGTGTCCAGAACATGGGTTAACAACAGGTAACCAGAATATTATAAGAGAATCAATCAGAGCAACAAAAAGGGATTTAATTAGTATTCCATACCTCTCATTGTCTAATGCGTCGGGTCTTGGCACTACAATATTAAAACAAACACCAGCATTAGTTGGTAGGGAAAAACTAAACACGAAAATGTTAGGCTGTTGGTCTGACAGCTCAAGTTTTAATAGGTTTGGGGAAAAGAAAACAGTAATAGCCAATAAAAAGGAGATACCATATTATACTGCCAGAGTTAGGGAGCTAAGGACAAGGGAATCATGGCTTATGGTGCTCATTTCTTGGGTGGGGGCACCTTGGGAGGAATGGGGATCTACATGAACCATTAAAGCCCCCTCTAATTACTTCAGCTGAAAGCCAAGGTGTACAGAAAAGTGGTCCATCCCAACCCTTGAGTATATCTGCGTTGCTCATACACATCACATATGCCAGGCTACCAAGGCATCATACACATATGCCAGGCTACCAAGGCATGTTGTAACTACTCCAACCCCAGAAATCTGCCTGTTCTCTTTAAAAAGAGACCCATTATCTACCCTGAATTATGTCTTTTGACATTCACCAGCCATAAGACAGGTGAGTGAACTACATAATTCCTTGAAGTCTCTATAAAATAGGATGGGAATGTATTTAAAAGCTGTATACACTGGTTTAAATATCCTGCCAGTAACTTCAAAATTAACATGTCTAAAATCTACATGAATTTTCCTCCCAGTCACCTCCCATCTGAACCAACTCCCCTGCCTGAGTTTGCCTATATCTACGAACTGTACTGCCATTCTCCCACTCTCCTAGCTTTAAAATCCTAGGCAGCTTATATCCCTTACTCTTCTAACTCACATCTAACTATTTATCAGTCTTGATGTGTCTTCCTTCTTCACAGCTCTCTAAGCCATCCATCATCTGTTTTCATGGACACCTACCTCTCTGACTACTTCTCACACAGACACTGCCATAGTCTCTTAACAGGTCTTCCTCCTTCCCCCTTTTCTCCTTCCATGTGGTCCTCTAACATGCTACCAAATTAATCTTTACTAAAATCTCAGAATATATCTCTAATTAAAAAAATCTTCAGGGCTGAGCCCGTGGCACACTTGGGAGAGTGCGGCGCTGGGAGCGCGGCGACGCTCCCGCCGCGGGTTCGGATCCTATATAGGACTGGCCGGTGCACTCACTGGCTGAGGGCCGGTCACGAAAAAGACAAAAAAAAAAAAAAAAAAAAAAAAAAAAAAATCTTCAATGACTACCCACTATCTACAGGATAAAGTCTAAACTTCTAAGCCTAACTTGAAGGCCTTATAAACTCTAATCCCAACATACTTTCAGTTTTATTTCCTAGCATTCCCTTTAATGAACTCTTCATTCCTGCCAATATGATCAAATCTTTTTTTTTTTTTTTTTTTTTTTGCTTTTCTTTGAATATGATCAATTATCTCTCAGGAGATGCTTTGCAGCTTCTGGTTTTTTAGACTAATCAAACTACTGGCCTTTCTAGAAACTTACTTTACTTGAGCTGGCCAGTTAGCTCAGTCAATTGGAGCACAGTGTTATAATATCAAGGTCAAGGGTTCAAATCCCTGTCCTGGCCAGCCACCAAAAAGAAAAGAAACATACTTTTTTCTCTCTACCTGTCCAAATCTTTTGCTTTATTCAAGGCTTGAACTAGAGCCAAAATACATAACTAACATACTGATCACATACTGTACTGCGACATCTCTGGTATTGTTCTATAACTGTCATTTTTTTCATATATTTATGTAGATATAATCTTTGAAAAAAGGAACCATATCTTAGGGTACTTTCTGTAAGTCACAATACCTAGTTTAGTGTTTTGCAAATAAGTAATTTAAAAGAAATTCCTAAGAGGTAAATTGATATTGCCTCAGTAAAGATGTAGTATCCAATGAGGAAAATTATCTAAAAAAAAAAAAAAAGAGGACTACTTTTTCCTCAGGCCAGTTATGTTGGCAAGAATATCTCAGGTGGTGGATATAGATTTCCTGAGCTTAAAAACAATGGGAAAGGCAGAATCCAGCTCTAAAGACCACAGATGGTGCACAAGCCCATCAAGTGTCTCTTAAAGCAAATAATTCAGACTTCAAAAAATAGTCCCCAGCTCCACATACCCGCTCCTCATAAGGCCCCCAAAACTAAAGATAAAAATTATGGGCAAAACCATTTCCAGTTTAGATTGTTCTAAATGCTAACAAACTCACCTTTTATTTCTGGCCAGATTTTGTTCTTCCATTGATCAATGCACACAACAATCATCAAGCCGAATGCAAGTAAAAACACAAGACGAAGGGATGTCAGTGCAAAGAACCTATAGAGAAGGAAAGAGAAGAAAAATTATTATCCAATTAAGCTAATTTTAAAAAAGACTACATGTGCATTAGAGGTAGTAAATAGATCTGAATTTTTTTGTTCTGACACTAACTAGTTATATACCTTGGGTAAATTCATTTAAACTTTCTGGACCTTGGCTATTCTACCTTCCTAGCATTCCCTTTATTCTTCCTAGCATTCTCTTTAATGAACTCTTCATTTGTGCCAATATGATCAATTCTTTTTTTTTTTGCTTTTCTTTGAATATGATCAGTTATCTCTCAGGAGATGCTTTGCAGCTTCTGGTTCTTTAGACTAACGAAGCTACTGGCCTTTGATTGCAGAGATAATAATTTGCTACTGTAAAGGCAGAGGACTAAAGCAAATAACGTCTTAAAATCCCTTTCAATTTTCCAGTCCAAAATTCTATTAATTTCAGTGAGAAATTCATCCTTGATAAGTTGTTATAATGAAAGCAAACATCTTTCTACCAAATTAGACCCTATTGTTAGACAACAAACCAACAGAGATTCATTAAAGATCATTTAATTCAACTAGATATGCTTTTACAGATAACTTTGGCCCAAAAATGTAAAATGACTTGATTATGGTCACATAGAAAGTTCGCACTACAACTACACCTAAATACTAGTCCTTCAGAATTAACACCAATGCTTCTCAATCTCTTCCAAAAAATTGAAAAGGAGGAAACTTTTTGATTTATTTTTTGAGGCCAGCATTACCCTGATACCAAAGCCAAAGACATAAGAAAACTGCAGACCAATATCCCTTATGAATATAGATGCAAAAGTGTTCAATAAAATGCTAGCAAACTGAATTCAGCAACTATTAAACATATCATATACCACAACCAAGTGGGATTTATCCCAAGCAAGCCTCATATAACACGTGAAAATCAATAAATGTAATGCATCACATCAATAAAATGAAAGGAAAGCTAGTTCTTCTTTGAAGGAACCAACCATAAAAAGACACTCTGAACAATCTGGAAAATGTGAACACAGTACATCTGATGATATTAAGGAATTGTTAATTTTTTAGATGTAATGTTAGAATAGTTATGTTTTAAAAGAATCACTCTTTTAGAGATAAATACTAAAATATTTATGAATTAAATAATATGACAGCTGTGCTTTGCTTCAGAATAATAGTTTGGCAAGGGAAAGGGTATACAAATAGATGAAACAAGATTGACCATAAGTTGATAATTGCTGAAGCTGGGTGATGGGTATATGGGATTCTTTACTTGCACTATTCTCTCTACCTCTGTATATGTTTAAAATCTTTCACAATAAAATATTAAAACAAACAAAAACTAGTTCTTATGGCTCTGTTATACCACGCTGAAGCCTCTCAGGCAGTGCCCTGCAGGGTATGTGTGGTACAGTGTGGCCCACGAGCTGATTTTACCAGTCTGTGGAGAAGTATGGAAATCGAAAGTAAGCACTTAGATATTTTTATAGCAATTTGACCAAGTTATTTTGAATCTAACAATACATTTTTGTCTTTTTTTTAAAGCCAGTCAAATTAAGAAGTGGGGGGTTGTATACCAACTTTAGTGGCACTAATGTCACTATCAGTTCTGATAAGCCACTACCATCGGACCAGCCCTAATAATATAGTTGAGCTTATAGTTTCTACATCTTTTTAAAATTAATTTTTTTTTTTTTTTTTAAAGATGACCGGTAAGGAGATCTTAACCCTTGACTTGGTGTTGTCAGCACCACGCTCAGCCAGTGAGCGAACCGGCCATCCGTATATGGGATCCGAACCCGGGGCCTTGGTGTTATCAGCACCACACTCTCCCGAGTGAGCCACGGGCTGGCCCTAAAATTAATTTTTCTAGTAACTCATTTATATTGTATTTTACAAAAGAATTAATTTGCAACAGATTGGGGGAAAAAATCACCACTAGTACTTCACCACAGATGGTCTGGGAAATGCTGTTCTAAGATCTAGAGGGAAGCCAAATGGCATCACCAGAGGTGGTACAGCTACAGCAAGACTGTAAGACACAGCTTTTATAGTTAGACTGGCCTGAGTTTGAGTCCCTGAACAGTCACGTGACCTTGAGTACATCAGTTTCCTCATATACAATGTGATGTTAACAATAACAAATCTTGCAGGATTGCCTGTGGGTATTAGAAACAACATACTTAATCACCTATAAAATATCACAGTTGATCTTGGCCAAAAAGCTAAGAAGAAAAAATACAGGGCACTTAATACATGCTTAGCACACAGTTCTATTCAATTTTACAATGTAGTAGTGCTATTAGCTATTATCATAGGATTTGACGAAACAAGGGTAAAGATGACCACGCAATGGTATAAATCACTCTGAAATGACCTCATCTCTTCTAACTCAACACATGACCTAATGACTTGACATAATCACAGAACAATACTAAGAGTATAATCCTTATCACATTATAAAAATACAAAGCTTTATCTGGGTATATATATGAATACATATGCATACACAGGGACTGGCAGAGGAACATTAAATTCTGCCTCTAGACATTTTTGTCCTTTTTTTGCAATAAATGTGGATTCATCTTGTTGTATAATTTTTTAAAATAACATTTTAAAAACTATACAAAGAATGAGGGATAGAAGGAAAAAAGGAGAACTTAGATATCCAGAAAACCCTATTTCAATTTTTCCACTCCACCACTTAAAGGATACTGTAATTATATGTGAGATTAAAGAATGAAAGCAGCTTAACAGAAATAAGCCTTTAGAGCTGCCTCAGGCCATTAAACTCCCAAAGCCAGTGCATCATCCTAACAAACAAGCAAATTTAACACGGCCAAGGAAGGATAAGGGCTCTAGAGTTTCTTGCGCCCCAGCCCTGCTCCTTCCCCATCCCAACAGCAGCAAGTGGTGCGACTGCTGCTTTCCCCTGAGTACTCAAAAGAGCTGTCTAGGGAGGCAATCCAGACTGCCTGCAATCTACCCTTCCCAGAGCACGATCACTAACACAAATAGAAATTGGTGAAGGGAAAGGATATTAAGCTCTCCTAAGAAAGTTGGTTTTCCAAAGATGATGGCAATAAAAATACTGTTTCTCCAAGATGTGGACTATTTTGGTAGCCTATTATAACCCTCACCTTTCATTCTCATAAACTATACTTCAACTCAATTCAATGAACATTTATTGAATGCCTTTATATGCCCAGGCCTTGTGGTAAGCAGCCCAGTTACAGAAAAGAATAAGACATGAACCTAACTCTCAAGTGTATTTCTGTGTGTGTGTGTGGGGGGGGGTGTTTACAATTTAACATGACAAGGTAATAATGACAAAGAGGAGGACATCTAAACTGGGATTTGAAAGATAAACAGTAAGAAAACAGGGCCAAAGGGTGTGGGGAAGAGAGAGGACATTCAGATAGGGAGAAGAGCAAGCTAGCAAGTTATATTTAAGGGATTTTAAGCAGTTTGATAGAAATGAAATATAAAGAACAGAGGAAGGGGATCAGTATGGAAAGAGAAGCAGGAGTCAGATCATAAAGGGCTTTTTATGATAAAGGGTATTGGGATTTTATCCTGCAGATGAAGGTAAGCCAGTGAAGAGTTTTAATCAGGGTGTACTTTCTGGGTCATGATAGCTAAAATTGTGAGCATCTTCCTGAACAAGATTAATCCTGGTTCATAAATCAATTTTAGGCCCAGATGTATCCTTTTCTTGAACAAGCTGCTGCATGAACTTCAGAGGAAGAAGAGTTTTTCTGTGTGGTATAAAATAACATTTCTTGAGAAAATAGTTTCTTCCAAAGAGATAAAAACTTAATGGAAAGATCACTTCAAAAAACCAGAGTTGCTTCTTCCAAGGTAACTAGACAATTACTTAGGGGTCTGACTATCAAATACCAAAAAATATTGATAAGTCCTCCTTTCCTGCCAGCCCTCAATACAAAATTCCTAAAGAGATAATATCAATCTCAGATTGATGTGTGTTAGATATGAGATCACATCAGATGTGCCATTTTATATAAGTAACTCGGAAGTCCACCAGTAAAAAAAACCTCTGCAACTATATGCAATGATAAAACATAATCAAAGATAAAGTACTTTTGAGATTAATATAGGTAAGGGATAGGAGAAAATAAGGGAGGATTCCTCTGGGTTAGTTTAGTCCTGTAATGTCTATTCAAGGAAGCCAAAAAATTCATAAGCAGATATAACAGTGTAGAAGTTTGATAAGACGACACATAAAACATTGCCCAGCCACTATAATCAACCTGAGAACTTTCCAATTTAGTAAAACAACCACAAATACAGTCAATTTGGGGACTGCCATAGCCCATTACTTCTTCTATCCATTGTTGGCTCACAGTCTATTTTTTCTTAATGATATTTATTTTTTATTTCAAAGGCAAGCATGTTTATTGGAGAAAGTTTAGAAAATATAATAGCTAAAGAAGAAAGTAAAATAAAACTAGTACATTACTATCTGTCAAATAGCTTTGACAAAATAAAATTTTGTGAACCTGAATCTGATCAAGCCTTGATCCAACTACCAATTTACAGGAATACAGAGAACACGGGGACATGCTAAGCCACAGGGATGCAGTCAGCAAAATCCAGTCTGTAGGACACTTTACATGACAAAAGGGTTTCTTCAACAAAACACAGCAGAATCCCAATACATGGACTTTACTTGAATCCTAACCCAAACTTTTTTATAAAAACAAAGTATCATTTATAATATTTATAAGAGTGCACGTTTGAACACTGAGTAGAATCATTAATTTTTTCAAGTAATAATGGTAGTGTTTTTTTTAAGTCTATTTTTCAGAAACACATGCAGAAATACCTACAGATTAAATGATATGACACACAGGATTTGCCTCAAAACAAGAGGTAGAAAAGAACTGGGATACAGAAGACACAAAATCAGACATGGATAGATAAAATTTGAAGCTGACTGCATGGTGGGACAAAATATTATTCTGTCTACTTATGTATATGTTTTAAATTTTCTGTAATAAAGTTTAAAAAATGATTCATCATCCATACACATACTGTAAAATGTGAACAGAGATTATTTCCTTCATTTAAAAAAATATTCACATAGGGCCAGCCCGTGGCTCACTTGGGAGAGTGTGGCTGATAACACCAAGGCCACAGGTTCGGATCCCTATATGGGGATGGCTGGTTAGCTCACTTGGGAGAGCGTGGTACTGACAACACCAAATCAAGGGTTAAGATCCGCTTACCGGTCATCTTTAAAAAAAAAAAATAATAATAATTCACATATAAAAACACTATGGAAGTATATGGCATACCTGGTTTAAAAACCTTTTTTCACTTGGTAATACATAGACATGTTTTCCCATACAACCAGAAAAGCATTAAAAGGTTTAAAATAACTGCAGTATACATATATACCACTAGTCTTTTAAACCTTTCCCTAATTAAACTGTTTCCTTCTTTTTTTCTTGGTTGCTGGCCAGTACAGGGATCCAAACTCTTGACCCTGGTGTTATAACACCGCACCCTAACCAACTGAGCTAAACTGCTAGCCCTCCAATTGTTGATGTAACAAAGAAAAGCTGAGCTATAGATCACTGAGCATAAATCTTTGTCCTTGTCTGTAATTAACCACTTTAAGTGGAATTACTGGGTCAAAAGGCATTAACTTTTTTTTATAACAGCTTATTTAGATACAGTTTGCATAACATAAAATTCACCTTTCTAAATTGTCTAATTCAAAAACAAAAACAAACAAAAATAAATAAATAAATAGTCTAATTCAACAGTTTTTAGTACATTCACAGAGTTGTGCAACTATACCATTATATAATTTTACAACATTTTTATTACCCTAAAAGAAACCAATACCCATTAGCAATTACTCCCCATTTCCTCCAGCCCTAGAAAAGGTATTCACTTTTTAAGTAGCTTAATATATGTTGGCAAATTACCTTCCAGAAAGGATGTCCCATTTATGTTCCTATCAGCTATATGCCTATTTTTCCGTATTTACCCCAGAATTAAGTATTATCATTTTTAAAAACTTAATAAGCAGAAATTAGTAACCCATTGCCATTTATATTTGAATTTTTTTATTACTAGTGATTGAAATTTTATATATTCATTGTTTCTGTTTTTTTTTCCTTTTGTAAACTGTCCATATGGTTTGTCAGGAGCTAAAATCTAATTACAAGTCTAAATAAAATATCCCTTGGAATAGAAAACTGGTGTTCACAAAGATAATGAGAAATCCCAGAGGCAACATAATCTTTTGGAGATTAACTATAATGTGGATACTCATTATTAGTACAGGTAAATTAGAGCTTGCTATAATTATAAATAAAGGAATGACCACATTTCTATTTTCAATCAAAGAAGATACTACTTCTAGGTTCCTTTGTTATTACAGAGTAGGCTTGTCTCAGTGGCACTTCAGAACAAAGCATCCCATCCTATAGGGACAAAAAGCCCATTATTGTATAGTACTTGTGACAGTCTGTTTAATGAGCCAGTTACTGGCAAATTAGAAGGAAAAAATTAACCCAACCTGTATAATGTAATGATAGTTGTTGCTTGCACAAAAGCAGAAATGAAACCAGCTAACTGCTAATGGAGAGAAACCACCCAACTTTACAATTAGGACAGATGGAATACTGAAGGCAAAGAGAGGCAAAGTAAGTGAAGGCATCCTTGGAAGTCTTTCTGGCTACGAAAATCAACAAGAAAAACCCTTCAAAGACTATCATTAGAAACACTGCTCAATAAATTTCATTTGAAATTTGATGTGTAGATTTTTTTTCACAGAACAAGTGTCTCTACTTACATAGGTCCTCCCTTTTGTTTCTTGTTCCTCACTATTGTTTTTTGCTCAAATTCTAACCTTTTAAGTCAGAATTGCTGTCTACCCTGAATCATTTCTCAGGTCTTTTTATTTTTGGGGGGTGGGGGAGGGAGGGAACACTTTTTTTGTGTGTGTGAAAAAAAAGATTCCACAATAACCCCCAAAAGTATAATACGGTTGACTCAGACTAGTGACTGTTAAAGCAGATCCCAACAGAGACCTCAAAAGGAAATCAGCTTGTGGACTACTCTTAAATCAATATCCCTAATTCAAAGACCACCCACCTAGAATCTCAGAAGCATAAACACTGGAAAGGAGCTCAGCAGTCATCTAGCCCTCTGTGAACCATGTACTCTTCGTAGAAGGAGGAGTGGAGGAGAGAGCTGGGAGGGAGTTCACACACATTTCCAGGGCTCATTTACCCTCCCCTTATCTCCTATAGTATGAATCAAACCAAAAAGTTACTCGAACTTGCTCTTTTCTGATCCTGTCAGGATATACTCTTGTTGCCTCTCATTTACAGATAGTATTGAGGCTAATGAAAATACAGGCTATTGGAAGGGAAGGCTTGACATTCCTATTATTATCCTAGAGATAATAACAGATCAGTGACCAGAAGAAATCTAAGCTGGAAGATCTCTGATATGGCTACCAGAATTTCTCTGGAACCTGAAAAAAAAAAAAAAGTGAAAGCCCTGAAATACTACAGTGACAAGGTACCTACATTTATCTCTCTCTTACGTTTTTTGTTTGTTTGTTTTTTAAGATGTAAGAGGGCACATTCACAGGTACAGAAAAACTGTGACGGAGAATACAGAACACTGAATTCTGATGATTTTTTTGTACCCCTATTCAATCTTCTAATACCTCAAAATGCATAAAACACTTCAGTTAATAATGTGCCATTATTCAAAACAAGTAATGAAAGAAAAATTAAGTATTTCAGATTTGATTTTTCTGACCTGAACTAATGATCTTCCTCCCTTTCCTAAACATTTAAAATATCTGAGAACTAAACAGTCACTCTTCAACATTCCTAAGTGAAATGTCAACACTCATACTCAATTTATGACAGTACTGGAATGTGAAGCCTAATTTTCACTTTAAACCTCAAACTACCTTCCAAGGAAGCTCATTTCCCCCAAACAATTCTATGAACTCCACTGCCAGAATACTCTATTCTCTGGGGTATTAACACTGTCTGTACCCTTCATAGGTATCAGTCCTCTCCATAAATGGCACATTCAACTGTTCTTTCAGTCTTATGAGTCACACCCTCATCTTCTTATATCTCTCCCCCACCTCCTTGGTGTGATGGGAATGTAAAAAGAGTAACTGTGTTCTGGATACACAGCAGGCAAGCTACCAGGAAATGCCAGAGATAACCAATCACGACAATGCCTTAAGAGACCCAGAGTACAAAAGGGGGTTCTGAGTGAGAGTCTTAAACAGCATATTAATAAGCTTAAGTGAACACTGTTGGAGACCAGCAAATTAAAACTAACTGTAACATTTCAAGATGTGTCCCAGTCACAGCAGCTCCTTATGTGTAGACCACGACCCCACATTCTGCTTCAAACATCTCTCTCAGGCAAGGGGCATGTGAAAGGTCCCTCCTCAAAAATAACAACATACGTGCTAGCAAATCATTTGCATTAATAAACGTTTGGTTTAATATTCATTTAAGCCCTGATAAAGTTTTTTTTTCCATCAGCCAGTCATCCTTTGATACAAACTGGCTTAATGAGGACCAACCTTCTTACTAGGGGTACAAATCTGACTGTGGGAAATGAAGTTTTGACTGGATAAACGCTCCTGAGTGAGGTTAAGGGTTTCTGACAGAGAGCAATGAGAGAGAAGTTGAAACCTGGGGGTCACAGAAGAAGCACTATCAAAAATGAGTGAAGAATGTAGTAGGAAAGTTTATCATCAAGTTTGCTAAAGACTTTGCAAGCAACAAAGGCCAGAGACTGCTCTGACACCTTTAACCCAGCTGTCCGTCAAACTTGGAGAGGATTAACTTAATAACTGAACACTATCTTCCGGTCAATGAACTTGGAACATTTGTTCTTCTCCAGCAAAATGAAAATCTTTCAGACAAAGGATAATGTGTGTTTTGATTTTAAAACCAAGAATTTTAATAGAAAAGCTATTTTTGGCAAAGACACATTAAAAAAACAAAAAACCCCACATACTTTGTTGTTTCAGGTTTATCCAGAATAGTCTCATTTCATTCAGCTGTAGAAGCCCCCTACAAGTCAATTTCCTTGGAACTTCCCGTTATGAATAAATCCAAACTAACTAAGCTTGGTAGATCCTCTGAAGACCTACGTGCACTTTAGATGATGACAACTGACAGGAGCAGCAGTTCCATTTTCACAGAGCATGACACATACAGATACTTAAAGCGTATTTATAGTGCCACTTTTCCAGTTCAGGAGCACACACTATTAGACATCGTCAATATCCTTGCCTATAAACTGTGGCTATGGATGCCTAATTCTTTGGAACAGGGAGGAGTGGCAATGGAGGCTTTGAAAAGGGTGAAATCTCACAATCTATTTCATAACTGTTCTTTAAAAGCTTATAATTTTTCAAGTTGCTGCTTTGGTGGCTCACACTGACACTCAAGACTTCACAAACTTCCTTGACTGATCGAGAGGTTACTTAACATGCTAATTCATGCTAATCGCTCAAGCTTGTTTTCTTATCACACCTATGGATACCTTTTCAACATCTCACGCCTCCACTCCAACAGTAACTACTAAAATCTCCGAAGGGAGTCTTCAAACCACACTTGGGCAGGCAAGAAAAGGAAGGTAATTGCCTTAAAGGGACACAGCTTTCCCTGGCTAAAAAGAGGGGCTCTGGCTCACTGAGAGCGGCTCAAGATGTTACCAGAAGCTCCTGCCCACAGATGTGCGGGACGTGGGTGCGGGCGCAGGTGAAGCAGGGAAGACAGCTGGAAGGCCCTGGGAAGAACTGGGGTGCCAAAGCCTGGAGGCAGGATGGAGGAAGGAGGTGAGGCAAAATTAGGCAGGTACAGGAAGGAGCCACTGCAGCTAAGAAAACAGAGCAGGCGAGAGGTAGAGCCCTAGAGAAACCTGACGAATCCACGCCTCGGACGGTTGCCGCGGGTCCAGTTCTCTCACCAGAAAGCCGCGTTCAGCCCCAGGCACCACACGGCGCTCCTGGCTGGCCGCTCCCACACCAGGGCTGCCTGCACCCGACTCAGCAGAGGCTCGTAAGGCCCCAGCACCTCCACCAGGGCCCGCTGCGCCGCTTCAACCTGCTGGGCCCGCTCCCAGGAGCCTGACATGGCTCGGCGGCCCCTGAAAGTCGACCCTAAAGCAGGGCCTGGGGCCGCGGCCACCCTCTCAGCCTCCGCCATCTCCCCCCAGCAGCCACGACATCCGGGGCCGCCGCCAGTCACAATAACACCAACTGCGCAGATGCGTGGTCCGGCGGAGGAGGCCTCCTCTCCCACAGTGCGCTTGCGCACAGGCTCAAGCACGTGTCCACCCAGAGAAGGGGAAGGACGCGGCGCCAAAGAATGTACCCGGCGCCAGAGCGAGGAGCCCGGGCTGGAGCCGCGCACGCGCAATCTGTATGACTGAAGCCAAATAAATAAGGAAGTGCCATTGCCAGAACCCAGTTCTCATTGGAGAGGAGAAAGCTCCATTATTTGGCGCCTGCGTCTTACAGCGAGCGGGCAGGCTTGCGACGGCGTTGCTGGCGGGAGCAGCTTCAACGCCGGAGCCTGAGGAGCGATGCCGAGGGAAATCATCACCCTACAGTTGGGCCAGTGCGGCAATCAGAGTGAGCGAACCTCCGGCCCCTCCACTTAGCCGGGTTCCTTAGATTCAATGGGCTCTCGCTGTGAGATCCTGGACTCCATCTGTCCTTCCCAGAATTGTAGTTCTCCGAAAGGCGGGACATCCGTGACCCAGTGTCCAGTTGCCCAACCCGAGGGGTCCTTCCTTACCCAGTCGCTGGCATACAGGAGCGAGTCCTGGGGCTTCACTTCTTATTCCTGGACCCAGGCGCTCCGCCCCCCAGTTCCTAATTGGAACCTGCCGAGGTCCAGATATCTTCTTTCTCCCCCGCCCGCCTCCTCCCCCCAGTTGGGTTCGAGTTCTGGAAACAACTGTGCGCGGAACATGGTATCAGCCCCGAGGGCATCGTGGAGGAATTCGCCACCGAGGGCACTGACCGCAAGGACGTCTTTTTCTACCAGGTGCCCCCAGCGACTTGTCCAGGGCCGGCCGTGGCCCGGGGGTCCCTGAAGGGAAGGGCAGCGGCCTGGTACTGGGAAATCCGCTGGGCAAAAGGGCCAGGCGGCTGGCTTGAGGAGGGAGGGCCGGCAGGAGCCAGTGTTGGGAGGACTGAGGACTGGGCAGGTCCTAGCCGATTGGGCCCCTTCCTGGACTCCCCTTGACAGGCGGACGATGAGCACTACATCCCCCGGGCCGTGTTGCTGGACCTGGAGCCCCGGGTGATCCACTCCATCCTCAACTCCCCCTATGCCAAGCTGTACAACCCAGAGAACATCTACCTGTCCGAGCATGGAGGAGGAGCTGGCAACAACTGGGCCAGTGGATTCTCCCAGGTCATTTGCTATTCCCTGGCAGGGCCCACAAGTCCCTGTGTGGCCGCAGGCTCTGTGACTTCTCAGAGAGATGAAACCAGATCAGGATGTATGAGAGCTGGAAGGAGAGAGACATGGCTGCAGGGAGTTAACTACATAATATTAAGAACCTGCACTAGCTGGTGCTGTGTGCCAGGCTATTCTAAGTGCTTTACATGTGTTAACTTATTTAAACCTCGGAGGTACTACAGGTTCACAGCCTCTTATCTGCCTTTCCAGAATCCAAAAAGCTCTGAAGCCAAAAGAGCAGCAAAACCAAATCTCAATGGAGACAGACTATTTTAGAGTTTCTGTCCATTTTATTGTTATTACTCATACCTTTCATTACAGAAATATTAATGTATTTGATTAATGCACCTCAGATCTCCTCTGGGGTTTTATTTAATATACATATATGTACCATATTATCTTTCTAAAATCTGAAATATTTTGAATTACAAAACATAACTGGCTCCAAGGATTTTAGATAAGGGTCTGTGGACCTCTATTATTACCTTCATTGTACAGAAGCGGAAACAGGCATAGAGAAATCAATAACGTGCCCAGAGGCACTCAGCTAAATGGGCTGCAGCTAATGTATGAACCCAGGTAGTCTGGGTATAGAGTGCTTGCTTTTAACCACTGTGCTGTACTGCCTCTCAATGTAGATTAAAAGCAGGGCAGGGGCCGGCCCATGGCTCACTCGGGAGAGAGTGGTGCTGACGACACCAAGGCCAAGGGTTCGGATCCCTGTATAGGGATGGCCGGTTAGCTCACTGGGAGAGTGTGGTGCTGACAACACCAAGTCAAGGGTTAAAATCCCCTTACCGGTCATCTTTTAAAAATAAAAGGCAGGGCACCTATGCTACAAAAAAGTACTTTCAGGTGCTATAAGGAGAATCAAGGGTGGCTATTCTGAGGTCATGACCCTCATCACATGGTCCTATCCCACTCTGACCCCCCCCCCATGTCTGTCTGTACAGGGAGAGAAGATCCATGAAGACATTTTTGACATCATAGATCGGGAGGCAGATGGTAGTGACAGTCTAGAGGTAAGTGTCCCAGGAATGCTGGTGGGAGCCGACATAGGGAAGTCTTGGCAACACCCTTTAGAAGCTATCTATTCAGCACAAGACCCACCCATGTACCCTTTGCACTGTACAGAAGCTACTGGGCCTTGCTGGAGACAAGGCAGAGTCTCCTAAGCTGTACATGTAAAAGGACCGTAGGGGAAGGAAGGGCTCAGTAAGATAGGAGTCCAAGAAATTGTGGGGTGAAGGGCCAGCCTGTGGCTCACTTGGTAGAGTGTGGCACTGATAACACCAAGGCTGCGGGTTCCGATCCCTAATAGGGATGGTTGGTTAGCTCACTTGGGAGAGCATGGTGTTGACAACACCAAGTCAAGGGTTAAGATCCCCTTACCAGTCATCTTTAAAGAGAAAAGAAATTGTGGGGGGTGAGTCCAGTTTGAAATTCTGCTACTAGATACCTGGACACTGTTGCCCATTCTCCATGCAGGGCTTTGTGCTGTGTCACTCCATCGCTGGGGGGACAGGCTCTGGCCTGGGCTCCTATCTCTTAGAACGGCTGAATGACAGGTAAGTCTGTGTTTGGGGGACTAGGAGGAGACATGTCCTCCAACTTGGTTTCCCAAGTGACTGGGAGGCCCTGCAGATAAACATCCCTATGTGCTGGAGTAGGAAAGAGCCCTTCTAGTCTCTCCTATAGTGAAGAAAGTGAAGTTACAACAACTGAGAACCCAATCACACTCCTAGTGGTGGGAATTGGAGCCTAGGATCTGGGCCAGGTACGAAGGTCCAGGGAGTGTGGCCAGATTAGGAGCTGGAACTCTAGATCCTAAGATGTCTCTCTGCCCTTCTCCCTTGGGGGTTACAGAGTTCCAAAAGTCAAGTTTCCCTTCTCTACTGATCCTGTGACCCACCCAATTTCCCCTTCCAGATTTAGCTGCTTTCCAGACAGGTGTTGGGGAACCTCATGTTCACCAAGCTCCAGTCTGTTGCCCTGATCTTTTTCTCCCAACCCCCACCAGGTACCCCAAGAAGCTGGTGCAGACGTACTCAGTGTTTCCCAACCAGGATGAGATGAGCGACGTGGTGGTACAACCTTACAACTCACTCCTCACGCTCAAGAGGCTGACCCAGAACGCAGACTGTGTGGTGAGTCCTGGATGCTACCTTTCCCCACTCCCAGTGTCCCTGTCGACTTATTCATCTTCATGCATTTAAAAAGCCCATTCTGAGCCCTCCTTTGCCAGAGGCCTGTGCAAGTCCCTTTTAGATGGGACTCTCTGGCCATGAGGCTCAAAGGATATTAAGCTTCAGAGCCTAAGTTCAGGCGGGTTTCCTATTTTCACTGTTCCCATAAATGTGCCACCCTCTTTTGTCCCCCCAGGTGGTGCTGGACAACACAGCCCTGAACCGGATCGCCACAGACCGCCTGCACATCCAGAACCCGTCCTTCTCCCAGATCAACCAGCTGGTGAGCACCCACTACCCACTCCTGGACTCCTTTGGACTGGACACCCTCCTTGCTGGAGGGCCATCTGGGGAAGGGAGGCTCATCCAGGCCAAAGCCTATGAAGTGACACCCCTGCCCCCAGGTGTCCACCATCATGTCGGCCAGCACGACCACCCTGCGCTACCCTGGCTACATGAACAACGACCTCATCGGCCTCATTGCCTCGCTCATTCCCACACCCCGGCTCCACTTCCTCATGACCGGCTACACCCCCCTCACCACGGACCAGTCAGTAAGAGCAACCCTCAGTGGCCCAGGCCAGGCTGGCCCTGGACCTGGCAGGCCCCAACCTAGTCTCTCTCTTTCCCCCACTACCCCAGGAGCTGCCCTCTGCAGCTCCCAGAGGCTCTGCGCTCAGGCACAGATCTACAGCTTTCTTGCTGACATGCTCTCTGTCTTCCCATCTTCCTGTCTTCCCTCTGCCTTTGGCTCCTGCAGGGCTTGGGTTGTATGGAGTTGGGTTTTGCTACTGCACAAGGGCACGAGTTTGCTGAGCGGAGGAGGGCTAAGACCGTAATCCTGTGGCAGAGACTCAGTACAGACCTGAATCTAAAGACATTCCCCACAGAGACCCTCCTACCCCGAGTCTGACGGGAACATGTGTTGACCGCTGTTCTCTGTCCATGAATCAATGGACTGTGCCCTGAGTGCTGGCCTGGTCCCTGTGACCCACTGTCCCATCAGGTGGCTAGCGTAAGGAAGACCACGGTCCTAGATGTCATGAGGCGGCTGCTACAGCCCAAGAACGTGATGGTGTCCACAGGCCGGGACCGCCAGACCAACCACTGCTACATTGCCATCCTCAACATCATCCAGGGAGAGGTGGACCCCACCCAGGTGGGTGAGGCCCCTCAGTTCTAACCCCTGAACCTGCAGGCCTAGAGGAGAGGCTACCATCACCACTCCTGTGCCCACCCCAGGTCCACAAGAGCCTGCAGAGGATCCGCGAACGGAAGTTGGCCAATTTCATCCCCTGGGGCCCAGCCAGCATCCAGGTGGCCCTGTCCAGGAAGTCTCCCTACCTGCCCTCAGCCCACCGTGTTAGCGGTCTGATGATGGCCAACCACACCAGCATCTCCTCGGTGAGTCTCGTAGTTTGCACCTCTTTTCCCCTAATTGGTTTCCTGATTGTGACTCACCTCTCTCCATCCCAGTTGCCCCTGCTTCCAGCTTTTTTGCTGTAGTACAGCCCAGCCTTGATTTCCTGGCTCTCTGGGCCACATTGTTTCTCAAAATTCTTTGTCGCCCTTGCTTTCTGTTTACCCCAAGCTCTTTGAAAGGACCTGTCGTCAGTACGACAAGCTGAGGAAGCGGGAGGCATTCCTGGAGCAGTTCCGCAAGGAGGACATGTTCAAGGACAACTTTAATGAGATGGACACGTCCAGGGAGATTGTGCAGCAACTCATTGATGAGTACCATGCAGCCACACGGCCAGACTACATCTCCTGGGGCACCCAGGAGCAGTGAGTCCCCCAGGACAAGGACCCTCATCTGCCTTATTGGTTGGGCCAGGCCCCATCTGACTGACCACCCCCTCAGAGCACAGATCAGGGACCTCACACGTCTCTTTCTCATACACACACGTACACACATTCTCTGTTGGCCTGGGGACATGTTTCCTTCTCCTCTTATGAGACTATCTTTAATAAAGCAGTGGACATAAATGAAGTCACTGGTCTCTTTGAAGGCTTTAGAAACCGGGCAAGGGGATGCCTGTTCTTTTACCATCACTCTGATGGAGTCCCTCCCCATTTCTAGCATCTTCAACTCTGAGCAAACGGTCTCCCCCAGATTTTCCTTCTGCCTAATTTTGGAGAACACAGGTGGGGTTTGACCTACCTGAAATTCCTTTCCAGGGTGAATAGGCCCACAGATATTACCTTGTTCTCTGTCTGGCCCCCTTTGGATCCCAGTTGCCTCTCACAAGTCACTATATTAGGTGAACATTCCACCCGTTTCATGTTCCCACATCAGAGAGTCCTGTTGATTACAAAATCTGTGGGCCTGAGGCCACCACCCCTACCACTAGGCCCTGGGCAAGCAATGGAATCAGACCAGCTACCTTTAAGCTTCTTGCAAACAGGGTGGTGCTGGAAAGACAGTCCAGGAGATCCACTAGTTTCAGGCAGCTGGAGTCTAGGAACATCAAGTCAAGAGGACAAATTTATTCTTTTATTTTATTGTTTCCATATAATGTATGTTTGTTTGTTTGTTTATTTATTTATGATTCTTTGAAAAGAATAACAAAGTTTGCAAACCTTTATCTAGACTGACCAAGAAAAAAAGAGAGAAGACAGAAATTACTAAGATCAGAAATAAAAGCAAGGGGCTGGCCCGTGGCTCACTCGGGAGAGTGCGGTGCTGATAACACCAAGGCCGTGGGTTCGGATCCTATATGTAGGGATGGCCGGTTCGCTCACGGGCTGAGCGTGGTGCTGACAACACCAAGTCAAGGGTTAAGATCCCCTTACCGGTCATCTTAAAAAAAAAAAAAAAAGAAAGAAAGAAAAGCAGGGGCGTGGTAGAGCAGTTGCTTCTATTATGCTGGAGTGGGCTTTGAGGAGAGAAATGTCCTCCTCTTTTTCTGGTCTTTGCTGGTGACTCTCCTTGTGTCACTGCAGTTGAGTGTCTGGTGGGCTGCCTGCATGGTGGCTCTGGCTACTGTTGTGTTGAGCCACTTTTGCAGCAGCCGTGGCTGTGGTGGGCCGTCCATGTGGAAGTGGTGTTTTTGGCATGCTCCTTGCCTGCTTCCAGGCGGGGAATGCTGCCCTCTGTTCCTGCCTAGTGTCCCGGGTGTGCTCTGTTTCTTCAAGAGGCCAAATTGAAAACCTGGACTGCAAGCAGGGTCAAAAGTTTTTCCACAGCTAAGGCACCATATTTCTGTTCTCAGATGGTCTATTTAAAGGACAGCGACTTCCACTTCTGGTCAAAGACTGTAGGGAAGTACTTGATTTAGGAGCCTAAATCTTCAGGATCGAAAGGGCAAAGCAGCTTCTTCTTAGTCTGTGGTGGATTGTCCGGGCCCCATTAGGGTCTTATATACCCTAAAGGTGAGGATTACAGTGATGGCTAATATGCATGCATACACTGTGATAAGTACATTCTTTTGTTTAATCCTCATGACAACCTTACGAAGTGGTAGACGTTATTATTAATCTCATTTTATAAATGAGGAAACTGAGGCCAACAGACTTAGATTCAAACCCTGGTTTGACTGACTGGTATCTGTGTTCCTAACCATTGCACTGTCCTGCCTTTTGTGATAGTTTATAGGCTGGTGTAGAATCATCCTATTTCTGAGGACTTTTGGAGCCCCTGGATGAGCTCATGATTGTCAGAGGTTGTGGCACGTTGAATACCTGTGTAGAGAGGGTAGATTGTATCCTTGGAGTGGGGGTAAGGGGTGTCAGCCTCAACTGGCCTAAATATACTACAAAGTGCCCCCATCACCCAAGTCAGGGTAATTGGCAACTTCTGCCTGCCCTCAGGATGTCTGGGGTCAAAACCAGAGGGTCAGGCTGAGTGGATCAGAAGGATTGGGGCTGGCAGAGCTCAGCACAAGGGTGAAACACCAGCCCAAGCAAGTTTCTGCCACTCTTACTGGGGCTGAAGAGTACTGAGGAACTTTGGGCAAATTGAGATCCCCCCCCCTTTTTACATTAGAGCATACTTGCTCACTATTGGCCTGGGGATATACTTTTCCTCCCATGAACCATTTATCTTTAATAAAGCTCTGCATGTGAACAGAGTGAGCACTATACAGGTCAGACCCCTATGAACAGAGGGGATCCTTGTAGGACTGATGAACAGACAGGCAGTCAGAAGCCAGGCCCTGGGTTGCCTGAGGGATGGCAGGGAGGCCACAAGCCTGTCACCATTGCAGTCAAAGCAGCCAGGCTGTCACTATCAGTTGCCAGTGTCTGCAGGGGGCTGACTCAGGGAGAGCCAGCCTGGTTGGTATCAACCAGCTGCCTGTTCTCTCAGTAGGGAGGAAGATGACTTCAGCAAAAACCAGTGTACACCTGGTCCCTTCTCAGCTTCACTTCCTCCTTCTGCACCACTGGGTACCTGGTCTCAGTTCTCTCCCTTAACTGCCCCCGCCCCTGATGACCAACCTTTCTTCACTTGGGGCATGTGCAGGAATAGCTAGTGATGAGTGGGGGTCATGAGCTGGCAAATGTAGAGAGGCTGGTACATATTAATGGCCAGCTGGCCCACTTCCAGGCCACAAGCAGGTCCTCCTTTGCAAGATTCTGTTAGGCAGAATGTAGAGTCCCAGGCAGGAAGAAATACCCAGGTAGTCCAGAGTAAAAGCCATGTCTAGATAGTACTACAGTCACCAACCCAGAGGGGTGAATAAATACCCTGGGAGGGAGAAATGGATCCGCAAAGATGTCTCCTTTTTCTGACTGCTGAGCACCAGGCATTGTAAGAACAGACTCACACTTCAATGCCAACTTCAGAACCAGGTCCCTCCCACAAGGCTATTTCCAGATCAACCATCACCCCACACCAGTGCAGCCCCTCCCTGTTCTTGGCCAGCAGCAAAACCCAAAGTGTGTCAACTAGAGGGCAGTGGGAGGCCAGGTGGAAAGGGAAGGAAGCCTCTGGGAATCAGGGCAGCAGGTGGTGCTGGTATTGAAAAGTCCCTGTGGTCTGAGAAACTACAAGCCACAGAGATAACTGTCCCTGCTGAGAGACAAGCGTTGCTGTGGAAAAGTTGGAGAGAAAGCAGAATGCTCAAGCCTGGAACAGGAACTTCTTCTTGACTAAAGGAATAAGAGGAAATTAGCCATTTAAAGGTAATGTTCCCAGAACACTCCATTGTCATGTGACCCCAGGGACTCTTGAACATGCATGAGACAAATCTATAGCAGGAAGCACATAACCAAAAACAGAGTTGTGTGAAGGAATCTGAAACTTACGGATTGCAACTTTGGGAAGCATATTGAGATGAGGTAAAGAGGTGACAAGCACAGTGGGCACACACACTGGACAAAGTGTTTGGTGGGTCAGTCTAGTAAGCCTTATCCATGGTCTCTGCCAGTTTGCAAACATTCTAGATCTCCCTAGAATTGGGCACTCAGTGGAGAGTCGGTTAAAATCCAACATACAGTACACTGTCCAGCAATGCCCATCTCCAACACTTGCTCCCTTTCCATTCCCTCTCAGGCATCTTAAGCAGGGAAGGGGCTGCCCTAGAAAAGTAACGAAACATTTTCAACCGACATTCTGGTTAACCAACTCATCATTTATAAGTTTTAATTAAATTCCACAGGGCCAAATAACCACAGTGTAAGAGGTAAAATCAAGTTTCTTGCAAAGCTACAGGCCCCGGCAGTTAGAGTCCAACAACCCATGAGACCCAGTTGGAAATGTCCTCCTCATATCTCACTGGCATTATTATCTTAGTGATGCTGGCCATGGAAGCTGGAGGTAGCCATTCTTCCCTCCAACCCTCAAATCCATTACTGAGTTATTAATAGGGGACCAACTCATTCTGGTTTTAGCACTGAAACTTTGACTCCTGAGAAACCCCTCAGATTTGGTTTTAAAAATGAAATGCCCACATTCCCTCAGTCATAGGAAAATTAGGACAGTTGGTCACCCCAAATTAAAGAACACCACAGAGAATGACTGGAAAATCTTGAAGCAGTATGTATGAGGGATTAGGGCTGAATTAAGGCCTGGTAGACATTTGTTCATAAATTAAGCAAGTTTTTATTAAAAACAGAGACCGAGTTGCCCATCACTAAGCTTCCTAATGAACCCAACTTAAAGAGGCTCCCAATTTTATTGGAGAGGGGAAGTAGCATTGTTGCCATCTGTACAGCATTTTACCCTGCATGATGCACTTTCTCAAGCATGAATCATCTGGGCCCTTAGAGGGAGGATTTTTGTCATTTATCATCATAGGGAAATGGGCTCAGGAAGGTTAAGTAACTTGTCCAAGACCACACAGCTGTTAAGTGAAAGACACACTTGACCTCAGGTCCTCTGGCTCCCAATCAATTCTTTCTGCCACACCCCGTGTCTAAGAAGTGCTCAGAGGTTTCCTGTGGCCTGAATTGCAGTTGCAAATTCTTGAGCTGAGAAGGAATGTGATGAAATCTGTATTTTAGGATGGTTAGTTTGGAACTGGCTTGAAGAGTAAATTGGTACCATTTAGTGTGAAGTGAAAAAGCATTCAGTGGTATTTCATTTTTGTTTAAAAAATATGGATATAGAGTTATCCTTCAGTATGTGGGAGATTGGTTCTAGGATCTCCCTTAGACACCAAAATTCATGGATGCTCAAGCCCCTGATATAAAATGGGGTAGTATCTGCATATTACCAATGCATATCCTTCTGTGAACTTTAAGTCATCTTTAGATAACTTATAATACCTAATACAACGTAAATGCTATGGAGGGCCAGCCTGTGGCTCACTCGGGAGAGTGTGGTGCTGATGGCACCAAGGCCGCGGGTTCGGATCCCTATATAGGGATGGCCGGTTCGCTCACTTGGGAGAGCGTGGTGCTGACGACACCAAGTCAAGGGTTAAGATCCCCTTACCGGTCATCTTAAAAAAAAAAAAAGTAAATGCTATGTAAATAGTTGTTATACTGTATTGATTAGGGGATAAAGACAAGAAAAAAGTCTGTATACTTTCGGTACAGACAAAAGTTTTTTTCAAATATTTTTGATCTGTGGTTGGTTGACTCTCCAGATGTGGAACCCACAAATATGGAGGGCCGACTATATAGAAAGAGATAAAGATCGAGATATATAGAGAGATGGAAAGAAGACTGAAAACAAGTATAATAAAATATTAATAGGAGTTACATTTGGCCAGTGGTATTATATGTATGTTTTTCTATATTTTCCAAATGGTCTGTGATGGATATATTTTACTTTGATAACCAGAAAAAATAAATTTTAAGCATAAATGAGTAGAAGTGTAAACAGGAAGAGAAACCAGAGGTAAAGAGCCCACACATGGATAATGCCAATAAAATAGATATGAAAAACAGATGCCAATAACAGAACAGAAGAAGAAACCTATGGTGTTATTCCACCAAGATCAAGGGTTCGGATCCCCGTGCCAGCCAGCCACCAAAAAAACAGAAGAAGAAGCAACCTAATTGCTTGGGGGTGGATACATCTTATTTCTCACGGATTCTTACCCTCTATCTGAAAACTATGGGAGACATGAGAGTTTAGGATTATTTCAAAATCAAGTGGATATATTTGATTCAAGTTTAGAATTCCATAAGAATAGCAAGCAAGGAAAGAAGCTCACTATTTTTCATATTATGGACAACAAAAAAGTTAACATCCTAAATTAACTTTTTATAATATATTGCATTAGTATACAATTAACATACAATATATATACAGCCCTGCACTGCTTAACGAAAGATCAATTCTGAGAGATGTGTCATTAGGCAATTTTGTCACTGTATGGACATCATGGAGTGTATTTACACAAACCTAGAAGGTATAGCCTAATTCACACCTAGGCTATGTGGAATAACCTACTGCTCCCAGGCTACACACCTATGCAGCATGTTACTGTATCAAATACTGTAGGCAATTGTAACACAATGGTAAGTATTTGTGTATCTAAACATACCTAAACATGAACAAGGTAATGCTTTGTACTACTGTGAAGGTTCCGATGTCACTAGGCGATAGGAATGTTTCAGCTCCATGATAATCTATGGCACTATCATTGAGTATGTGGTCTATTGTGGGCCAAAACGTCATTGTGAGGCACATGACTGTATTTATAATGTTTATAATATTTACAATTAATATACAATATCTATATATTAATATACAATATAAACGGATATGAAAAATTTTAACAAAACTATTAAAGTGATGGATAGTTAAATACTTAAAAAGCTAGAGAGGGATTGCTGAAAGTATATAATTTTTGCATGTCATCATGTTTTATTCTTGTGGTTTTTCAAATTAAATAAAATGTCTCAAAGTTGTTCAATTTTAAGTGCTATATGTATACAATACAATATTGAAAATACAAAGCCATATTGAAAATATTGCTGAGCATTGCCTGTACATCAAGCACTGTTCTAAGCACTCTGCATATACCAGTAGAGCTCATTTAATTTCCACAACCACCGTACGGACAGGCGCTGCTATATCCCAGTTTTTACAAAGAGGAAACTGACACTGAGAGGAAAGTGAGACTCAGGGTCACACAGAGAGTCAGTGGTCGAGGTAGGTTTCTCAGCTTTCCTAGAAAGAGAAAACTTAGGAGGAGTCACGATAACTGCCAAATATTGATGGGCTGTCAATTGCAAGAGGTGGGGGGACGTATTCTGTGACACTCTAGGAGCAGAACAAGGACCACTGGAGAGAACTACATTGGGGCAGATTACAGCTCCCCAGCAGAAAGAATTTCCACATGAGCAATACTGTCCCCGGGCAGATGAGTGGCTCTGAGGACTATGAATCCCCCTCCACTGAACTCAGCAAGTTCTGCATGAGGGCTTGCCTGCAATAGACAGATCCATTTATTTATCCAGAGTAAAGGAAAGGGCACTCTGGAGAGCCAAGTTCACGTACAGTTATGTACATGACTCACAGGTGAGCCTGTCAAGTTTTGATTCACAGTCTACTTACTCTTACTTGGGACAAAATTCTAAACTGCTTAGGTGTGTAAATTCCTAGACCAACACAAATTTGAAGGAGAAAGGAAGGGCTAGTAGGGACTCTAAAGTAAAATCAGTTAGGAACAGAGCTATCATCCTGATAAGGAGAGATATTACGAAAAGCAAAAGCAATAAGCAGCCATTTGGCTTAGGGGCAAACATACCTTCAAAGGAGTCTGGGGCAGTGCAGCAAAATAGAAATGTTGGTGCTCATGGCACATGCCTTGAGTCGATAGGAAAGATTAAATTTTGTTCAGTATAATCCATTTAAGAAAGGAGACATAAATAATATATTTTACAAATATTTCCATTGAAAATAGTTGTTAGTGCTAGGTTTGGCAGCACATGAACTAAAATTGGAATGATACAGAGAAGATTAGCATGGCCCCTGTGCAAGGATGACATGCAAATTCGTGAAGTGTTCCATATTCTTCAAATAATCCAATTAAAAAATGGGCAAAGGAGCTGAATACACATTTTTCAAAGGAAAAAAAGAAAAAGGAAGGAAGGAAGGAAAGAAGGAAGGAATGAGGGGAAGGAGGGAGGAAGGGAGGAAGGAGGCCACACACTAATACATTGAACTTTCAGAAGGAAAGAACAAATCTATGGTTACTAGAGGTGGGAGTGGGGGAGGGAGAGGAGGGTTGAGGAGGCATCAGGTAAGGGGCATAAAGAATAATTACAATTTGTAATAACGAATATGCTAATAATATTGACTTGATCATCACACGTTGCACACAGGTAATGGTAGTTAATGCTGTACCCCCAAAATATGTACAATCAATTATGCTTCAATAAAGAAGAAAAGAAAAGAATTTTTAAATGTTTTGAGTTATGGGACCTAGACAGATAAGCCTGGTTATCTGGAAAATGTTTTAAGTTTCTTATCTACATGGGACATCTTTTTTTTTTTTTTTTCCTGATAAAAATGAAAGGGTAAAACAATGAGAGTCCACTGCTTTTCCACTGCAAGAGGCAGCAACCTTCCTCACGGCTACTGGCACTCTGTTCACTGTTTTCCTGGCAAGTCCCCCTCCATATTGTAATAATGATGATTCACTTCCCCGCCTTCCCTGCTGGCCTATGCATTTCTTATGAGCTGGGACAGTGTCTTTTATCTCTGTTTCTCTGATATTTACTGCAAGTCCTGCACATTGTAGCTGTTCAACATTTGTTGAACAGATGAAAGAGTGATGTCAAAGCTGTAGCTTCTACTCGCCATTAAAAAACTTGCCACGTAATCAAATAATACTGTATGCCAGGACAAATTCATGTGTTCACCACATTTGCCTACAGATCAGGGATATTGAGACTTTAATACTAGATGGTTTTCAGAGAGGACTTGGAAAAGTGGGGGGTGAGATGTAATTTCTGCCACCAGAAATAAATTTTTTAAAAAATTCCTTTTATGTATGATATAAGTAAAGGTATTCCAAGATTCTTACACCGAGTAGCTTATGGGATTAAGAACCAAATGGCTTGATGTAGCTGAATTTCTGATATTTGATCCTTTGGAAGTTTTCCTAATGGATACATTATACAAGGTGCCATTAGCACCTGAATGGAAACAAACTAGTGACTATGAGGATTTTATTTCCTACAAGATCAAAAAATAGTCATGAATCATGAACTGGATCTGTAGACAGCTGCACAAAACAGATTATCAGCAGAAGATATGGCAGTTCCAAGGCCCAACCCGCCGAGTCAGGGGTGGTCAGAACTGGCACAGCTGGAAGGTCACCCACAGGACAAAACAGAGTTGCCAACTGGATGTGTTCCTCTAAGACAACTTTGCAATAACAAAGGAGCACAGCCACGGTCAAGAGATGACCAGAAACAGGTGGTGAGGAGTAGAGGAAGATCCTTGAGGGATCACCAACCTACACCCTGGACCCCAAGGATGGAAATGAATCACAAGAGCACTGGCCACAGGGATGGTATCAGAAAATACCAGGCCTGCAAGGTTCATGAAAAAGGTGATGTAGAGATTAACAGAATAGGGTCAAGGGGCTCAAGAAGGCCAGACTACTACTTCTGCTTCTAAGACACAACCATAGCAAAACAGCTCAAGAGGGTTCCCTACCCAGAGCCAGGGGACAATCTTCAACTGAAGTCTAGTGTAGTCCCTGGAAATCCTTGTGACCTGGCCCCCTCACAAACTGTAAATTGAATCAGGACTGAGAATAATCTGATACTCTGTCCACTCTGGCAGCTATGTTCAGTGACCTCCCCACAGTGACCGTTCTATTCCTAGCAGCTATTTGTCTGCATGCACTGTGGTTGTCACTGGGTCACTCAGCAAGTTCCTGAATACTACCTCCAACCCATATGTGTGTGCATGCCTCAGGTAACTACTGTTATCAGATGATGTAGCAGCTGTTGATCCGTAGGCTAACAAATTGCGTATTACCACACTGCCATAGTGCATTCATTTATATCCCTGCCACGTGAACAACAGGCCCCTGTAAATGCATGTGTTCCTTCTGCTTTGCTCCACACCAATATTTCTTAACCTTTGCCGATTAATGAATCTGTCTGAAAATCTGCTATAGACCTTTCCCCAGAAAAAGAATACAGATATTAATTAACAAATAGTTTCCCTTTTTTTCTTTTTTCGGTGGCTGCCGGTACAGATATCGAACCCTGGACCTTGGTATTATCAGCACCACGCTCTAACCAACTGAGCTAACCTGCCGGTCTATCAATTTGCAAACTGTTTCAAGATGTTCTTGATTCATAAAGCCCGTCCTTGGGATCCCAACCCAATGCTAACAACTCCCGATGGTAAGAAATGAAGGTACTTCTTAACAGACAGGCAGTCAGAAGATTGAAAACCCAAGTTTAATTCTTCCCTACTTGTTCTCCATACACACAAAAGATTGCATAGGATTTAGGAACAAAAGCTGGTCAACCAGCCAGGTTCTATTGTCACCTGTCTACCTAGCTCAGGCAGCGGGCTCATCATGACCAAGCCAGGCAACCACTCCTCCCTGACAGTGACACAGGTCCCTCCCCTTGCTAACTCCCACCTACGGGGTCTAGCCCAGACCTTATACACCTTCCCCTATGGCCATCCAGGCCAGCCAGGTGACTTTGTCAACTTGAAACAGTGGATGAAAAGGACTTCCACTAAGTCTGCTAGGCCACACCTTCTCTGTTGCCTGCTTTTCCTTTCTTGACTGTCTGTCTGTCTGTCTGTCTCTCTCTCTCTCTCTCTCACACACACACACACACACACACACACACACACACACACACACGTGCGCGCGCACGCACCAGCTGTCAGCAGAAGAGCCAGCATCAGCATTTTGAGGCTTCTCTGGAGAAGATTTTCTGGAGCACATCTTTAGGGAAGACTCTGCTGAGCTCAGTGACAATTGCCACCCAGCCACTGACCAGATTACATTTCCTGGGTCACTTTGACCTTCTCAAAGGCCATAGTGACCAATGAGATGGCACCCTACTCTAACCCTCTCTACCTCAACAAAACAAAAACAGGCTTGTGCCAAAATCAAAGCTAAGTAGGGCCGGCCCATGGCTCACTTGAGAGAGTGTGGTACTGATAACCCCAAGGCCACAGGTTCGGATCCCTATATGGGGATGGCTGGTTAGCTCAATTGGGAGAGTGTGGTGCTGACAATACCAAGTCAAGGGTTAAGATCCCCTTACTGGTCATCTTTAAGAAAACAAACAAACAAACAAAAAACAACAAATAAACCAAAATCAAGGCTAAGTGCTCATCACATGCACCAGGCTTCTCCAACCTATGTCAAAAATGAGTGTGTATTTCTCACAAAGACTCACCATGAACACAATCAAGGACATATGGACTCTGGATATAGGGAAAGATCTCCCTGCCTTTCCACAGAAGAGGGATTTCTTCTACTCTAGCCTTTCCCAACCATGGGAGAGCCAACCAAGGTGGCTTCCTCTCACCCCAAATACGAACCAACCATTCCTACAGGTAGAGCATTAGCAAGAAAAACAAAACTCTAGGGTACCAAAAACTAAAACTCTTCCAGAGCTGCTGCTTTTTTTTTTTTTTTTTTTTTGGCAGCTGGCCAGTACGGGGATCTGAACCTGTGACATTATAAGGCTGCACTCTAACCAACTGAGCTAACTAGCTAGCCCCAAAACTCTTAAGAGACCTCAGAGCCAATTTTTGATGCTGTGGACTGTCATCTGAGTTTCTAATTCTGTGAGTAACCTGTCACCAATGTTTTATTCCAACATTCAGCGCAATTTTGGCCTCTGATTATGTTTTCAAGCAATGCAATGTAATTAAAAGTTATCATAACCTACCTCTCAGAATGTTGTTACTAACTAGATCTGTGATCTTGGGCAGGTCATTTCCAGTCCCTGAGCCTCAGTTTCCTCATTCATTCACTCAACAAATATTTATTGAGAAGCTAGTAAGTTCCAGGTACTGTGCTAAGTGCTGCAGACAACAGAGATATGCAAGATATGATCCAGTTGAAGAATTTCTCACTGTATTGTTTATGTGTTAATGTAAATAACTCATCAGGTCACTGTGTGATTAGGGCTCTAATGAAAGTCAGACAAGGTACTGGGAGGAGAGCACCTGTGTCTGGGACATTAGGGTCTGAAAAATAAAGGACTCGACTTCTAGACAAGTCTGTTACTCTAAGATTGTAACGCATTCCAGAAGGACACAGAGGCCATTTGACATTCTGCTTCAGAGAAATGTACATAACGCAGGTCCTCCACAGGTGCAGTTAAGAAGGAGTTCACCATTGGCGGCTCACCATTTGGCACCAACACCACTCTTTCAAATTGAATAGAAGCCAGATTCTCATTATCAGACTTTATATTATCCAATTCTAACATTTGATAATATCAAGGCTCTTCCAATTCGAAGGGCAGAAACACATTACAGCATATTCTTATGCCATACACATAGTTAACCAACTGATGTAGCAGACACATCACTTAGGAAGGAAAAAGACCAAACCCAGACACACCTAAAATGAATCCATCGTAAGATTTTCTTTCAAATAAAACCAGAAATAAAACCTTATTGATTGTATTGCCAGGAACTCAATAGTCACCCTAAGATGCTATTAAACCACAGTCTGCTCATTGTGGCTTACAATTAACTCAAGCACCAGCTAACACTATCTAAGTCTTTAAGTACTGAAAGAAACAGGGTTATGAATTCCTAAAAGGTCAATATCAATCTTTGCAAGTTGTTATTTTATTTTTCTGCTTATCTGTATTTTCTATATTTACTACAATAAATATATTTTGATGCGGTAATGTTTAAAACCTGGTAGGGGTTATTATTTTACAAAGAATAAACTGTGTCCTCCTCTATTAAAATATTTATTAGTTTTTTCTTATCTTCCCAAGGTAGTGTGAGGAATCTGATACTGCCACATCCAGACTGGTTGGGAAGTCAATCACATGCATAACTCACTGCTTAGATTTCTATTTTATCTTGAAGTATAAGTCCAGGTAGAATACTAGGTTTCGCCATTCCATTTTCAATTCTTCATCATATATATATGTATATACGTTTAGTCATCATCAAAAATTTTGGTGTTAAAAAGACATCTCAGGACTAGCTGGTCAGCTCACTTGGGAGAGCCTAGTGCTGATAACACCAAGGTCAAGGGTTCAGATCCCTGTACTGGCCAGCTGCCAATAAAAAAAAAGACCTCTCAATGGTTGCACAATCGAAATGTATTTAATGCCACTGAACTGTACACTTTAAAATGGTTAAAATGATAACTTTTGTGTTATGTACATATACAAGTTTTTAAAAATAGTTTTTCAAAATTTTCAACCAAGAAATGCAATGTACTTATTATGTATGTGCACCTTGAATCTCATAACCTTGCTAAACCCACTTATTAGTTCTGGAGCTATTTTTCTTTTTTCCTTCTTTTTTTTTTTTTTTTGGTATATTCTTTGGGATTTTCCATGTACAATCATGTCTCCTGTAAATTAAACAGTTTTATTTCTTCCTTTCAAAAAAATTTTTTAAAAAGATATCTCCACATTAACAAAGCAAAGGTTACCAGAGTATAAATCTTTTCTCTGTACTATCAAATGCTTCTAGATAGGCTATGGAGGAGGGACCATGTCACACAGATAGGATTATTTAGATTATCTAGATTAGGGAAGACAGGATTAAAGTCACTTTGATTCCAACACGTGAGAACAGTTTGAGAACAACTTTGCTTCAACATGTGATTAACAGAAAAACACCCTGAGCCATGTGCCATTCCTGAGCCATGGAGGAACTATGGCAGAGGGACGTCAGGAAGTGCACACAGGTTTGTTTCCAGGGTTCCTTGGTTTATTTTCTATGAGCACAGGGTGATTCAGCTAGGGAGGATTGCTCCAACCTGTTTGGTCTTGGTCCATCCGGAAAACTCACTAGCTGACTTGCTTCTATCACTCATTTACAAATGGACTTGAAGCAAGCAAGGGAAGAAATTCTGACAGTTCTCACTACGGAATCCTCAGAAAAGTCATAGGCCCATCCAGACAGCTTCCACAAAGAGATTGAGACCTGCTGAGCCCTTGGGGCAATAGCCAAAGTTTTAGGCTGAACAGGTAAGGAGACAGAGGGGCAGGCAGGCTATGGTTAACAAAACAAGACATCCAGAACAAAGAGAAACCATTAAAAAGTGCCAAAAGGACTTAAAATGTCCTAGATGTGCTAAAAAGCCTGGATCATCCCATTTTGTTTCTTACTTCTTCTTTTTCTTTCTTTTTTTTTTTTTTTACAGCTGGCCAGTACAGGAATCTGAACTCTTGATGGATTTTCCCATTTTCAATTAAACTGCTAAATAACTATTCTAGAACTTTGGGGTGTTAATGCTTAAGCCTCAAAAAGAAGAAAAGAACTTTGGGTTGTTGATTTTTTTTCCCCCTATATAAAGATGGCCGGTAAGGGGATCTAAACCCTTGACTTGGTGTTGTCAGCACCACGCTCTCCCAAGTGAGCCACGGGCCAGCCCTTGGGTTGTTGATTTAACAAACCAAAATGAGAGAGAACATGAAACTAAAACCATGTCAAGTTAATTTTTAATAACAATCTCCTAGTTTTCATTAGCCAAAGAAGCTAGGCTGGCACAGCTGGAGAGATGTATTTATAGAATAATAAACATCAGTAGAGTCAAAATGGATTAAAAATTTCAACATACATATAAAAACAATGGAAACTTTACAAATAAAGGAATAATAGTTTAATTCCAGATTTTAAAAAGATCAATTTATTAAATATAATAACATTAAAACAGTATATAGAGGGCTGCCCAGTTAACTCAATTGGTTAAAGCTCAGCCTTGCAACACCAAGGTCACAGGTTCAGATCCCTGTACAGGCCAACTGCCATATAAAATAAATAACAGTATGTAGGAAATATAATATCTTGCCATATTGGAAAAATCTTTTAAATTTCATCAGAAAAAACTATCTGTGAATGCATAGAAGCACAAATGACTGGGACAGCAGGATCTTCGATAAAAACTCTGACAAAAGTACCAACACAAATAGATCATGAGTTAAACAGAAATCATGTTTACTCTAAGAAGGAGAAAAAACATACAATGTTCCCATAAAAGGAAAATACAGACCATGCACAATAATACTATTATTTGTAGATGATGCAAATAAATTTTTGAAAAAGCAAAGAGCCTCAGTTTCCTCATTCATGAAAGGAAAGGTGAAATAGGTTAGTGTGCCTACAACAGGCTATAGGTGTGTTGGGTTGGACCCTGCAGCTCTGTGGCTGGAGCCTCCAGGCAGCCCCTCTGCAGCAACCTGCCTCTTTCCTTCTCTTTCCTTGGGGTATTGTACATCTTCATTTTCTATGTGAACACTATGGGGGAAAGGCTGGGAAGGCCTAATTAATAAGTGATCTCCATGTCCTGTCCAGCTCTAGCATGCTGCCACCGTACCACAATAAATCAACATCATAATGCACAGTGGTAACAAGGCCACTAGACAGAATCTCTATACAAAGGGACATAACAGATAATGGAAATGACAAAAACATCCTATCCTTCTAAAAGCTACTTTTGTGTAAGGTATATTTAAAGAATATCAAGATTTAAAAAAGTTAAACAAGGGCCGGCCTGTGGCTCACTTGGGAGAGCGTGGTGCTGACAACACCAAGTCAAGTGTTAAGATCCCCTTTAAAAAAAAAAAAAGTTAAACAAATACGTTTTAAGGAAGGCATGCCTAGCAAAACGTGTTTCTGAGGCAGTCTGTAATGAAGGCTAAGATCATACTTTCTATGGCTGAAACTGTAGCTGTTGACAACTGTGAAAAGGACATGGCAATTAAGAATAATGTGAATATGAACTAAAGACAGTCACCGAATCCTGAAGATGCCATCATGAAATATATAAATTCCAATAAATAGTATAAACAAGTGGACACAAAAAAATGTAAAATCAAAAATTTTAAATGTGCCCCTATTCTTTCTCCAATGGATATAAAGATAGCAAAACACGATCATTTATTTTAAAAATACAGAGTGATTTCTTTCACAGAGGCTCTGGTGGCATGCACAGATTTACCTTAGCGTTCAAGTCATTCCCAAAAGAGTCTTCTCCAATGTATACTGGAGATAAGTTTTTCATTTAAAATCAGCTGTGAGGCCTGGCTGGTTAGCTCAGTTGGTTAGAGAACAGCCTTGGATCCCCGTGCTAGCCAGCTTCCAGGGGGAAAAAAAAAAACCAACCATAAAGTCAATTATGAGGTACATAGATTTATATATTTACACTATTCTCGCCACTTTTTAATAAGTTTACATTTTAATTTATTTTATTTTTTTGCAGCTGACTGGTTCGGGGATCCAGACCCTTGACCTTGGTGTTAGAACACCACGCTCTAACCAACTGAGCTAACCCTTTGAAAAGTTTTTAAATGTCCATAATTAAAAGTGTGAAAGTTCAATTGTGAATTTTATCTTTTAAATTTTAAAATGTTTAGATGTTGTTATATAGAGTGACATGCATAGCTGAATCCTGAATGTGTAATTTCAGCCTGGTCAGTTATGTATCTTTTCTGTGCTCTTACTTCAATGAGAGAAATAAAAAGACTCAATTCAGCATAATGTACAGCAGGGCTCCTTAAACTTGAATGTGCATACAAATAACCCAGGGATCTCCTAAAAATGCAGATTCTGATTCAGAAGATCTGTGGTGGGACCTGAGATGTTATATTTTTAACAAGCCCCCATGTATTGCTACGATTGGTCTGGAACCATATCATGAAGAACATGGCTATAGAACCGTGGTTCTCAAACTTCAGCTGCATGAGAATCACTTGGAGGGCTTGTTAAACTAGCCTGTCAGGCCCCATCCTTAAGGTTCCTGATTTAGAAGGTCTGGGGTAGGGTGTGAAATTCTGCATTTCTAACAAGCTCCCAGGTGATGCTGATGTTGCCTGTCTGGGAACCACACTGGGAATCACTGCTGTCAAGGAAAGCGTGTTAGATTGTGAAAGCAAAAACCTGGGTTTAGCCTTAGCTCTTACTAACTGGCTCTATGACTTTATCAAGTAGGAATGCATTCAGCTGCAATCATAAGAACAACCAATTAACAAGTAGTGGTTTGTTTTTCTCACTCATTAAGTCCAGAGATGAGCGGTCCACGGCTGGGGCAGTTCTTAGGAAGTCAGCAAGGACACGTGATCTTGCTGTCTTTCTGTTCCACCATCACTAATGTGTGGCTTTTGTGCTCATGGGCACAAGACGGCTGTGGAACCAAGTTCCAAGCAGAAAGAAAGAAGCAGAGCAAACGGGGAAGGGGCATGCAGCTGCACTTGCCCTTTCGAAAAAGTTTACCGAAGAGTCCCACTCCATGACTTCTGCTTACATCTCATTGGCTAGAACTGTGGCAACCATAGGCAACTAGGGAAAACAGGTTGGATTCCCCCACCAGCATGGTCTGCCATAGAGACCTCAGACACAGACACAAGATCTTAATATAACATCAAGACTGCAGAAGCTCCCAAAAGTTAAGTAGACATTTCAGCTCTCTGGACCCCACTTTCATCATCTGTAAAATGCAGGAAATGCACTAAATGTAGGCATTTAGGGCAGGACAGTTCATCATTGTATGTGGCTGTCCTGTATACAGCAGAGCATTTAGCATCTTTTTTTTTTTAAGTTTTTTTAAACCTCCAGCAATTTGTCAGTATCAAATGCCCCTATCGCCAACCACCATCATTGTGATAAAACCAAAAAGGCTTCTGCTGGTTTGCAAATTTCTCCTGGTTGAGGTGGAGCATGGGAAGGGACTATCTTCCTGGGTTGGAAACCACTATACTAGATCATCTCTAGTCCAAAATTGTATGATCCTCTCTAGCCTCTTCACTAAAGGCTGGTGGGTGTTTGAAGACCTGGCTACACAGCAGGAGCATGCGTTCCCCACTTTCCACCCCATGGTGGGCAGACATTCTTTATCTCCTTATTGCTACTTTTATTATTTTTTTTAATCTCCAGCTATTCATCAGTTACTTATTGTTACTTTTAAACCATGACTATTCTACCTTGAAAAAAATCCCCCTTCTTTGAGGCACATGCTACCCAACCTCACCCCTTTCTTCTATTCCGATGATCTGTGTATTTCTGAATCGCTCCTCCACATTCTCCAGAGACTTTCCTCTCCACGCCAAGCCTCACCTTCATTCCAGCTGGCTTTTATATGCATATGGATGGTCCTGGTTAGCCTGGCTGTTCCTTGACTTCCTCACCTCCAACACCCTTTACTTCTTCTGTACCTTACACCCACACTCTGGCCAGACTGCAGCCCTTGCCATCCCACGATCTATTCTTTAACCTTAAACTTGGCTCATTCTTGTGTCATTACTTCCTGAACCTCCATTTTCTCATTCCCTTTGCTGCACTGTTCTTCCTAATGTTAATTTCACTTGCCTACGCTATCAGCGCTTTCCTGGCTTCGCCTTCTTCTCTAAGAATGGATCAGCCCGGACATCCTGACCCATCCCTCCTTTATTTCCCTGATCTTCACTTCATCCTGCTGGTAAAAACCCGGCCCTGGTTGTAGCTGACTTTCTGCCTTCTTACTCCTACACTTGGGCAGCCCAGCAGTGCAGTCCCAAGCAGTTGCCATGACTACCAGGTGGCCTCTAACCTCCCCAACCCCTCTCCAGCCCCTGGGCTGTCCTTGTCAGCCCTCTCTTCTGTTTCTTACCTTTATCTACCTCCCCTCTCATTGTCACTCTAGACAGATAATGTCACTCCTACCTGACAGTGAAAATAGAAGCCATCAGGCAGAAGCCCCCTCAACTTCCTGCCCCCCTCCCCTCACCCCACTGAAACATTTATTTTTATCTACACTCATCCTTTCCTCCCTTTTATTGTGGGAAAGTTTTCCTTCCTGTAGTTAATCCCTCCACCTGAGCCCTGCATCCCAACAGCTCCAGCCTCCTCAGGGACCTTGGCTTTCAAAATCCCCTATCTGTCCCTTCAGTATCTCAACATGGAAGCGTCTCCTGTGTTCTAAAAAGCTAAGTTCCCCAGACACTACATTCCTACCTCTGCTGTATAAGTCTCCCTTTGTCTCCTTTACTTTAGACCAAGGATTCTTAACTTTTTCAAACCATGGATGCCTTTGTCAGTCTGGTGGATAAAGTTTTTTGAATGAATAAAATAATATATATAGAATTACCATGGAAACCAATTATATACAATTGTGAAAATATTTTAAAATTATATGACAAGTTTTTGACATAATAATACATGTGCTTTTTTATTTTTGTGTGTCCTTTATTCATGAATTAAATAACAAGGTCTCAAAATGAGTCTAACAACCCCTGTATTTTCCAAGTAGTGATGACTATAAACAATATTTTGTAACATCTGCATGAACTGTAATATGATATACAAATAACTGTGATTTTTACAGGTGCCAGAGTCAGAGGTATTGCCAATACTACTGAAATATGATGCCTGCAGTCATAATGGATGGAAAGGCTAAACTTTAGTAAGAGGGGAGTGAAAATAAAGATTTTTTAAAAATAATTATTTTTCCTCATCTAAGTTCAAGGATCCCCTAAATTCTAGCCGTCTTTCTCTTGGAGTGGATCTGTGGACCCCAGATTAAAACACTGGTTTTAAAGTCTATACTCCAAAAAATATAAACAAAAATGAAATTAAAATAAAAAGGCCAGCCCGTGGCTCACTTGGGAGAGCGTGGTGCTGACAACACCAAGTCAAGGGTTAAGATTCCCTTACCAGTCATCTTTAAAAAAGAAAAAGAAAAAAAAAATCAATCAATAATAATAATAATAATAAAAACAGGGGCTGGCCAGTTAGCTCAGTTGATTAAAGTACCGCTTTGTAAAACCAAGGTCAAGGGTTTGGGTCCCTGTACCAGCCAGCTGCCAAAATATATTAAATTAAATTAAATTATTTTTAAAAAGTCTGTACTTCCTGACTACATCCGTATCTTCCACTAATTTCTCACTTTTATGATTCCTCAAATATTTGTTAGTGTCAACTGTGTATATGGGTAAGTAACCTTTTGCAATCTGGTTTTTACTCCATGGCCCAGGGCCACTATTCTCACCAAAGACACCAATGGTCCCCAAATTTGAAGTAGTACCTTTTTCCATCTCCATATTACTCATCTCCCTGCAGCCTCAGATGCCAAAGCATATTCTCCTTGGAATTTTCTGTTTCTTAGGCTCTGGCCGTATCCTTCCCTATGGCTATGACTTCAGCTGGGAGTTAAAAAAACAAAACAAAACAGGTCAAATAGCTTAAACCAAAGGTTAAAATACATCTCACATCTTAAGAGATATGGAGCAACTCCAAGCCTGATTAATCTGAAGGCTCAGCAGTGTCACCGGGCACCCAAGGACCTTTTTTTTTAATTTTCCCCATTTTTTACTTTTTAAAAGATGAGCAGTAAGGGGATCTTAACCCTTGACTTGGTGTTGTCAGCACCATATCATGGGATTTCTTGGCTTCCATAACCAAGTGACCTAATTGCTATAAATCTCCTCTTTTTTTTGTTTTTTGGGGTTTTTTTTTTTTTGTTATTTTGTTTTTTCGTGACTGGCACTCAGCCAGTGAGCACACCGGCCATTCCTATGTAGGATAGGAACCCGCGGCAGGAGCGTCGCTGCACTCCCAGCGCCGCACTCTCCCGAGTGTGCCACGGGCTCGGCCCTATAAATCTCCTCATATATACATATGTATATATACATGTATATATATATGTATATATGTATATATATATGTATATATGTATATGTATCTGCATATATCTATATCCTATTGGTTCCGTTTTTCTGGAGAACCCCAATACAAGCAATTCCAGCGCCATATCCAAACATGACAACATGTAGCTGAAGAAGAGTGTCTCTTCCCATATAGTCTCTTTATTTTTCACCAGCGAGACCTTCCCCAGAAGCCCCCAGAAGTCTTTCCTCACATCTCATTGGCCTGAATTGCATCATATGTCCCTTCCTAAATCAGTCCCTGGCAAGGAAATTGTTGATAAGCACTATTGGCTTGTATTAATCAGGATTTACTGTTGAACCACTTGGAGGGAGGGTGGAACGCAGAACAATATCAGGGCTCTGCCCAAAATGAAGAGGGCAGACGAACAGATCTTACTGGTACACACTAGTTTTTCTTCTACTTTATTGCTTGCTCCTTTGTTTTTCTTTGCCGTACAACTTTTGTTCCTACTTCTTAAGTGTTGTATCATATCAGGTTTTATTCCAGGTTTTTTCCAATCTAGAACAATCCCACACCATGCATTCTCCCTGGGAGACCCTATTCATGCTGTTAAATAAAATTTATAGGAGGCCACTGTTTTGGACTAGCCTCCTGCACTAGGCACCAGCAGACCAGACCAAACCAGAATGGAGTCACTGATGCTGGGTGCCACATAAGCAAAGTGAATTCTAAAACAGGCCAGTTTAAAAAGACAAACAAACAAACAAAACCAAAAACTGGATATTCACAGCAACCAATCGAAAGGGGCCCAATTTACCTGACCCGGCATGATACAGAAGTCCCCTCCCTTTTAACCCTGTAAGGAAAGTAACTTTGAAACAACCAATTTGCTTTTTGTTCTCTGCTTCTGCTTTCCTTGGCCCTTTTCTGCCTATAAAACCAACCTCCCCTGCTCAGCTTATCAGAACACTCATTCT
Source organism: Cynocephalus volans (assembly GCF_027409185.1). Lineage (NCBI taxonomy): Eukaryota > Metazoa > Chordata > Mammalia > Dermoptera > Cynocephalidae > Cynocephalus > Cynocephalus volans. The sequence goes on along the minus strand of NC_084469.1, from coordinate 1,831,267 downwards.
ATTTTATAGAATGAGGTATTGCCCAATTCTAGAATCGCAAATAAAAGCCAATTCAGATTTTTTAACCTAAATTTATTGTTATTTTTTCTTTTTTTCTTTCTTTTTTTTTTGGCACCTGGGTGGTAAGGGAATGTACTTTTGTATTTTAGCAATGCCTGTGGGGACTGGCTGGTTAGCTCAATTGGTTAGAGCACGGCCTTGTAACACTAAGGTCTAAGGGTTCAGTTCCCTGTACTAGTCAGCCGCCAAAACAATGCCTGTGATTTTTACCACCACCCAGGTACAGCAGGCTCTCCACCTAGACCTTACTTCTCCTCAAGATAGGGGTAGCTCTAGGACCCCTCGCTCCGTCTGGATATCCCTTGGGCCTCTCCAACTCCACCTGTGCCAGTGTGCTCCTCCTGAATTCCTTCTGTCTCAGTAAATGGCCCTTCCTTCATTCAATGCCCCAAGACTGAAATGTGTCAGCTCAGACTCTTCCCTCTCCCTCACCCCCATGATGTGTTCCATCATCTTGAACATTGCAGAGTCTCTCCACTCAGTATCTCTAGAATCTGTACCCTCTTCTCTGTCCTTGGGAAGGGCCCTCCTCATGTCATGCCTGGATTCATGTAAGGACCTGGTTGGTAACCTTACCTCTTGTCTTGTCCTCTTGCTCCATTCCAGCATGCCTGTCTCACTGATGCCAGATCTTTCCAAAATGCAAATCTGATTCTGTCCCAGCCCTGCTCAGGATCCTTCTGTGGCTTCTTACTCCAGAGGGCATATCCGGGTCTGGTCCCTGCCACCTTCTTCAGTTCACTACGTGAAACTTTCCGTGTTCACTCTAAACTCAACATGCTATCTCCAACATCTTGGCCTGTGCACATGCTGCTTCTTACACACCATTACCTCTCCCAACACACACACACACACACACACACACACACACACACAAACACACACACACACACACACACACACACTTTTTCTCTTCCACATGCACTCAAAAGTATTTTAGTTTTGGTTTTGTCATAAGCCATGAAAGCATGCATAATGCTCTGTAACTTGTTTTTGCCACTTGACATGTGTTGGCCACCTTTCTATGCGAATGACAGTGCTACCTTATTTTTCTCACAAATGGCTCCTTTGTATTCCTTCATAGGGATTTACGTCATTTATTTAACCATACCTCTATTGATGAACACATGGACATCTAGGTTGTTTTTCACCATTATAAACACTGCTGCAGCAAACACTTCTGTACATATATCTTTGCACACCTATCCTAGCATTTGTGTAGGATAGATTCCTCAAAGTGGAATTGCTGGGTCAAAGGTTTTGTCTATTTTACATATCAAGAGAACTGCCAGTTTATCCTCAAGAAGGTATCCGTTTACACTACCACTAACAGTGCATAAAAATAGTATATACTGATAACACCAAGGTCGAGGGTTCAGATCTCCATACTGGCCAGCCACCCCAAAAAAAGTATATAAAAAGCAACCATTTCTCAACATCCTCATCAATACTAGATATTATCAATCGTTTAAATCTGTGCTCATCCAGTTTTTTGCCTTAATTTGTATTTTTCTGATTACTAGTGAGACTAAGCATCTTTTTCATATTTTTTTATGTATCATCAACTGTTTATTCCCCCTACTCATTTTTTTCTGAGTGTTTTCTTTTTACTGATTTGTACCTCCTTCCATTTTCTCCACCTGACCAATTCCTACCAGACCTTCCAGACTTGCGCCAGGTGCTACCTCCTCCAAAGAGTCTTCCCAAATTCTCTGGCCACTCCCTGAACAACTCCCCCCACCGACCCCCACCACCAAAAGCTAAGCCCCCTATTCTGCACTCAGCGCTAACCTTTCCGCATGACCACGAGGCCTGCACAGGAGCATGAGGTTTTGGTTAGCTGTCTCTACTACCCCAGCTCAAAGCAGTGTGCAGTGTATAACATAGGCGCATAATGAAAGAATGAAAGAATGAGAAAATGATCCACAAACAGGATTACTTTGAGCTTTATTTCCTTTTTCCTATTCCCTGAGAAAACAATACGGAATGAAACAGCCTGTTTTGCTCTATTTCATAACCAAAATGTGAATTTAGCACAACTCCCTTCACATAAAGAGCTTCAGTACTATGACTTCATTGTTTTAATTTTTCCTTCCCTTTATTTTGAAGTTAAATTCCTTGGGGTCATAGGATCCCAGTCTCATGACTAGAAGCAGCTCTAATTAGCTGCCTTTTTTTTTTTTTTTTTAAAGATGACCGGTAAGGGAATCTTAACCCTTGACTTGGTGTTGTCAGCACCACGCTCTCCGAAATGAGCCATGGCTGGACCCAAATTAGCTGCTTTTGCATGACATGCATACTACTCTTCCTCCCAGATCCTGGCATAGCCTCATTTCCCTATCTCACACCTCTGCCTGCTCACCTCCACAAGATACCTGTGCTCCTGACATACTGCACCAAGCATTCAGGAAAGGCCAGAAATGAAGGTGCATCCAGAAATCTGTTTTATTCAACCTGGGATGTCTAATAAAGGCTCTGGACATTTAACAAACTTGTTAGTTTACAAATGCTGCATTTATTATGAGAGGCAGAGGAAGGCCTCAGACAAAAGAACACACCTCCCACTACATTATCATAACCTGGATCAGGGATCTTGGAGCCAAGCAAATTAAAGTCAACATTCAACAATCAAGCTATGGGTAAATGACCTTAAGACCTTGTATCTGAAATCCACAAACCTGGGCCTTCTGTTCAACCTCAATGATAGTTAGATCTGAAACCGAATCTGTGGGATAAGCACTTGGTTTTCTTTGTTTTGTTTTGTTTTTTGGCAGCTGGATGGTACAGGGATCAAACCCTGGCCCTTGGCATTATCAGCACCAAGTTCCAACCAATTGAGCTAACTGGCTAGCCTCTTTAAAAATAATAATAATAATAATTTAAAGCAACAACTCATTTTGCTTTTACCCTGAATAAAATATTTCATCTGCAGCAGCAGCCAAGGAATACTTCAGTTCCGATTGCATCTAGTGATGATAGTAACACTGGCTAACATGTGTCGAGTGCTTACTATGAGGCAGGCACTGTGCTAAGTGCTCATGCATCACCTCATTTAACTAATGTCAGTTGGTCCATTCTCAGCAGACATGGAAAGCACAGCGTGCTAATACCTGGGAGGATTTACAGTCAGCTCTGCAAATGTACATAAGCATCTCAGTCTCCAACCCATTTCTACAAGACTAGGAGGGCAGAGAGGAGCCTGCAGCTGGTCAGAGATGGCTTCTTTAGAGGAAACTTACAGCGCAACTTCTCCAACTCTGATAAATTCACATGTCCTAACCTGCTTGCCTATAAACTGGGATTTGAAGAAAGTTTTCCCACTTCTGGGACACCACAAGTTGGAGCAAAGCACTGTTATTAATCACAAGAAAAGATGAAACTTAACCTGTTTCCCAAGTGCTCATAAACTGCTTGAAGCTTATTTTAAAGGAAGTAAACGGAGCGGCGAGTAAAACATGGCGGGGAGGCAAGTTTACTCTGATCCCTGAAGCCTTCTCTTCACCTGGGCAGACTCTGAGAAGGTTCTGGCCAAGCCTCTGAACACAGCCAGCTCTTGAGGAACGGTTGTGCTGGGGGAAGGGAGGCTCAAGCCTAACGAAGGAGCTGCCCCCACCCTTAAACCTCAAAAGGTGCAGCCAGACCCTCCCTGAAAGGGCGAGCCTGCGGGGTCCTCTTGGGGGACGCTCGAGCTTGTCCTGGCCAGAGGCGGGGGAAGTGAATCGGGAGGCCCGGTGGGGTGAGGGGAGAGGGGCTGCGGGGGCCGCGGCGGGGGCGGGTGTGGGGCGAGCGAGAGCCTTCCAAGGAAGCCCGGAGGACTGGGCTGCGGGAGCTGGATGGTGGCCGAGTTCTCTTAAAAAAATAAAAATAAAAATAAGCGCGGGTGGGGGGAGGGAGAGAGAAAATGAAAGAGAGAAGAAAACCAAAAATCTCGTCTGAGCTTGACTCTTGGCGGTGGTGCTTTTGCCAGCGCCTCTGCAGTGGTTCCCAGGGAAAGCCTGCCAGACAGGGACAGAGGGACAGACCAGTGGAGCGGAAGAGAGGCCAGAGCCGGCTTGCAATGTTCCAGGGGGTGGGGAAGGCTGCACCGACTCTTAAATAATTGGTTCGGAGACAATTGGCCATCCTATGGAAAAGATAAAATAGATCCCTATCTCTCAGCAGGCCTCCAAATAAATTCCAGATGAACTAAAGACCTACGGGGTCTTTAAGCAAAATTAATATGGAGCTTTTGGAAGAAAACACAGAATGATAGCTGTATGACACTGGGATAGGGAAAGGTTTAACAAGGTATAAAACGTGCAAAACATAAAGGAAAAGATGGTAAACTTTACATTAAAATTAAAATCTTCTCTATGACAAAAGACATCATATACAGAGTGTAAAGACAAGCCATAGACTGAGAGGAAATTTGCAACCCATATAACAAAGAATAAATCTGTAGAGTATCTTCAAATGTCTAAGAGAACCCAATAGAAAAGTGGGCAAAGGGATCTGGCTGGTTAGCTAACTTGGGAGAGCATGGTGCTGATAACACTAAAGTCAAAGGTTCGGATCCCTATACACAACAACAACAACAAAATATATATACATATATATATATATATATATATATATAAATAAATATATGGGCAAAGAGTATGAACAAGCAATTCACAGAGAAAGAATCCCAAAAAAGGTCAGTAACAAAGGAAAAGTCAATCAATTTCAGTTGTGATCATAACTGGAAATTTCAACTGCAAAGCCCCATTCAGCATCCACAGAACTGTTAAAAATGAACATCTGGGGGGCCAGCCTGTGGCTCACTTGGGAGAGTGTGGTGCTGATAACACCAAGCCAAGGGTTAAGATCTCCTTACTGGTCATCTTTTTAAAAACAAAAAGCAAAACCCCAGAAAGTAACAAGTGTTGGTGGAGATGAAATCAGAACAACAAATTCAGATTAAAGATTGTGTGTGTGTGTGTGTGTGTGTGTGTGTGTGTGTGTGTGTGTGTGTGACTAGTTGGTACAGGGATCAAAGCCTGGAACTTAGTGTTACCAGCACCACACTCTAACCAACTGAGTTAACCAGCTAGCCCAAGTTTAGAGTTCTTAATTGGCTTTTACTGTATTTGTTATTCTAGAACTGGGCAACACCTCGTTCTATAAAGTAGAATGAGTGTTCCAATGAGCTGAGCACAGGAGGTTGAATTTATAGACAGAAAAGGGATGGAAGAAGTAGAAACAGAAAACAAAAGACAGATTGGTTGTTTCAAAGTTACTTTTCTTGAAAAGGCTAAAGCAGAGGGAATTTCCTTACCTTGATGGCTAAAACTGGTATATTTAGAGATCTGGCTACTAACTCTCCTGATTCCTGAGAAAGTCAGATAAACAATTTGGTTTTAGCATGTGACTCCATTTTAGTTTGGTCTGTTGGGCCTAGTGCAGGAGCTCAGTCCAAACCTATAAATTTTATGGAACAGAACCCTTGTCCATTGCTGGTGGGAATGTAAAATGGTGCAGCTGCTGTGTTAAACAGTATGGAGATTCCTCAGAAAATTAGAGGGCTGGCCAGTTAGCTCAGTTGGTTAGAGCATGGTGTTATAATACCAAGGTCAAGGGTTCAGATCACCAAACCTGTCAGCTGGAAAAAAAACAAAAACCAAACAACCCGGGCTGGCCAGTTAGCTCACTTGGTTAGAGTGTGGTGCTAATAATCCCAACCTCAAGGGTTTAAGGATTTGCATCCCCACACCAGCCTGCCAGGGAAAAAAACCAAACCAAAACAAAACAGAATTACCATGTCTACTACTTCTGGGTATCTATCCAAAAGAATTGAAAGCAGGGACTCAAACAGATAATTGCACACCCATGTTCAAAGCAGCATCATCCACAATAGCCAGAAGGTGGAAGCAACCCGTGTCCATTAAGGGATGAATTGATAAACAAAATGGAGGAATCCTGAAGACAGTATGCTAAATGAAAGAAGCCAGACACAAAAGGACAAATACTTTATGATGATGCTGCCTATGTAAGGGATCTAGAGCAGTCAGATTCATAGAGACAGAAAATAGAATGCTCATTGCCAGGGGCTGGGGGAGGAGGGAATGGGAAGTCACTGTTTAATGGGCACAGAGTTTCACTTTGGAAAGGTGAAACAGTTCTGGAGATGGATGGTGGAGATGGTACAGAACAATGCCACCGCATGTAAAATCATGCAACTGTATACTTACAACAAATGGTTAAAGCCGTAAATTTTATGTATACTCATATTGTAACGCAATAAACAAAAATAGAAATTTAAAAGAATAAAGTTGGCTTAAATCCAGGCCCTCAACCTAGCAGAGCCGCTCAGGTGACCCCGTTCACCTGGTCCAGCTCATCGACCTCGCCCCCGCCCCTCCCTCCCCAGCCCCGCCCCTCCCTCCCCAGCCCCGCCCCGCCCTCCCCAGCCCCGCCCCTCCCTCCCAGCCCCGCCCCGCCCTCCCTCCCTCCCCAGCCCCGCCCCTCCCCGCCCCCACAGGTTGCGACCCTGCGGCCCCCGCCGTCTCACCACGCAGGCGCGGAGCGGTGGCCAGGATGGGGCGTGGCCTCATTCTGCGCCTGTGCTGAATTCCAGCCGCCACTGCTGTGGGATAAAATGATTCCCAGGTTGGGCTCCCTGGCCTGTTGGCCTAGTGGAGGCCGACACAGCACACGCGCAAACCGAGCACGCGCGTCAAAAGACGGAGAGAGCGCGCGCTCCCCACGTCCTGCGCGCCCGGCTGCCAGGCCTCCGTCTCAGTCGTCACTCCCGCAGGGCCGGGGCTGGCGTGCCCACGTCTGAAGAGCAATGCCCCGGGAGATCATCACGCTGCAGCTGGGCCAGTGCGGCAACCAGAGTGAGCAAGCGAGCCCTGAGCCCCTCCGGTCTCTGGGTCTGCCTCTTCCCGGTCCTACCCAAGAGCTCGGCATCCACTAGTCCCTCTTTCCCTTCCATGAGTCTCCTGCCCTACTGCGTATGATGACCCAGACCGAGAGCTGTGCCTCAGCCCTGGGCTGTGATGGCTCAGAGACCCAGGTGTCTTGGGTCCACCCTTGAGTGTGACAGCCTCTGAGCCTACAGCTGGGCTCCTCAGGCCTTAGGACTCAAGTAGACTCAGGTGTCTCCCCCTCTCTCCCAGTTGGGTTCGAGTTCTGGAAACAACTGTGCGCCGAACATGGTATCAGCCCCGAGGGCATCGTGGAGGAATTCGCCACCGAGGGCACTGACCGCAAGGACGTCTTTTTCTACCAGGTGCCCCCAGCGACTTGTCCAGGGCCGGCCGTGGCCCGGGGGTCCCTGAAGGGAAGGGCAGCGGCCTGGTACTGGGAAATCCGCTGGGCAAAAGGGCCAGGCGGCTGGCTTGAGGAGGGAGGGCCGGCAGGAGCCAGTGTTGGGAGGACTGAGGACTGGGCAGGTCCTAGCCGATTGGGCCCCTTCCTGGACTCCCCTTGACAGGCGGACGATGAGCACTACATCCCCCGGGCCGTGTTGCTGGACCTGGAGCCCCGGGTGATCCACTCCATCCTCAACTCCCCCTATGCCAAGCTGTACAACCCAGAGAACATCTACCTGTCCGAGCATGGAGGAGGAGCTGGCAACAACTGGGCCAGTGGATTCTCCCAGGTCATTTGCTATTCCCTGGCAGGGCCCACAAGTCCCTGTGTGGCCGCAGGCTCTGTGACTTCTCAGAGAGATGAAACCAGATCAGGATGTATGAGAGCTGGAAGGAGAGAGACATGGCTGCAGGGAGTTAACTACATAATATTAAGAACCTGCACTAGCTGGTGCTGTGTGCCAGGCTATTCTAAGTGCTTTACATGTGTTAACTTATTTAAACCTCGGAGGTACTACAGGTTCACAGCCTCTTATCTGCCTTTCCAGAATCCAAAAAGCTCTGAAGCCAAAAGAGCAGCAAAACCAAATCTCAATGGAGACAGACTATTTTAGAGTTTCTGTCCATTTTATTGTTATTACTCATACCTTTCATTACAGAAATATTAATGTATTTGATTAATGCACCTCAGATCTCCTCTGGGGTTTTATTTAATATACATATATGTACCATATTATCTTTCTAAAATCTGAAATATTTTGAATTACAAAACATAACTGGCTCCAAGGATTTTAGATAAGGGTCTGTGGACCTCTATTATTACCTTCATTGTACAGAAGCGGAAACAGGCATAGAGAAATCAATAACGTGCCCAGAGGCACTCAGCTAAATGGGCTGCAGCTAATGTATGAACCCAGGTAGTCTGGGTATAGAGTGCTTGCTTTTAACCACTGTGCTGTACTGCCTCTCAATGTAGATTAAAAGCAGGGCAGGGGCCGGCCCATGGCTCACTCGGGAGAGAGTGGTGCTGACGACACCAAGGCCAAGGGTTCGGATCCCTGTATAGGGATGGCCGGTTAGCTCACTGGGAGAGTGTGGTGCTGACAACACCAAGTCAAGGGTTAAAATCCCCTTACCGGTCATCTTTTAAAAATAAAAGGCAGGGCACCTATGCTACAAAAAAGTACTTTCAGGTGCTATAAGGAGAATCAAGGGTGGCTATTCTGAGGTCATGACCCTCATCACATGGTCCTATCCCACTCTGACCCCCCCCCATGTCTGTCTGTACAGGGAGAGAAGATCCATGAAGACATTTTTGACATCATAGATCGGGAGGCAGATGGTAGTGACAGTCTAGAGGTAAGTGTCCCAGGAATGCTGGTGGGAGCCGACATAGGGAAGTCTTGGCAACACCCTTTAGAAGCTATCTATTCAGCACAAGACCCACCCATGTACCCTTTGCACTGTACAGAAGCTACTGGGCCTTGCTGGAGACAAGGCAGAGTCTCCTAAGCTGTACATGTAAAAGGACCGTAGGGGAAGGAAGGGCTCAGTAAGATAGGAGTCCAAGAAATTGTGGGGTGAAGGGCCAGCCTGTGGCTCACTTGGTAGAGTGTGGCACTGATAACACCAAGGCTGCGGGTTCCGATCCCTAATAGGGATGGTTGGTTAGCTCACTTGGGAGAGCATGGTGTTGACAACACCAAGTCAAGGGTTAAGATCCCCTTACCAGTCATCTTTAAAGAGAAAAGAAATTGTGGGGGGTGAGTCCAGTTTGAAATTCTGCTACTAGATACCTGGACACTGTTGCCCATTCTCCATGCAGGGCTTTGTGCTGTGTCACTCCATCGCTGGGGGGACAGGCTCTGGCCTGGGCTCCTATCTCTTAGAACGGCTGAATGACAGGTAAGTCTGTGTTTGGGGGACTAGGAGGAGACATGTCCTCCAACTTGGTTTCCCAAGTGACTGGGAGGCCCTGCAGATAAACATCCCTATGTGCTGGAGTAGGAAAGAGCCCTTCTAGTCTCTCCTATAGTGAAGAAAGTGAAGTTACAACAACTGAGAACCCAATCACACTCCTAGTGGTGGGAATTGGAGCCTAGGATCTGGGCCAGGTACGAAGGTCCAGGGAGTGTGGCCAGATTAGGAGCTGGAACTCTAGATCCTAAGATGTCTCTCTGCCCTTCTCCCTTGGGGGTTACAGAGTTCCAAAAGTCAAGTTTCCCTTCTCTACTGATCCTGTGACCCACCCAATTTCCCCTTCCAGATTTAGCTGCTTTCCAGACAGGTGTTGGGGAACCTCATGTTCACCAAGCTCCAGTCTGTTGCCCTGATCTTTTTCTCCCAACCCCCACCAGGTACCCCAAGAAGCTGGTGCAGACGTACTCAGTGTTTCCCAACCAGGATGAGATGAGCGACGTGGTGGTACAACCTTACAACTCACTCCTCACGCTCAAGAGGCTGACCCAGAACGCAGACTGTGTGGTGAGTCCTGGATGCTACCTTTCCCCACTCCCAGTGTCCCTGTCGACTTATTCATCTTCATGCATTTAAAAAGCCCATTCTGAGCCCTCCTTTGCCAGAGGCCTGTGCAAGTCCCTTTTAGATGGGACTCTCTGGCCATGAGGCTCAAAGGATATTAAGCTTCAGAGCCTAAGTTCAGGCGGGTTTCCTATTTTCACTGTTCCCATAAATGTGCCACCCTCTTTTGTCCCCCCAGGTGGTGCTGGACAACACAGCCCTGAACCGGATCGCCACAGACCGCCTGCACATCCAGAACCCGTCCTTCTCCCAGATCAACCAGCTGGTGAGCACCCACTACCCACTCCTGGACTCCTTTGGACTGGACACCCTCCTTGCTGGAGGGCCATCTGGGGAAGGGAGGCTCATCCAGGCCAAAGCCTATGAAGTGACACCCCTGCCCCCAGGTGTCCACCATCATGTCGGCCAGCACGACCACCCTGCGCTACCCTGGCTACATGAACAACGACCTCATCGGCCTCATTGCCTCGCTCATTCCCACACCCCGGCTCCACTTCCTCATGACCGGCTACACCCCCCTCACCACGGACCAGTCAGTAAGAGCAACCCTCAGTGGCCCAGGCCAGGCTGGCCCTGGACCTGGCAGGCCCCAACCTAGTCTCTCTCTTTCCCCCACTACCCCAGGAGCTGCCCTCTGCAGCTCCCAGAGGCTCTGCGCTCAGGCACAGATCTACAGCTTTCTTGCTGACATGCTCTCTGTCTTCCCATCTTCCTGTCTTCCCTCTGCCTTTGGCTCCTGCAGGGCTTGGGTTGTATGGAGTTGGGTTTTGCTACTGCACAAGGGCACGAGTTTGCTGAGCGGAGGAGGGCTAAGACCGTAATCCTGTGGCAGAGACTCAGTACAGACCTGAATCTAAAGACATTCCCCACAGAGACCCTCCTACCCCGAGTCTGACGGGAACATGTGTTGACCGCTGTTCTCTGTCCATGAATCAATGGACTGTGCCCTGAGTGCTGGCCTGGTCCCTGTGACCCACTGTCCCATCAGGTGGCTAGCGTAAGGAAGACCACGGTCCTAGATGTCATGAGGCGGCTGCTACAGCCCAAGAACGTGATGGTGTCCACAGGCCGGGACCGCCAGACCAACCACTGCTACATTGCCATCCTCAACATCATCCAGGGAGAGGTGGACCCCACCCAGGTGGGTGAGGCCCCTCAGTTCTAACCCCTGAACCTGCAGGCCTAGAGGAGAGGCTACCATCACCACTCCTGTGCCCACCCCAGGTCCACAAGAGCCTGCAGAGGATCCGCGAACGGAAGTTGGCCAATTTCATCCCCTGGGGCCCAGCCAGCATCCAGGTGGCCCTGTCCAGGAAGTCTCCCTACCTGCCCTCAGCCCACCGTGTTAGCGGTCTGATGATGGCCAACCACACCAGCATCTCCTCGGTGAGTCTCGTAGTTTGCACCTCTTTTCCCCTAATTGGTTTCCTGATTGTGACTCACCTCTCTCCATCCCAGTTGCCCCTGCTTCCAGCTTTTTTGCTGTAGTACAGCCCAGCCTTGATTTCCTGGCTCTCTGGGCCACATTGTTTCTCAAAATTCTTTGTCGCCCTTGCTTTCTGTTTACCCCAAGCTCTTTGAAAGGACCTGTCGTCAGTACGACAAGCTGAGGAAGCGGGAGGCATTCCTGGAGCAGTTCCGCAAGGAGGACATGTTCAAGGACAACTTTAATGAGATGGACACGTCCAGGGAGATTGTGCAGCAACTCATTGATGAGTACCATGCAGCCACACGGCCAGACTACATCTCCTGGGGCACCCAGGAGCAGTGAGTCCCCCAGGACAAGGACCCTCATCTGCCTTATTGGTTGGGCCAGGCCCCATCTGACTGACCACCCCCTCAGAGCACAGATCAGGGACCTCACACGTCTCTTTCTCATACACACACGTACACACATTCTCTGTTGGCCTGGGGACATGTTTCCTTCTCCTCTTATGAGACTATCTTTAATAAAGCAGTGGACATAAATGAAGTCACTGGTCTCTTTGAAGGCTTTAGAAACCGGGCAAGGGGATGCCTGTTCTTTTACCATCACTCTGATGGAGTCCCTCCCCATTTCTAGCATCTTCAACTCTGAGCAAACGGTCTCCCCCAGATTTTCCTTCTGCCTAATTTTGGAGAACACAGGTGGGGTTTGACCTACCTGAAATTCCTTTCCAGGGTGAATAGGCCCACAGATATTACCTTGTTCTCTGTCTGGCCCCCTTTGGATCCCAGTTGCCTCTCACAAGTCACTATATTAGGTGAACATTCCACCCGTTTCATGTTCCCACATCAGAGAGTCCTGTTGATTACAAAATCTGTGGGCCTGA